>NC_058408.1:92265048-92536708 GCF_002201575.2 Neomonachus schauinslandi
ATTATATTTTAAATTACATCGATTTAGACTTCAAGTTACACTGTGTTTCTTTCTACTGGACCAAAGGGTAAATTTGAGCAACTAATCTCTTGCTAAATGCAGTCATCAAAGGGAAGAAAAGCCTCCCCTTTATAATTTTAATCTAATCTGAAGAAGAGAATTTATATCAATTGAAGCACAAAAGCTCTCCTGAACTATTTGGTCTGACCTTCATGCCAGAATTATGACTCTCCTTCATATCTCCTTACTTGTTTCCTCTAATCTTCATTGTATTCATGACTTTCCAAATTTCACATCGAAAATTTCAGCTAGGACTTACTTAAGCTCCTACAGGAGTGTGATTAATTGCTGCTAAATATTCACGATTTAGGCCACAGAGGCACGCTATGAAACAGCATTCACCAGAGTGGGTCAGAACTGGGAATCTCTCCTGACCCTAATTCCTCGTCAGCTAAATTGTCTCTTCCTTTATGCATGTTCTCTTTCAAAATTCCTGAAAACAATCACTACTTTACCAGACAACAGCACTGTTTTAATATACTAAATGCCATCAATGAAACTGCCAGCACTCAAGTAGACAGATTGTCTACTCTACTCTGTTGAACAGTCAAGATGGCCCAGTCTACTAATTTACCATGCACGTGTGGACCTCAGCCTGCCTCAGCATTAAGCTTTCAAGAGATCTCAAAGTGAGGTAGGCATGTAGTGGATATTTAAGTCCTTAGTTTTACATGATATAATTCATGTCTCACTTAATCATTCATTCAATATAACTATAAATATTTCTTGAGTACCTCCCCTACCCAATCAAGGACACTATAATCCAATAGTGCTCAATATTTAGATTTTACAGACCAGTAAAATTCCCAAAATGTTTGGTGGACTAACAAATGCTGACAAATTTTTATTTCGTGGAGGAAGGCCACAGCATGAAGATCAGTGGGTCTCCCAGTGAGAGACTGGAAATGAACTGGCTGATGGTACAGAGTGGCAGGTTAAAAGTAACTGTAAATAAATGTACAAATCCACAGAATGAGAAAAGTACAAGAAGTAAAGAACATTCTATAGTTTCAAGGTTAATGTGTTAAGAAGACCTGAAAATGGCAATTCACCGATACCCTTAGCCAAGTTACTAAAGCTTTGATGAGAGATCATACCAGAGTTGTACCAACTAGGCATTGTCTTTGCCCAGCTCTGCTCTCTCCTTCCCACCAGATTCCCAGAGACAGGCTCGCACTGCCCTACCTGAGGACTTAACCATAACTGCCACAGTCTGAAGCCAAATATCTCATGGATGGGAAAATCTTGCTGAGTAATCCTGAGCCCATTCAGCCCTAACCCTAGTTTTGGTTATTGGGCTTTCTTTGTGACCTGGCCTGCACCTTCTCAACAAGTTCCAGTTACTCTTGTCTTATATGATTCCAGATGCCTTCTCTTGGCTTCTTTCTCAGTAGTCTAAGAGTCTCCAGACGGTCATTATACCCTTAATTCGCAGTCCCCAGGCTTAGGCTTTGACACCTATAGCTAGTCATACCCAGCACCAGCTCCCACCTCAGTGCAACATGATTTGTTGTTTGCTCTCCTTCCTACAGCTGGGAAAATCCACTAAGTTCTCTCTGAACTTCCTGCCAGCCATCCTCTCTGCCTGGACCTAAAAGTATTGCCTACTACCAGGCTTTGCTGATGCTATATTCCCTCTACCTATGAAGACTGGCTCCAGGAGCTGGCAAGCCCAGAAATTGTGTGCCACAGTTTGCATGCATATATGTGTGGGTATTTTTCTTGAGAGCCCATAGCACTCACTTCTCAGCTCCTAAGAGTTCCATTAGCCTGAAAAGACAAAAACCAAAACAAAACTACTGCTGTACAGCCATTTCCTGACTAAGAAATCTGAATTGTACATTCCAGGCTAGTGTTTATTCTTATTTTATAACAAAACCAGGCATGAATGAAGGGAAAGTATTTACCAAGGATTCTCAGCGTCTAGAGAAACCCGGATTTGAGTCTACTTTCCCTATTTCTTTTCTAGTTCACCTCTGGCCTATGCTCCACCTTCCATCAAATTACATTTATATTTCCTTCTGCTGATCATGAGACCCACTGGCACCTCTGTTTTTAAACAAGATGATACAAAAAAATAAAAATTAAAAAAAAACGAACAAGACTATACAGTGCTTGGCCCATCACAAGCACTCAACAAAAATGTCAGCCATTAATCTTATTTCTCAATCACATAGAGCCTCTTAGTTTGGGAAAGTGAAAATTCATGTTTTCATGGCAGTAATGCCTGGAAAATGTTATCAATTTAATTCCTAGGCAAGTCACTTTTCCCAAGGAAAGGTAAACTCCTTCGGATGTGTCCTTAGTTTCCACAAGCCTAAGAGAGGCATAGGCCAAGGGGAAGGTGCAGCCTGGCTTCACAGATGATGCTTGTGACCCCATGCCATGAGTGTGAAGGTGTGAAGGATGGCAGCCAAATCCTGTCTGAGTAAATCGGTGAGGTTGGTGTGTAAAGTTTGTGGGAAACACTCCCTTTACCCTGGAAGTCTTCCTTCATATTTTCCTGTTGTCTCCCTCTCTCATCGTGCTAACTATTTGCTGAAGCATTTGCTGGTAAACAAGGAGCGGACAAAGGTAAGCTATGAGAATTCATTAGCACTCTCAAAGGGAACCTCAAACTTTGTGCTGAGGTTTTCCCAAATCTTCAACTTGATCCAGCAGCCTGCCTGGCTTGTAGAGGAGCAGCCCACTGGCACAGTGTCCAGGATGCTGGGTGTCTCAGGCCTGGAACATGATCCCTGGAGCATCTCAACTTCACCTCTGGAAACAGACTCCACCGTTGAGTTTTCCCCTGTGTAGGCCACCAGGGTGGCACTGGCTTCCCACAAGACAAGCCTTGGCATGCTACTTCAGAAAGATCAAAGGCCTTAGACCTTAGATCTTAATCCTTCTGCAAAGATCTCTGACCCATACTCATTCAAAATGTGTGTATCTTGATATGATAGCTCAATAGAAGGAGCTCTCTCACAATTTGATTTTTTT
Organism: Neomonachus schauinslandi; assembly: GCF_002201575.2. NCBI lineage: Eukaryota > Metazoa > Chordata > Mammalia > Carnivora > Phocidae > Neomonachus > Neomonachus schauinslandi. The sequence goes on from NC_058408.1 coordinate 92,268,091, forward strand.
GTAATTTTTTTACTGAATTTCTTTTTCTCTATTTATATATACTCTGCCAAGATATCTCTACCACTCCTACCTTGAATTAAGTCTGTCAATTAAGTCTTTAAAGAGACAGTAAAACTGACAGGGCACAGAGGTGGTCCAGATAGTTCCTGCCATATGCAAAACCTCAATCTCAACTTGGAAATCTCAGAAAAATCATTGAGCAAGTTACCATCATGGGAATTCTAATCATGAAGCAATTCCTACTGATTTCTGGAAATTTTTTAACCCCATGATGCAGTAACAAATCTAACCTATTAAGGTTTTTTTTGTATTTGATAACCATGATATTTAATCTTTGCCATCATTCAAAATGGAAGCTGTCTTTATTTCAATACAATAAAGTGAATCTAATTTAAATAGCAGGGCCTTTGGAAAACAGAGACTCACCTCTCAATGCAAAGAACAAATATTTGCATTACCTATTTATATTAAAATATGCAGAAATTTCTCAAGCATTCAGCCAACTTATAAATTTTTATAACTTCTTTGAATTGTTAACATTTTTTTTAACACACTGCATTATTTCAGCTTTGTGAAGGGCTCAATAACAATCTTTTTGGTCAGTAAAAAGGAAAGGACATTAGAATAAAGAATGCAGAATAAATAAAAACAAAACAGTACAGCCCGTACATCTACTCATACAAAGACAACTTTCATGGTGAGCTATAGCAATTATAATAACACAATGTCCTTCATGTTGATTTCAGCAGTGAAAAGAATTTCTCTAGTTATTAAAGACTTTCCTGGCCAAGTTTCAGAAAAAAAAATCTGATTCTATCCCAATCTGACTTCTGTGCAATGCAAGTCATGCACATTTTAAATACTGATATATAATGCTGCCATTCTTCTATGAACTGTTAACAGCTGTAGAAACTATTATAGACAGCTTCAAAACATGTCTGTGTAGTCAGTGCTCTCCAGACACTTAGCAATCCCAAAGCTATTCCTGGACTCACTCAGATTGCAGCGCGAACACAAAGTTTTGATTTATGTTGGTAATGAAACAACAAACTTCTGATCTTTCCTCTAAATGGCCATTCAGATTACATGAACAGCATGTGCTTCAGGGGAAAGTAGAGGGCAGAATTTACAGAAACAAAAAGGAAGCAAGAAAATAAATGGAAGGGCCACCCACAGTTACCTTAAGGAAAACCCACAGTGGCCAGTATAAAGCACTGTATTGGAGTTACATCTCTCAGCCACAAAAAGCACTTGAGCTTCTAGAGAAATAAATAGCAGCAGAGGCTTTGGATGAGGTGACCCAGTGAGAGCCATGTGCCATAAGCAGGAACATGTGCAAAGCTGGTGATGGGCATTAATACACACAAGGTGTCACCCTGGCTATGAGCAAAGATGCACAAAGACCATGAGATTCTCATTTCAACTGAAAAGTTCCACTTCACTGAATCATGACCAAAATCCCCTGAAACTGACAAACTTATGCAAGGGAATTTTTTAGCTGTAGCAATCCAACCGCCCCCAAAGGCACCATGTCCATTGGAGATCTTCCTTAAGCTATGAAGTTCCCTTATTCCACATTTGCCAACTAGAACTCAAATACATGGGGGTGCTTCCCTAAAACGCTTTGTTTCAAGCTAACCATTACAGGATGGTTACAGACCCAATCCTGCATCTAAGTTGTTCACAAAGAATAGAAATACTGATATATAACCAAATTCAAATAATGTCCACTTCCTATGACTAGTCATGTAACCTGAAACAGTCCCCACAGGATATTTCATGGTTGCTGTTTTCTTACTTAGAGACGAAAAAGGTGGTAAGTTTGTATCTTCTAAAGATAAATCATTCCCTCCCTGCTGGCTGAGATAAAGAAGGTAAGTCACAGTATTCATTCATTTCCCTACTTCCCTGTCACTGAGAACCCCCTCTACATTGAGTATACGAATCAACCCAGAAGAGTAAGAGGCCCAGACTCTGTTCTGAAGGAGTTTCAAAGCTTACTGGGAAAGAAAACATGAAAGGGCATAGAAAAGAAGCAGAAAATAGAATAGATCCTAGTGTTAAGGGTATATAAGAATGAAATGACCTGAACGGGTGAGTTGAAGGGCTGTATAGCTGTGGGCAAATTATTCAGGCTCTCTAAAGCCAGAGTCAGAGTAAAATTACAATGGAAGGGAGCTGGGGGGAGAGAGGTGATAGGATAGCTGTAGAAACCACACAAGATACTGTTCATTGCTTTTGTACCAGTCAGTATGCATTAAGTGAGAAATAATGGAATAACCAACTCCAGTCACTTAAACAATGAGAAGTTATCTCACACAGCCAGAAATCTGAAAGTAGGTAATTAAAAGCTTGGTCTTGGACTTGGGATTTTTTTTTTTTAACTTTTTGTTGTACCATTTGCTAATGTGAAGTTTTTTTCCCCATGATTGCTATCACATGTTGTCAAGAGAGCTGCCAGAGCACCTGACATCACATTTACATTCATGGCAGGAAGAAAAGAGGATGGGACACCCCAGTAAGCTCTCTTCTAACCCTTGTCCCATTTATCAAGGAAACAAAAGCTTTCCCAGAAGCCTCACCCCAGAGGATTTCTACTTGTTGGCCAGAACTACCTCATACGGCTCCTGCTACCATCGAGGAGAGTTGAAAATGTGTGCATCTGGTTATAAGACTACTGTGATCAGTCTGGAGAATCATGATGCAGCCCCAGCTGTCAGTACAATGCTGCCAGAAGACATCCAGTTTCATTAGCAAGGAAGAAAAAGCAAAGAGGGTAAAAATGGCAGATGAGGGGTCAATGAATAGTGTCTTCAGTGTTCTCTTGTTTTCATTTTTTATCTTGATGAAAAAGTTAAAATTTTATTTTTACTGTTACAGAGAAGCAGAAATATGACTTCTATTTTGCATGCAAAGTTCTAACTTGTTTCCAATGATGGTATGGCATGAAAAGAATCACCCTTTCACTTCCAATGTCCTAGAATCATTTTAAGTGAGATAGGAGGTATGCTGTTCAAAGAGAAAGCACGTGTAACAGACACTATTGGTTGCCCACCCTACAATTTGTCCCAGTTATCCTTTGTTAATTAAGCCCTGATCTTGCTCACCCTCTGTATGACCATATACTCAACGAAGATGCCCCTTTAAATGTCCAGGGTGAGTCTTAATCTAATCTAATCATAATAATTTGACTTCCTAAATTGGTACTTGGTTTTGGGTTTTTTTGTTTGTTTCTTTGTCTTTTTATTTTTAAGTAGGCTCCACGCCCAGTGCAGAGCCCAACGTGGGGCTTAAACTCAAGACCCTGAGATCAAGACCTGAATTGAGATCAAGAGTCAGATGCTTAACCAACTGAGCCACCCAGGCACTCCAGTAATTGGTTTAAGAATGAGGATGTAACATAATTCTGGCCAATGATTCATGAGCAGACGTCTGCTAATGACCCTCCAAGAAAAGTTTTCTTCCTTCATAAGACACAAATTGAGAAACTGTCCTTTTCTTCATTTCAAAGAAAATAGATGAGGATATGATGCCTGGAGCACCAGCACCCATCTTGCAATCATGAGGGTATAAACCTAGGAAAAGGCCAATATGTTGAGAATAGCAAAAGAGAAACTAGGGTCTTGATACATCATTGTTGAAACACTGAATTAACCAACCCCTAAACTGCCCTACCTCTAGGGTTTTGTTATGTGTGATAATAAATCCCTCCTTATTTAAGAGACTTACAGTTTGTTTTCTGTGAGCCCAAAGCATTCTCACTGATAAGGTACTATCCTTATTAGCATATGTCCCAGGTTCTAAATTTACATTCATAAGCTTATTTAACCAGCAGCAGCATCAAGCTCTTATCAATTCCCAGTTATCTGTAGGACACTGTGCAACTCTTTGATAAGCTAAAGCTGACTTATCATCATACTCCATACTGCCACTTCAGCCTTAGCAGAACCAGATATTCTGAAATCCACGTGGTCAGAAAATCCAACCTCAGTCGTGGTGAAAGGCGGCTTTGAGGCTCTTCAGGTTCACCACTTAAAGATTCTCTATTTCCCCTCAGCCACCCACAACCGCCTACAATGAGGTGCCTCATTAATTGTAAGAGGGGACACATACACTGCTCCTAAAGTCACAGGCAAAGGAACATCAAAAGCTTAAAGGAGAAGAACCATGAAAAGCATAAAATAGTTTGACAGCCATAAAGAAATTTGCCTATAAAAAATTGGCTATAATTTTGGGATTTTATTCCTATAAACTAAGATATAATATGTCTTGTGCACAAATTATATGGAGAGATGGAAAAGCTGTGAACATACAAATGTATATCCAGATACAGATCGATACTATAAATTGGAAGAATAGTATTTGGTTCTATTAAATGGTTTATCATAAATTATCCCTTTATAGAAATTATTTTAAATGTGGTTAAATATCTAAAATATCAACTGACACACATTTTTTCCCCCCAGAAACAAAGTTGTGGTGCACAACTGCATGCTTATTATATAAGAAATCTTGCAAAAGAAAATCATGCATCATTCCTAATACCCAGGATTCTCAGAGCTAAAATATCTCTTCTGATGGTTGGTGACCTTGCCTTCTCTGAACCCCAATTCAGGGTTGCTTTAAAAATGCCCCCTCACTTACTCCTTCTTGCATGAGGACAATATCCTAAAAGGGCCCTAAATAAATACTTTCTACTTTGGCAAGGGGGAAAAGTACACTGCAAATTTTTGTCCCAAGTTTATCATGCCTATAGGGCCTTAAGCAAGACTTAGCATCAGAAGGACTTAGGACAACACTCTCAACTAGATGGAGCAAACCACTTTATTTATATCTTTATAACATAGTTTCCCATGTACTTCTAAAACTGATGATTTCATATACTTATATTTCAAATCTATTTTTTAGACCAAAATATTCTGAAACCAAATGAGATTGTCAAAGAGACCTAGAATCATGCAGGCTAGGAAAGGACAGGTTTCCAAGGAAACTAATTAAGGCCCAATATGTTAGTGACACCTTCAAATCCAAATGACTTAGGTCTGAACTGATAAAATCAAAAGCCAAGTAGAAACTAGACCTAATCCTAGATATCAAAATTATAACAATCAAGTGCTGTTTTCTAGACCAAGCAAAAGAACAGGCAGTAAGACTGTAGTTTAGGATGCTCTGGGAGATCAATGGAAAGCACACCAATGGTTTTTAAACAAACATAACAAAACTTTTCAACCTAGAAAGGGTTCTAGGTAGGTAGTTTGGACAAGGGTACATTTATCCTAAGGATGTTGCTATTGCTTAAAACATGGAGAACTCTTTCATCATTTCCTTCGGAGCCTCTAGCAAGTTTAGAATATCCTCAGTAGTGTTAAACCTTTAACAAAAAGTTTATTTTGTTTGGTGGTGGACAGAGTTTAAGGGAAATGATGAGGAGACTGAAGTAGCCAATAATCTTTTGAAGGATAATCCAGCAAATAAGGATAGTTACCAAATTAGGTTAGTACCGTTTCACATTCACCTATTCACCCAAAAGAACAATTTTCAAATGAAAAGGATAAGGCAGTTACCATTAAGAGGGCACTGAATGACCTGAAACCATAAAAATCCTAGAAGAGAACATAGGCAGTGTTCTTTTTTATATCGGCCATAGAAACATCTTACTAGACATGTCTCCTGAGGCAAGGGGAAAAAAGCAAAAATAAACTGTTGGGACCACATCAAAATAAAAATCTTCTGCACAGAAAAGGAAACAATCAACAAAACTAAAAGGCAGCCTATGGAATGGGAGAAGATACTTGCAAATGACATATCTGATAAAGGGTTAGGATCCAAATATATAAAGAACTTATTAAACTTACCACCCAAAAAGAGAAAAATCCAATTAAAAAGTGCAGAAGACATGAATAGACATTTTCCAAAGAAGACATCAGAGGCCAACAGACACATGAAAAGATGCACATCACGGATCATCAGGGAAATACAAATCAAAACTACAATGAGATATCACCTCACACCTGTCAGAATAGTTAAAATCAGGGGCACCTGGGTGGCTCAGTCATTAAGTGTCTGCCTTTGGCTCAGGTCATGATCCCAGGGCCTGGGATGGAGCCCCTCATCGGGCTCCCTGCTCAGCAGGAAGCCTGCCTCTCCCTCTCCCACTCCCCCTGCTTGTGTTCCCTCTTCTCGCTGTGTCTCTGTCAAATAAATAATAAGTAAAATCTAAAAAAAAAAAGAATGGCTAAAATAAAAATCAAGAACACAAGAAACAACAGGTGTTGGCAAGGATGTGAGAAAAAGGAACCCTCCTGCACTTTTGGTGGGAATGCAAACTGGTACAGCCACTGTGGAAAACAGTGTAGAAGTTCCTCAAAAAGTTAGAAATACCCTATGATCCAGCAATCATACTTCTAGTATTTACCCAAAGAATACAAAAATACTGGGGCACCCAGGTGGCTCAGTTGGTTGGGCATCTGCCTTCAGCCTGGGTGTGATCTTGGGGTCCTGGAATTGAGCCCTGTGCTAGGCTCCCTGCTCAGTGGGGAGCCTGCTTCTCCCTCTCCTCCCCACTGTTCTCTGGCCATCTCTGTCTCTCTCAAATAAATAAATAAAACCTTTAAAAAAAAAAGAATACAAAAATACTAATTCAAAGGGATACATGCACACCGATGTTTACTGCAGCATTATTTACAGTAGCCAAATTATGGAAACAGCTCAAGTGTCCATTGATAGACGAATGGATAAAGAAGATGTGGTATATATGTATATAATGGAATATTATTCAGCCATCAAAAAGAATGAAATCTTTCCACTTGCAATGACATGGATGGAGCTGGAAAGCATCATGCTAAGCAAAATAAGTCAGAGAAAGACAAATAGTATACAATTTCCCTCATATGTGGAATTTAAGACACACACAAAAAACTAGCAAAGGGGAAAAAAGAGAGAGGCAAACCAAGAAACAGACTCTGAACTGTAGAGAACAAACTGATGGTTATCAGAAGGGAAGTGTGTGGGGGGATGGATGAAATAGGTGATGGGGATTAAGGAGTGTACTTGTGATGAGCACTGGGTGTTGTATGTAAGTGCTGAATCACTATGTTGTACACCAGAAACTAATATTACGCTGTATGTTAACTAATTGGAATTTAAATAAAAACTTAAAAAAAAATTTTAAAAGAGGGCACTGAAGTTTAAGATACATATTAGAAAATAACTGTTAACTTAAGTGAGAAGAATTATAACCCATGTGTCCCCATATACACACACACAAAGAAAAGTAAAAAACATTTCAAATATAATCAGAGCATCATAGTCAATGACATATGAGAAATCAAGAAGAAAGACGGAGGATAGATCAAAGCCTCTGATTTCAAAGGGAAGGTACACAGTAGGAGAGAAAAAAGTAGAATCTAGAAACCACATCGTTTCTAGAAAAATTCTAGAATAAGGTGTTAAACAGATGTCTCCAAATTATAAAATTCTAGAAATAATCAAGCTTATAGTTTTACAGATTTAAAAAAACAGAGGGTAAAAGAGACAAACTGACTTGCCTAAGGTCATAAAACTAAGCATAACAGGGAAATCAAGACAACAACTTGGGTTATGTCCTGACATGTCTTAGAACACTTAAAAAATAAAGGAACACCTGGGTGGGGTTCAGTTGGTTAAGCATCTGCCTTCCGCTCAAGTCCTGATCTCAGGGTCCTGAGATTGAGTCCCGCATTGGGCTCCTTGCTCAGCAGGGAGCCTGCTTCTCCCTCTGCCTGCTGCTCTCCCTGTTTATTCCCTCTCCCTCTGTGACAAATTAATAAATAAAATCTAAAAAAAATTTTTTTCTGTTTCTTAAAAAAAAAAGAACATTTAAAAAATAAAGTGATGGTCACTAGGAGGAAATTGGGTTCAGAAAGGAACCAACAGAACCCACAAAGTTGCAACAAATTTATCTTTAATAAACAATTAGACCAGGAAACATTGAGTTGGTGTATCTTCACTCCAGCAAAGCATTTTAACACCACTGGTGATAGCCTTGCAGACAAGATGGAAAGATGTAGCAGAGTACTTGGAAGAGCCCAGAGGATTCTGAAGAGTTGGGTGGTTTAACAGTCAGAGCAAATTAATGACTGGGTATCTATCACCTGTTGTGTGCTGCACACCTCTCATCGACACATCTGTATTAATGACTTGGGGTAGAAATAACAAAAATATGTTTATCAAACCTACACTTCATAATGCTAAAAAGGGAAATTGAAAAATTGACCTAGAATTCAACAACAAATTTTACATATATATGCAAATATATATAAAATATGAACACACACATGCATATATATATAATTTTGGATTGCAGATATAGTATGAGAGGAAGCTGGCTTATAATGGTTCATATTAAAATAAATTAAAAAATAAATAACAAGAGCAAATAAGTCTCACGTGACAAATTTAATATAAGCCACCAGGGCAATATGGGTATCTAAAAAAGGCAAATAAACTTCCTGTTTCTAGTACCACATGTAAGGAACTTAGAAGTCACCACTGCATCCTAACATGAAGTAAAAAGATGAACAGACTGAAAAATCAATAACTCTTCTTGGATCCTTAAGAGGTGGGAGGACACAGGGTAAACCACTGCCCCAAGACTGGAGAGAGAGGGAAAAGGAAAAGAACTATTTAGAAATACACCAGAGCACTCTATGCTTTTTTTTTTTTTAAGATTTTATTTATTTGTCAGAGAGAGAGAGAGAGCATGCACAGGCAGAGAAGCAGGCAGAGGGAGAAGCAGGATCGCCAATGAGCAAGGAGCCTGATGCAGGACTCAATCCCAGGACCCTGGGATCATGACCTGGGCCAAAGGCAGGTGCTTAACAGACTGAGCCACCCAGGCATCCCACACTCTGTGCTTCTTAGTAAGGCCAGCACTCAGAAAAAACTAGTTAACCAGAGCCTAACCTTATAGGTTATTATCAAAGTTTCACTAACCTGGGAAAAGTACCTGATTCTAGCCTACTCTAGTCATCCCATCCTACCTAAGGGGGGGGCAGGGGGAGAAAAAACTGAGAAAGACTTGTCAAGTTCACAGTCTAGAAGCATTGGTCCACTGAAAGACTGAGACCTAATCACTGACTACAGATCACTTCCCCTCCCCCTACCTTCACACCACATTACTAAGGCCTATTTACAGTAGTTTCTTTTATCCAGTACATCATGTACAGATATCAAAAAAAAAAAAAAAATCCAAGGCATACTAAAAGGCAAAAAAACCCCACAATTTGAAGAAATAAAGTAAGCATCAGAACTATCAGAACCAGACATGCAGGGATGTTGGAATTATCAGAACAGGAATTTAAAACAACCATGATTAATATGCTAAGGGCTATAAAGGATAAAGTAGACAACATGCAAGAACAGATGGGCAATGTAAGCGGAGAGATGGAAATCCTAAGGACTAAAAAGAAATGCTTTAGAGCAAAAACACCATAACAGAAATGAAGAATGCCTTTGATGAGCTTATTAGAGAACTGGTCATGGCTAAGGAAAAAATTGCTAAGCTTGAGGATATCTTAATAGAAACCACCAAAACTGGGGCAGGGGGCAGGGAGGGAGGGGAGAACAGAATTTCCAAGGACTGTGAGACAACTAAAAAGGTGAAATAAATGTGTGATGGGAATACCAGAAAGAAAAGAAACAGAAGAAATATTTGAAACAATAATGACAGACTTTTCCCCCAATTAATGTCAGACACAAAACCACAGATCCAGGAAGCTCAAAGAACACTAAGCAGGATTAATTCCAAATAGTAAAAAACAAATAAGCATATCATTTTAAAACTACAGAAAATCAAAGATAAAGAAAAAATTCTGAAAGAAGCCAGAGGGGAAAAACACCTTAACTATAGATGAAAAAATAAGAATTATACCCAACTTCTCAAAAACCATGCAAGCAACAAGAGAGTGGAGTGACATATTTAAAGTGTTGAGAGAACAATACAACCAACCTGGAATCTCATACCCTGTGAAATTATCTCTTAAAAGTGAAGGAGAAATAAAGACCTGCTCAGACAAACAAAAATGGAGGAAATTTGTTGCCAGTAAGTCCTGCCTTGCAAGAAATATTAAATGAAATTCTTTAGAGAGAAGGAAAATATATAGGTCAGCTACTCAGATCTACATAAAGCAAGGAAGAGCTTCAAAAAAGAAATATGAAGGTAATATAAGAACTTTTATTTTTTATCCTTCATTGGTCTAACAGATAACAGTTTCTTCAAAATAATAATAACAATATATTAATAATAATTATTATTAGCAACAATATATTCAATTATATGTGCTTGTATATAAAAGCAATGATATAAAGAATGAGAGGGGGGCACCTGGGTGGCTCAGTCGGTTAAGCGTCTGCCTTCAGATCAGGTCATGATCCCAGGGTCCTGGGATCGAGCCCCACATTGGCTCCATGCTCAGCGGGCAGACTGCTTCTCCCTCTCCCTTTGCCCCTCCCCCTGGCCCCTCTCCATCTGCTCATGTGCTCTCTCTCTCTCTCAAATAAATAAATAAAATCTTTAAAAAAAAATGAGAGGAAGAAATTAGGATTCTTTCACTATTATAAAGTACTCACACTACCTATGAAGTGGTATAGCATTATTTGAAAGTGGGTTTGGGTGGCTGTATATGCATATTGTAATCTCTAGGGCAATTACCAAAAAAAAAAGAAGTATAAATGATATGCTAAGAAAGGACATAAAATGGAGTTCTAGAAAATGCTCAATTTTAACCACAAAAAGCAGAAAAGGAGTGGAAGACAAAAATAAGAACAAAGAATAAGGGTAACAAATAGAAAACAGTAACAAATATGGTAGATGTTATGCCAACTACATCAATAATCACTCTGAACATGAATAGTCTAAACGTACCAATAAAGACAGCACATAAAAGCAAAACCCAACTATATGTTGTCTACAAGAGACCCACCTTAACTATAAAGATTGAAACTATATAGATTGAAAGTAAATGGATAGAGAAAAATATACCATGCTAACACGAATCAAAAGAAAGCAGAAGTAGCTATGTTAATTTCAGACAGAGCAGACTTCAAAGCAAGGAAATTAAACAGAGATAAAGAAGGGCATTGCATATGACAAAGGGGTCAGTTCTCCAAGAAGACAACAATCTTTAACATATATGTGCCTAACAATACAGCATCAAGCTACATGAGGCAAAACTGATAGAACTTTAAGGAGAAACAGATGAACCCACTCTTGAAGTTAAAGTCTTCAACACCCCTCTATCAGAAATGGACAGACCCAGCGGACAGAAAATCAGTTAAGGACAGAGTTGAACTGAACGACACCATCAATTGGTGTAAAGGACATCTATAGATTACTTCATCCAACAACAGCAAAACACACATTCTTCTCAAGTTGACATGGTGCATTTACCAAGACAAACCACATCCTGTGCCATAAAAAGGCAAACAGTTCTCAACCTCAGGTGACCCTATCCAGAGGATTATGTTCCATTCCCAGCCCTGGGTTTCATGAAGGACCTCCATAAACTAAATGAGTCTAGAAAAGGATGTCTAGAACAGTAAGAGCTGTAAACATGAAAAGAGTTGAAGCATCTGACATGAAAACTTAGAAGTTATAAGATGGTTGGTTGTCTTCAAATATTTGGAATGAGTCATGAGAAAAGGAGAGAAGACATGTTGTATGTTAAAGGAAGAACTCTAGCTGCAGATTAGAGGAAGGCAATTTCATCTCGACATGAAGAACTTTCTTACCAACTGCACTGTCTAGCCAAGGGATGACTGTCTCACCCACGTATGTTCAACAATGAGCACTCCAGCACCACAGGGGCCAGATGGAAGTCGGGGGACCATCAGTCAGGTGCCCCTGAAAGATGTTCCTGTACCTGGAGTCAGAGGATAAACCAGACGTTTTCCAAGGAACCCTTCCATAGTTAAAGCTGGCTTTTGCTCCTAAGTGGTGTGAATAGGAGGTTTTGAGAATGATTTTCTCTCTCAGCTCATGTACCATCTCTTTGAGTCATTTAAAATAAATGGCCTTATCTTCTTCCAAAGATTGTCTCCCATGAAATTCCCATTTACATATGCAGAATAACATCTTTTCCCAATTTCCACACTGCCTCATTCACTGATCCCCATGCCTCTTTCTAAGATAGCAAGATAATGGTTAACTTGGTCAGAGTGCCAGCTTCAGGTACTGCTTCCTTGTATTTGTCTCCTTCCTCTAATTGTCTCTCTGTGGCTCCTTAGATTCTAAATTTCCTTAATGAGCTGTTGGTTCTGAAACTGGCCCTTTGCCCAGTGTGGGGTTTCCCCATCCTAGAGGTGTGAAAAGACACATCACACCCTCTGGCACCGGGGAAGTCCCCAGGCCCCTGGAGAGCTGAACTATTTTATTTTAAATATTAAATAGAAGAGAAGCTTGACTGGTGGGTGTGAAAGAGATGGGGATTTTCAGTTATGAAATAGTGACTAGGTACTATTTTCACAGTAAAAGATCATTTATCTTCATTGACTCACACATACACACCTCCTTGATCAGTTGGCTCTTTTACCAAGTGTCCAATATTCTAGCAGCACCATCAGAAGAGTCAGGTCCAGGGGTATTAGCATTACAACTACATTATACAGTAGCATCTGACTGAAGCAGAAAACCTTTGATTGCTTTTTAAAACATTGAAGAAATCTTAGTTGCAGGCACTACCTAAATGTTTACCTCCTATCAAAAGTCTTGGACAAACTTTTGAATAGTTTTCATCCATTAACTTTTCACTGAAAAATGCCAAGTGAATTTTAGAATAAATTTGCTCACTTTCTGTGGATTTAAATCTGACACTCCTCAAGTCACCAGGTCCTTTAAAACTTTTTTCATGGTAACAGCCCCTTAAACAAACCAGAGGAGAAGAAAAATCCAAGGTAGAATCTACATGTACTCAAGACCCTATCTACTTAAGAGTCCAAGTGCATGGTGTAATGAAACAGAGAAGCTTGCATGGGTCTACTCATCTTAACTATTAACCCAGCTGGGAAGAAGAACCAGAAGTCAGTCACTTTGTCTAAAAACTAACAAAGGAAAGTTCCTGGCTGAAGAGATTGGCATGAGAAAATGGAGAAGACAGGAGGTGGAAAATGTTAATGCCAAACATCTGGACCCATACCTCAGTGCTGAAGTTTAAAATCCAGGCAAGGAGAAAGGAAAGGACCCATACAGGTTAACACTCTAAGAACCTAGAGCTTCCTCTTTGCTGCCTCATCCCTATTTGTAATGTGTGTATAAATGGAGTCTGCTGATAACGACCAATCTGTCTATCCAGGACAGCTTTGGTTCTTCCTAGACTATACCAATAAGAAGGGATGGAGGGGTTCTCTGAGGATGACCCACTGAGATGGTCCACAGAAAAAGAACACCACCAGGAAAAGACAGAGGTTCTAAAGGATGGGAGGTATGAATTCTTAATAAAAAATTATCTTCAGGATACACTACAAAAGTATACCCTAAAGTTATACAAACTACCAAGCTTTTTCCAGCCTTAGAACCTCTGCCAGGAACGCTTTCTCCAGATCTTAAGATGGCTGGCTCCTCCTTGTCCTTTAGGTCCCTCTCAAATGCTACATTCACCAAGAAAGTTTTTCTCAGTTTCCAGACTCAGGCAGTCATCCAGTCACAGTCACTATGTTAGCTTTATCCCAGCACTCAGGGTGCTTTGAAATTATCTTGTTCGTTTGTTTTGTCTACTTCCTCCTTCTAGAATGTAAGTTCTGTGCAAACAGGAATCTTGCCTGTCCTGCCACATCTTATCGTTCACCCAAAGAAGGGTTCCTAACACATGGAGTGGCTGTTAATACACATTTGTTGAATGAATGAATGACCAAATCTCTGGTGGATTTTCTTGTTTTTAATGAATTTTCTAACAAATGTTCTTGTGAGGGGAATTTCATTCCCCAGTAATACCTGGTAAATGAGGATGTAAATGGGAAAGCCTGTTGTCATTATCTAAATAATTTAAAGAACAAAATTTCTGAGTACATGCTATTATTAGAGGACAGAACTACCAGACTACGAATCACAATTGTAAAACAAAATTATTACTTACTTTTCTGACTGATAGATCATTACCTCATCTTTCTTCTGATGCCCAAGGAGCTGCTGTACCCAAGGACCACCTTTTTATTTCAAAGCAACTTGGTACGAGTAAAATGAGTCACTTTTAAAAGTCTACCAAGAGCTTTACTTTTCACTCTGAGCATCTTCTTCACCACCTACATTGTATAAAATGATTTCTGTTTTATCCCACCCATTCCCTCCCCCTGCCCCCCTGCCTCCATGCCTTCTGAGAAATCCAAGCAGAGTCCCAAATCCTACATCTAGACGCACTATAAGTCAGGTACTATATAAATCTATTCTCCCCACCAACAGTATTTCTTGCTATACTAATGTGATTCTAACATGCTAAAATAGTCACCTGCTAAGCTGAAAATTCCGCAACCAGTAAGAAATATCAAGAAGATCTGTCTTTGCAGACAAAATAAACACTGCGGTATGAAGCGTACTTTGTGAATTAAATAATTAGAAGCCAGATGCCAAAGGGCCAAAGTAAAAATAGTTGCGTCCACCAAGCTTCCTACATTCTTTATGAGGGACTAAGACATACAGTAAGACTATGGCTAAATGTAAAATTCGTTTTCGCTAATCCTGTTCATTTAGGCAGAAAATTCTTTGTTCTAGCTTTAGAGCAAGAAGACTGCACCATTACTGAAAGTCCATTTTGTACATTTAAAAATAAAACGTGGCAAATGGGGATTTGCTGCCTGTCCCTGGTTGTCAGCTACAGTGCATAGCTGTGGGCTTACCCGAACAGGAGAACAAAAGCCTGTGTGGGAGAGAACGCACACTGCTGACTGTATCCAGTGAGAAGCCATAAAAGAGGAGATGCTCTTGTGGGACAGTTTGGGCAGATTACCAGAATGTTGGAGAGAATTCCATTAAGCAACCAGACTCGATGCCTTGGTGGGATCCACCATGCACACAAGGCCACAAAGAAAAATGTGTGACTCTTCCACAATCAAGCAGGAGAACACAGGCTGAGCCTTTGCTCCAAGTTTTTCTGACTGGAGTCCTCTGCGCTCTCCTTTCCATCAAGTTGCTCCCAGTTCTTCTGTGGAGATCTGGGTCAAGCTGCACATCCTCAGAAAAGCTTTTTCTAACACATCTTACCTAGGGTTGACTTGGATGTATTTCGTGAGCCCCTACCTGTTTTTACGAACATATAACAGCCGCTATACAAATCCCCATAGCCTGCTGTTGTTTTCATTCTAGCCCCTGCATGTCCTGGCTTGAGGTAGATTATAATCTCCCCACCAGGACAGATGTATGTCCCCTATTTCCCCACAGAGTTGAGTACTGTATTCTTTCCCACAAATCGGTTATTTTTATTTTTTTTAAAGATTTTATTTATTCATTTGACAGAGATAGATACAGTGAGAGAGGGAACACAAGCAGAGGGAGTGGGAGAGGGAGAAGCAGGCTTCCCACAGAGCGAGGAGCCCAATGGGGGGCTTGATCCCAGGACCCTGGGATCATGACCTGAGCCGAAGGCAGACGCTTAACGACTGAGCCACCCAGGCGCCCCTCCCACAAATCAGTTATTTAATAAAAGCTGGCAGAATGACCTAGCAAATTATATTCTCACAGGATTCATTCCTAAAAACCAGGGGGCCCCTGCATAAGAACTGGAGTTTGGAGAACACTGAAATATGACTGGAGGAAGGCTAAGGATTAAACACATTAGGCCAAGGAAGAAAGGAAGAAGAGGTAAAGAAGATGGACATTCCCCAGGAGAGAGGAAGGAAGGCCCTCTGAACCAAATAGTACCATTTAAGGGTCGAGGAGAGAATAGGAAGCACTGAGGGGACCCAGGAGGAGCAAAGACTCAAGGTCAGGGCAGAATGGTGGCACTAAACCCAAAATGAGAAGAATGGGAAGAGGATTTCTAAAAGCAATGTGCCAAATGTTGAGTTAAGAGTGAGAGCAAGCAAGCATTTCTGGGTGTGTGGGTGGGTGGGTATGAGGTCACTGAGGCAGGAGGAAGGTGAACGGGAGAGCAGACCACAGATGCAGCACAACCGAGTTCATCTGCGGGACGAGGAGAGCTGTTAGGCTAAGGTGTACCCCAAGCTGCCTTCCAGTCCCAAATGCACTCTAGGGTGCTAGCTCCCAAACCACACGCAGCTCTGATGAGGTCACTGAAACCTCAGTTTCCAAGGTCTCCACTGTGATTAACGATTAACGTGCTCATTTCCATGGTGATACTTTCTGGCACTTGCCCTCTCTTACAAAGGTAGTATAAGGACTAATTAGATAAAGTCTCTCGGGAAATCAAAGTTGTCACAGCTGGGCTCAGTTCTCCCAGCGTCAGCTGCTGGCCCTTTGAGCAGCCTTCCCAGACCACACGGTGAACCAGTACAAGGACCCAGGAGAGTGCCCGGCTTCCCTGTGGGACCCAAAGGACCAGCTGAAGATGTGAGGCAGAGGCAGTCTCCTCCTGGGACCCTTTCCAGCTTCCAGTAAAGCTGTTCTGGGGCAGGAACACACATGGAGCAACAGTGCTCTCGTCTTGGTCAGTGTCTGCAGCCAGGGTCGGACATGCTGCCCGAGGTGGACCCCGGACCAGGGAAGAAAGAGGAGGAGAAGTGACAGTGCCATCACTAATCACAGATTCTTAGATTGGCTTATTTCTTTGACAGTTCATTTTAATACTTCATACCTGATGCTCCAAAACCTAAAATAAAACTGTTTATCCCCACCCCCCTTTTCTAATAGAAAGAGGAAAGCAATTCAGAATCCATTCCTCTATCACTTGGGCAAAGAACACATTAAAGCAGCATCTCTGTCCTCACTTCCCCAGAAAATACCCAATGACCATTCCTTCTGGGAGTGTATTCCAGAATATGCTTTGCTTGAAAGAGTGCAAAAAGAATAAGCCCCACCGTCACTAAGGTGTGTTAAGATGGTCATGGTATCATTCTGAATTCTGCTAAGAATATGTTAATTAAATGCAGTCTTTGTCCTCAGGAAATGAATAACCCGATACATGAATTCCCCTCCCATCTCTGCCCCTCACGGTGAGGAAATGGCCCAGGTGGCACCATCTTGGATTCCCACCCTCTGGCTGAACTCTGGGGCTTGGACACTTGACCTCATACGGTTTGGTGACCATATTCATTGACCCCAGTAAGATACATAGCCTGAGGCAGAAGTTTTTCAAGGAACTAAATTGTGCAGGTTCAAAATCTTAAAATAAATATATTTCCGTCTAATGTTGTCTTGTGAAATGTTTATACGAAGTTTCTTTGGTCAACAACTTATTAAAGTACTTTCTATCAGTAATATAATTTAGGGAATTGCTGCAAAATCTATAGAGTTTCAAGAAAGTAACAGACCACTTGTTCTGGTCTATGGTATTTCATGATTGTTTGCTGACAACACCCCATAATTTCTGTAGCATGTTTCTCTAAACTGCGTGTGTTTAGAGAAATATAATCTAAGGAGAATTGTATGGCATGATTCCTGGATATGGTCAAGAGGGGTTCACTTAGTTTGGGTCAGTTTTCATATTCAGTCCCTGGATTTCTATTCACCTTTGTCTGTCGGTAGTAGTTTATAAATGTCTGTCTGAATAAATAGGGCCAGGATAGCTCACAATAAAGAATAAGTGGTAATTTAAGATAACAAATTCAGATTCATTAAGGATTTTTTTCCTAGATTTCCTAAAATCCAGTAAGAATTGTATTCCTTCGGAACAATTTAAACTTTTATTCAGTGTTTCACCTTGTCTGTAATTACCACTCTATGAAACCATGCATATCTATTAAGAGTTGGAAACACCACAGTAAACGTCTGATAACTGTAAAAAACAAGAAAACCAAACCTTAAGGGGAACAAGGAAACTCGATATCTGAAAGCAGGATTGGGATCATTTTCATAGATCCCTATATTTTGAGGGAAAAAAAGGCTAAAGCACATTATTCAAAGGTGAACACTCATATGGCCATCAGTACTAAGGTACTCTTGTTACTATTACAATAAGAAAACATTATCTTTATGTGAAACCGTGTTGGAAAATCTGAGTTGACTGAAGAAAGGTAAAAACATAATGCTAGATTGGAAAAATTAGGCCAAAAGGGACAAATGTGAAACTTGTCAGGTATAATGTTAAGACAACTGCTTATATAATATGTGTAAGTCAAAACTAAAAAAGAGGAACCATTTAGTCTGTTTTGAGACAAGGAACCTCAAAAAATGGTGAGGTCCATGCATAATATTAAGCTATACAGCCTGAAAATAAAAACTCGTGAAACAAGAATATTTTATTTTATTTTGATGTTTAGTTGGACTTTTGAAAACATGTTGGATTAACCACTAGAAGGTAGAAGATGAGAAACTAGTCAAGGAATCCATAATCTTACCTGGTGAACAGCAAAATGTTTACATAAATAAATCAGGCTCTGTGCAAGTCCCTGCAAAGGAGATGCCTGTTCTCCAAATCCAGCTGTGATCTGTGATGTATTTTAGCCTCTTTACTTTAGGAAGAGATCAGGAAATGAAGAGGCAAGTGACACTGGATGGGTAAAACCAAAATAAACAGAACCTATACTTAGAAGTTTGGTCATGGTCCAAGTGCCATGATGCAGTATTCCATAAGAAAAGCCAACCAGACAAATACCCAGCATAAATAACTGAAAACCTACAGCTACATGGAAGCTCAGTGGAGGAGCTACTAAGTCAGGTAGGAAAGTCCCCTGGACTCAGTTTCAGCGTGCTGGCCTTCATATAGATCTCCATGTCTCTCCCATGGTTTAGAAAGCTCCTTTTAGTACAGCATTATTCTAATCATTAGAAAGTGGGTTTGTTTAAATTGAGCATCAGCGTGAACATCTACTTATGAGAGGTTGTCAAGTGCACCCACAGGGCCATCCTTTATGGTACCCGCTGAGTGGGGCTGGAGGGGCCAGCAGCCTTCCAGGCCTGAAACTGCCAGTCACTGATGTGATAGACAGCAATGGGGGAAAAGCAGGCTGACGCGGCTCAGACCTCCTCTATCAGCATGGAGGGTACATTTAGAGGTCAGGTAATCTAGTCAATCTTTCTCTAGACTTTTAGATTTCATCTACCTGTAACTTTACAAAATTAACTTGGGATACCCAATGCTATGTGGCAAAAAAACTACATTAAAAAAACAACTACCATACAATCTACTAGTCTTTGCTGCTTTAAAAAAAGGTTGGGGGGGGGGGCCGGGCAGGGGCTGGGGCACCTGGGTGACGCAGTCAGTGAAGCGTCTGCCGTAGGCTCGGGTCATGATCCCAGGGTCCTGGGATCAAGGCCCGCATCAGGCTCCCTGCTCAGCGGGGAGTCTGCTTGTCCCTCTCCCTCTGCCTCTCCCCCTGGTTGTGCTTGTGCTGGCTCTCTGACAAATAAGTAAAATCTTAAAAAAAAAAAAAAAAAAGGCGGGGGAGGGGAGATTTAAAGATACAGGGAGTAGCAGAAAAGGCAAACACTGAAACATGGCAAGAGTAACTCAGGGTGACCCATTAAAAATGAGGCTCTTTCTAGTGCTTCCCACCTCCCTTTCATCCTTCCTTTTCCCAGACATGGTGCTTGACTCCCATTCACCCACCAGCTCTCAATTCCCGAGGATATTTTCTTCAGTGTCCTCTTCCACAAGGACCTTTTCATAAGGAAAAAGGTAGGTAGATACATGTTAGGAATATGCTAGTTTTTAGCTGAAAACTAAAGTTTCAGTTTTAATGTAAAGGACGATCCTCTCAGAAATATTTACATTTTTAACAGAAGGAACAAATAGGAGTGCAAAGTTCCATTACTCTAGCATGCCTTTTGGAAAAGTCAAGTGCAATATGGGAGCAGGAGCCTTCTTTCAGTGCCCCCCCAAAACCACTCCAAACTGGAGGTCAACAAGGCTCTCAATTCATTTTCTATTAGGACTTCACTTACTAAAGACAATCTAGAAACCCAAATTCAACATCCTTCATTTTGTTCATCCTGAAATGCTTTTAAAGGAAGAAATTGCCACGGACTTATTCTATATTATTGATTACCAGTCGGGGGTGATTTTGCCCCCTAGCCTGGGGACTTTTGTTAACATCTGGAGATCCTTATGGTTATCTCAGGGTGGGGAGTGGGGGACAGCTGGTGCCACTGTCATCTTGTGGGCAGAGGCCAGGGATATTGCTAAGCATCCTACAACGCACAAGGCAGCCCCACAACAAAGAATTAGCCAGTCCAAAATGTCAATAGTGCTAAAGTTGAGAAAACCTACTTTATAAGAGCTAACTGCTATATAGCTGTTATTTGGAGGATGTAAACACTAATGCTAGTGAAATTACTGTGCCCATGGTACGAATAAAAATGACCATAATTTGGAAAGATTCACACTATTTTCTTAACATTTCTGGAACATCATAATTCTGGCTCTGAATTATTTAAATTACTTTTTCAAAACAGTCGATTGAATAAAACGAAGAGGCTTTATATAGTTCATCTAAGTTTTTCTATTTTGGAAATAAGAGTTTTGATTAAAATTGGCATTTCTGAAACTCTAATTGCTAGTTATTGCTGGGGAAAGAAAGGAAAAAATTATTTCCAAGACCAGCCAGATGGGAAGTCTCAAGATAAGAAATTATAAGCCAATGCTCATATTCCAATCACAAGAAGGTTTCTGTTTACACGTTCTTAATTCTGCTTAAAAATAAGCAATATATTTCTTCAAATAGTTACTGAACTGCTATTAACTGGCTAATTTTTTAACATTAGGTTTAATCCCCCCAATCTTGTTAGATTATTAATAAGTAGAACAGCAATTTTTACAAGAACACTCTGTATATTAAGGAGTCCATAAATTCTAATAGAATCAGAATGGTTTCTGATATGGCAAAGGATATCTCTTTGTAGATGTTAAATCTTCCCATAGAGATTTTTAATGTCCATATTTCCGAACCTATTTCTGATTGAAATATAATGAATGCTTCAGTTTACAGGCCCAGAACCAGAGCATCCCAAATGTCTTCCTGACATTTATACTTTAGTACCGTTCATTCTTAGGACCTGCACACTTTGGTAACTTCTGATCTTCCATATCTGAAAGCTCTCTCTCCTAACTTTCTCACTCCCTTCTCTTTTTTTCCTCTCTGCCATTTCCCCCAAGAAATGTCAAATGGATGAAAAAGACTTGCAGTACAGGGATGTGAGGAAAAGCCATAATGGTTCCTTCTGTCGTCCATGAGATTGAAAACTGTCCACAACCAGGAAAAGATGGCCAACTGAGGACTTTCACTTACTGAAATGCATCTTAAGCACTTGTAAGAGTTTCCAAACGTAAGAATCTTCAAGCCACACACACAAAAAAAAGCCTCTTTTTTTGAGGATCTTGTTTTAGGTAGATTTATGGAACTGTTTCCTTTTATTCAAGTCTACTGAAAGCCACAGAGAAAGAACTCCAAATTGAGGTACATCTCTTACTAGTTGCTTGGATTTGACAAATAAAGCAATCATCAAAATCAAGGAGTGTGCACTGCTTTTAAAAACCCTATTCGTTTGACATAATATAGCAGTGGGATGGCAAGGCAAATAAATGGCATTACTTAACATAATCACTTAATGTTGTGCAACCAACAGTCAGGTCTCATTGCTTTATCGCTTGCAAAGAGTTGGATGATAATAAAGTTGATTGTTAGTGTGAAGATATAAATTGTTCAGTAGTTAGAGTTGTTAATGAAAGCAAAGGAACACAAAAGAGGAAAAATAGGTTTTAGCAGCTCAAATTCATTGCTAATTGCCTGTGCATTCATTATAGGCTGACCAGGGCTAATTATCTAATTAAACTAAAGTTCTGCTGCCTTAGAGGAATTTCTCCCACTATGATGTTGGTTGTCAATTACCTCAGCAGGTCCCATTGAAATGTGTAGTTAACTCAAGTCATGTTTTGCTTTTTCCAACAGCAATACGTGGCACTCTTGGTGCATGATAATTTATATTTAGAATTTTTAAAAAGTTTTTCCTTAAAAAATACTGTGAAAACTTAATAATAATGGTAAACATCATTTTAAACAAGAGTCTTGCTCACTTTATTCAATGATTTGTATTCAAGAAATGTCAATATAATCTGCTTTAGGTAGAGACAACACAATACAAAAGAGAAATCAAATATCATTGTATGCATGTTACTGACTGTTCTTTTCACATGTTGCTTTTAAAAATACATTTAAAAGTGTCTTTTGTGATGCTCTGCAGTATTTCACAGTTGGAAATTATATTACTTATTGTCATGTAATTACAATTTTTAAAATTCATAGATTTTTCTAAAAAGCTGGAAATAAAGTGGTAAATCATCTGAACTAAATTCTTCACTTTATAAATAAGGGAACTGAGGTGCTAAGAAGTGAAATGACTTACCCAAAGTCACAGAGTGGGTTGTCAGAACCAGAGCCAGAACTGGTATTCAATCAGTTCTTCTTTCGTCCTTGATTGCTGCTGGTCCACTTTCAGATTAGACTGTCATCCTTCATGCTTTCTCTAAAATGTTGTAATAGAGCATCTAGTTGGACAAGGTTTCTGGTGTTTGTTGATTGGTTTTTCAAAAGAAGGCTTCAAAGCCTTTCACTCCCCCAAGGAAACAGGTACTACGGTCAAGTCAGTCAAATATGCCCCAGGGATGTATTTTGGTCCTAGTGAACCTGATCCCCAATTGGTGGGATCATAAACCATCAAGCAATATTTACTAAGCATCCTTTGAGAAAGACATCTCCGAAGAAAGTACAATCTTGGGGCACCTGGGTGGTTTAGTCAGTTAAGCAACTGACTCTTGATTTCGGCTGAGGTCATGATTTCACGCTGGGCGTGGATCCTGCTTAAGATTCTCTCTCCTGCCCCTGGGTGGCTCAGTTGGTTAAGCATCTGCCTTCGGCTCAGGTCATGATCTCAGGGTTCTGGGATCAAGTCCCAAGTCAGGCTCCCTGCTCAGAGGGGAGGCTGCTTCTCCCTCTGCTGCTCCCCCTGCTTGTGCATGCACACTTCCTCCCTCTGTCAAATAAATAAAATCTTTAAAAAAAAAGATTCTCTCTCCCTCCCTTTCTGCCCCTCCCTCCCACCACCCCCACCCTACTCGCATGCGTGCTCTCTCTCTACAAAAAAGAAAAAAGAAAGTACAATCTCACCCTAAAGAGCTTTTCCCATCTTCACCTCCCTTGATCTTGGGATGTGGCATCTGCTCCCTGTAGGGACACAGGACTCTGGAACCTTTCCCTTTCGCAGTCATTTTTCAGGCCGGCAGCAGCAATGAACATACAGGTCTTTTCTGCCAAGTTAGAGAAGATGATTTTTCCCTTTTACTGCCTCTTGAAGATGAACATCAACTGTTTCACCACTTGTGATTCAAATCCATTAATTAAAATAAATATAAAGTAAAAATCTCTCTTTCAGCCAAGAGGAAAAGGACAGATGGGGAAGCGGAGGAGGTGGAGACAGCTGATGTCTTCTTAGAGGGGGAAAAAAGGGAAAGAAAAACAAGAAGCATGAAATTGGGGGAAAAAGTTAATTAAGAGAGGTAAAAGGTGTTTAGATTTAATTTACAGTTCAGAACTATTTTGGTTCTCATAATAATTGCACTACTCAAAGAAGAGGAAAACCTCTCTAATATGAAAGTGGTAGGGGAGTGTTACCTTAAACCACTTCCAAAAATAGTCATACCTGGACTTTGGCAGTGCTTCAGACTGAGCTCGGCAAAAGCTTCTCTTCATTCATTCTCTTTCATTGCAAAAGCCACACATTTTTCCCCCTCAAGCTCCTTCTTGCATGCGCCTAATTTTTCATTTCTTTCTCCCTTGCCTCCCATTGCCTAAAACAAGACACTGGCAAGGAAACTAAAAAATGAACCAGTTTTAAGTCCTTTTCCGTCTCAACGCCATGTGCACTGGCCTACAGAAATCACACAGTTCGAAACCAATGTCCTATAGCTTACATCACATACCACAACCTCCACAATTTATTGGTGCAATGTGCATACCTGAAGTCTAACCTGAACACTAAAAATTCCTAAGCATAGGATATTTAACTGAACACCCCATACACCAAAATGATTTGATTTCAGATAAACACACAAAGTTAAATCAGAATAGAGTGGAGCAGAGTTACTTTTAAGGTGGTAATAGAGGGCGCCTGGGTGGCTCAGTAGGTGGGTGAAGTGTCTCCCTTTGGCTCATGATCTCAGGGTCCTGGGATCAAGTCCTGCATAGGGCTCCTTGCTCAGCAGGGAATCTGCTTCTCCCTGTGCCCTCCCCGCCTCCAGCTGGTGCACTCGGTACTTCTTGCAAAAATAAATACAATCTTTAAAAAAAAGATGGTAGTAGAGATGGACAGAGCTAAGAGATGGACAGAGCTAAAAATAATTTTAGATAAGTGAGATGAAAGAAAATACATGGTTTTGTCTGAATTGTTCTTTTTAACTGTCTCCATCATCCATGTGGAGCTAATGAGATGCTGGAAGCAATCTCAGAGATCATATGTCCCTGAACCACTAAGAAACTAGGATCTAGTGAAGTCAAATGATTTGCTCAAGAACACACAGCTGGTTAGTGTGAAAGCCATGTCTAGAACCAGCTCTTCTGCCTTCGAAAGTATTTCTTACAACTTGACATTTTTTCATGATAACAGATGAGAAATATGTTAACATTTCCTAAGAATTGAAAGGAAAGCTACAATATAAACCCAAAATATTTCAAATATAACTAAGTATAAGTAAGTTAGTTGAAAAGTAGGAAAAATTCTTTAGCAATTTAGTTACCATGTTCTATAGTAACATAAAAGGCAGATATAGGAGTAAGGTGACAAGAGCTACTGGGAAAAAAGAAGCCTTCCTGCCCACCTCTAAACAAACAAACAACCTCAGGCTAGGAACTCAGAGCATTTGAGAATGTCAATACTTTTTTACTCTTTTGACTGGGCCCCAGTGTGATCAGAGAATTGGACAAAATTAATTCTGAAGAAGGATTTGAGAAAAAGTCAGAAGGTAATCTATCTCATGAATTAAGGAAAATAAGTCCTCATAAAGAGGAGGGCCAAGGGAAAAAGGAAAAAAACAAAATATAAGCCTATTCCCAAAGAATGAAGAAATCAGAGAATTGAGGTAAAGTTAAGGGGGATGGGGTGGGGAGGGGCGTGTGTGTGTGTGTGTGTGTGTGTGTGTCTGCCAGTATGTCTGTGTTTGGGGCTTTTTCCAGTTCTTCTTGGTTCCTGGTTAATTAAGCAAATATTTAAAAAAAAAAATCAGCTTTACTCATGCTTCTGTGTGCTGAGCCCATTCCTAAATTTAATAATTAGATGTGGGCAAGAGGTACGATTCAAGCTTTGTCAGTGTTACCTATCACTACATCGCTGCCAACTCATAAAAAAGAAAATGTGGAGAGAATATACTTTAAGAAATAGATTGTCAAAGCAATGGTTCATTAGCAAGCCCTGTCAGATCCACCTACAAAATAGATTCCTAATCTTTACACTAGTTCTCTTGTCTTTTCCCTGGATTACTGCCTCTAAACAGGGATTCTTTGCTGTTACACTCTTCCCCCACCAATCTCTAAGAAATGTAAAACAGGTAAGTCATTCTCCTTCCCAAAGCTCTCCAAA
Source organism: Neomonachus schauinslandi (assembly GCF_002201575.2). Taxonomy (NCBI): domain Eukaryota; kingdom Metazoa; phylum Chordata; class Mammalia; order Carnivora; family Phocidae; genus Neomonachus; species Neomonachus schauinslandi. The sequence continues at coordinate 92,293,799 of NC_058408.1, forward strand.
AGCTTCTCACTGTATTTGTAATAAAGTCCACCTCCCCACCATGGCCCTCAACTCCCCATCACACCCCTATAACAATGGCCTACAAGGCCTATAAAATATGGCCCTTGCCTACCTCCCCAAATTCATCTCCAGGAACTCTGAAGGTCACTATGTGGTCTAACCTCACAGGCTTCATTCTCGTCCCCAGTGATACCAAGCTCCTTCCCACTGTGTCAAAGTCACAGTATCTTATATCCTGTTTAACAACCTTAAGGCTTGGAATGCTCTGACCCCAAATTTTTCCATAACTGACTCCTTAATATTCAGGAGCAGCTCAAATGTTATCTTCTGGTCACCTCTGACTACCCAGTTTAAAGTAACACACCATATACACACACAAATATCACAGCATCCTATCATCCTGTTTTGTCTTCATAAACTTATCTCTATCTGAAATTATGTTGCTCACTGATTTATACTATGTAACCTCCTCCATCCCAAAATACACACACACACACACCCATGCACACACATGCAGGTAAATTCCTTGGGAAAGCAGATATTCCTTGCTGAAATCCCCAAAACCTAGAACAATGCCTGGTACTCAGCAGATACTTTTATCGAATGATAGATTCTGAATGATTGATTCCATCTATCCCAAACTTTTCCCAAATCCTGTGTCTGCCTTGTATTTCTAGCACTTGTTTACTATCACTTCTTCTTTGTTCCCTTTTCTGAATTTCTTTTGATCTTCATTCTGCTTACTGCAACACAAAGGAAAACAGAACAAGGAGCATAAAAAGAAGGACATTAATGGTGACAGAAATCTACTCAGCCAATGCTATTGGCAGTGGTAGAGAAGGGCAAGTAAGGTGCTTCTTAAGGGCAAAAGTCCCTAGGATTGATTTCATCCATTAGTGCAGCTCTAAGGACATCACCAAAAGGAATTATGGAGATAGCCTGTCTGTGGCCTAAAAAAAAAAGTACCACATGCCCTATAGACACTCAGTAGTTCTTAAAACCTTTAATGTGCAAAAGATTCAGATTCAGTAGGTGTAGACATGATCTAGGAATCTGCACTTTCAACAAATGCCCCCAGGTGATTCAGATTCAAGCAGTCTTTGAAAACTTTCAGGTCTTTGGCCAAACAATAATAGCAAGGACCTGAAGGATGGTATCCCTAGATAGAAGGTTTAACCAATAAAAATGATCTTTTTTTTTTATCTCTACCTTGAAGCTGATTCTCAAGTCAAATTCCATTTCAGTATTTGCTGAGTATTATTTAAAATCAGTGGTGTTTACTAATTTCTAAATGGCTTTTCACCATTTAAAAACTATAATAATAGCTACTACTATGGGACATCTATGTTCCATATGCTATTAACAGTTTTTCACACATGTATCTTATTATCCCATTTCATAGATGAGCTTCAGTTAAATAAATACAGGTAACTATTAAGTGACAGATTCGAAAATTACATACATCCATATGTTACTAAAGTCTGTGTTCTATAGAGTCTACACTTCCCACTAATTACACCTTAACAGAAGCAAAACCAATAAATAAAAACCCAGATTTGTAAATAAAGATAGGGGATTCTTCTTCTTAATTTAACTAGTCCTCACTTTAGAAAAAGATTGCATGGGATTTCACTACATGGTGAACTTTGACAGTATAATTTAAACACCTTAACAATGGCATGGTAACTCTGAAGGACAAATAAATACCAAGAGTCCTTTTTATAACAAATAATCACCGTCTTTTTTTTTTTTAGAAAGTTTTTTTTTTTTTTTTTAAAGATTTTATTTATTTGTGAGAGAGAGAATGAGAGACAGAGAGCATGAGAGGGAGGAGGGTCAGAGGGAGAAGCAGACTTCCTGCCGAGCAGGGAGCCCGATGCGGGACTTGATCCCGGGACTCCAGGATCATGACCTGAGCCGAAGGCAGCTGCCCAACCAACTGAGCCACCCAGGCGCCCAAATAATCATCGTCTTAATCAAAATCACCAAATACTAAGAACTGGTTCCCTATTTACAGATCCAGCAGTGATTCTCAAACTGGGCTGATAATTAAGAATCACTTGGGCAGCACCTTAGAAAAAAAATTCTAGGCTTCACACTAGTTCTTCTGAATCAGAATCTCTGGGGTAGGACCTCCAAATCTTTATTTTTATAAAGTTTCCCAGGGGCTTCTGATGAGTAACTCCCGTTCAGAAGGACTGTTACCCTAACCCCAGCATTTTACAAGTGAATAAACTGAGGACCTAAACGGGTAAGATCTGCCTAAAGACATATAACCTGTAAGTAGCACAGTAGGTTGGAAAAACAATATCCTGACTCCACATATAGTGCTTTTAACACCAATTCAAACTGTTTTTTTTTTAACTGTACATTTTCTGCACTGCTTAGGCCCTGCCCATTCCTTACTATCCTTGTGCAACTTACTCCCTCATCTGCAAACTGGGAATAATAGTGCCCACCTTTTAAAGAGTTGCTATGAGGATTAAATAGTATAATATTCATTAGGTACAGAGTGCCTCGCATATACTGAGCGCCCATTAAATAGGTTACACAGCCCACTAAAAAACCATGCCTTTTTCAGCTGGAGAGGATTTACAGAACCACTTCAATTACAAAAAGAACAAGGAGCCCATGTTCAGCTTTGGAAGTCCAAAAGTAAACTCAGGGTAACGTGAAGGTCAAGAGCTTGCCTGATTCTCGCACACCACTGTTGCTCATAAGACGCCTCAGAATCATCTAGTGAATCAATTTCTAGACCAGTAATCTGTATTTTTTAAAAGCCCCTCCCTACCTCCCCCTCCCAACCAGGTGTTTCTTTGGCAAACCATGGTTTGATAACCCTTAGTATACACAATCCTTGGCCACAGCAAATGGCCTCTCGAATCCCAGCAAAACTATCGTGCTCTGTAACCGGAAGAGCAGCGTCATCACACCCTGATGCAAACAACAGCTGGGGACGGCTGTGCTGAGGAATCATGATCACTAAGGACGGCCTCGACCCTCTCATCTCCCAAACTTGCAAAATTACGAAAGTGCCGTCCAGTAATCTCCAGGGCAGAGAGTGCTGCCTAGGTGGCCAGGAAGACATAAAGTTAACTCAACAGCCTCCTTTCCAAGGGTAGAGCCAAAGAAAAGCGACCCTGTTGGGCGGAACAGGACCGAGCGGCGCCAGAAGGTTAACGACCCTCTTGCCCTGTTGCATGCGGTGGCCAAGACTCCACCACGCCACAGGCCAGCTGCCGGAAGTGCGTCATTCCAGCTTACTGGGGGTGCCGGGAGTTGTAGTCAACTGGCTATTTCTCTTGTGCCCCAATTCACCTTTTTCAAACAAGCAACCACCTTGGAACCGTAAAGAAGGGCGCTTTGTAAGAAACAAATCCAATCCTTCCTTTTCCAGCTGAGAAAGGAAACTCAGACCTCATCCGTAATCTCGGACTACAAGTCCCAGCATGCTCTGTAAGACGGCCAGAGCGCCCGGCCACCGTCGTAGGTGTGGGCCACTTGAATGGAACGTCGGGCGTAATGCAAAGCCTTCCACGGTCCGCACGGCCAGTACCTGCTCCCCGGGCGTGAGTGCGGCGTGTGGGTCGTGCGCGTGCGCGCTCGCAGGAGGCGCGGGGCGGGTGCGCCAAGCTGTTGCGGGCGTGAGGCTGCTGAGGTTGGCCGCGGCGGTGCCGCGCGCCCGAAAGACCGGTACTTGCGGGGCCTCTAGCTTCGCCCCGGGCTGCGGGCAGCCCTGGCGGCCGCCGGAGACCGCAAGGCTCGGAGGAAAGCAGGGGGCGGCGGGGGCCGGCCTCGGCACGCGGAGGAACAGCCGAGCATGCCCCGAGACAACATGGCCTCCCTGATCCAACGGATCGCCCGCCAGGCGTGCCTCACCTTCCGGGGCAGCGGGGGCGGCCGCAGCGCTTCCGACCTCGGCCCGGCGCCGGGCCCCGAGGCCTCGATGCCGCATGGCTTCCCGGAGAACCTGAGCAAGCTGAAGAACCTGCTGACCCAAGTCCGCGCCGAGGACCTGAACATCGCCCCGCGTAAGGCCACGCTGCAGCCACTGCCACCCAACCTGCCGCCGGTCACCTACATGCACATCTACGAAACCGACGGCTTCAGCCTCGGCGTGTTCCTGCTCAAGAGCGGCACGTCCATCCCATTGCACGACCACCCGGGCATGCACGGCATGCTCAAGGTGCTCTATGGCACCGTGCGCATTAGCTGCATGGACAAACTGGAGGCGGGCGGCGGGCAACAACCGCGGGCCCCGCCGCCAGAGCAGCAGTTCGAGCCACCGCTGCAGGCCCAGGAGCGGGACGCGGTGCGGCCGGGCGTGCTGCGTTCGCGGGCCGAGTACACCGAGGCCAGCGGCCCCTGCGTCCTCACTCCGCACCAGGACAACCTGCACCAGATCGACGCTGTGGACGGACCCGCCGCCTTCCTGGACATTCTGGCCCCGCCCTATGACCCCGACAATGGCCGGGACTGCCATTATTACCGGGTGCTGGAGGCCGTCAGGGACAAGGAGGCCTCCGGCTCGGCGGGTGACCTGCCCCGAGAGGTGTGGCTCCTGGAGACCCCGCAAGCCGATGACTTCTGGTGCGAGGGGGAGCCCTATCCAGGTCCCAAAGTCTTCCCTTGAAGCCGTTGGCGCCTAGTTGTTGTGGGCTGAAGACGTGCCCTATTCACATCTGGGCCTTGCTGCCCGCGACCCACCATAAGGGCTCTCTCCCTACCCCCAGGCCTGGGCGTTGGATCTACTGGAATGGGCTGTAGCCGCTTCCTCCGGAGCCGTGGGAAGCACGGGCGACTGGAGTGCAGCCACGGGGCCCGGTTAGGGGGTGGGGAAGGCGGGTAGGCTAGGTTGTTTCCTGGCTCTGTCACTGCCACCGGGGTTTTGATTTGGGGGAAGGAGGGTAGGGGACTATCTGAAGCGCTTCCATCCTAAAGCCATAATGAAAATATCTTTTCTCTGTTCCTTATCCTACACAAAATACACGAAATGCCCCCACCCCCCTTCCCCGGGTAAATAGGGTTTGTTTTCCACTCATATCTTATGCCCTTTTACTTATTGTTATAGTTTTAACTTATTGACTGCATGACCCAGTGGTTTGAATTGTTTTTAGTTCAAGTCATTGGTAAAAACTAGGCTTAAAAAGATGAGCTACTATTTAAAGTGAGTTGTCCTGCCTAATTAATTCGTTGTGGAAATTAGATCTTTTTTCCAGAGTTGGGGCATCACCCCCAATACAACTATGCATGTAGAGGACAAGATTTAATTTCTTTCCTCCCGCTGCCCAGTAGCCACATCTGGTTTACTCTGGCAGCATCTACTAAGAAATTCAGCACCTGCATATCTTAGTGACAAATGGTCACTTACAGCTTATCTTCCCCATGAGTCTCCAGATCTGTGAGTTGAACAGATTTCTTGTTGCAGATTGACCTTTAATGCAAAAACTATATTATCCTTAAATGACCTTTTTTTTTTTTGGTCTTAGTGTGCTTTAAGAAGTGATAGGGTAATTCTGTGTTTTCTAAGGAGAAGATTCAAAGGAGCTGAATCGGTATGCTTCCAAACAACTGAATGTAAAACACTCCTAGCCAGCTGTTGAATTCCATGCCCCTATTTACTTCCAGTATTTTCCTGCAAAAATAGAGAAAAATGTTGATGACTGTTTCAAATTCTCTCAGGAGCTCTAATGTTCCAGAAGGCCGGTGGTTCCAGCTGTGTTGTTTTGGTGGCAGTGTTCTCAAAACTCTTCAAAACAGTAGACAGCCAGTGCTTGTTTCATCCAGTGTGGTTTTCTATAGGAAGAGAGAAAGCACAGATGATCAAGGCTACAAAATAGAGAATTACTATACTGCTGGCCATTTTAGAGCACCAAAACTTGGGACAAAACACTTCCTAACCTCTTAAACAATTGTGCTATCTGTAACTAGTTTAATTTTTGTCCTTTTAGTAAGCTCAGCAACTTTACCTTGTTTACAAATGTATTTACACCATTTGCTTCAGGCTATGGAGCACTATTATTTCCCTCTTTTTACTATTTATAGGATTCCTTTTTCACAACACTTTTAATAAAAACAAACTGTAGAAATAAACACGTTAAAATCTGCCCAGCTGTTGTCTAAGCCCTCTTGATTGACTTGCCCAAATGGCAATCCAGTTCTAAGGTCTGTAATAAAGGGGGATTTGCTATTGGCGGAAAGTGTTGACCCTGTAGAGAAACAGTATGTGCCTTTGCCTCTTTGCGCACAGTGGGTTACTATGGTGCAGAGTGAAGGAATATTTGTTCCCAATTTTTTAAATAGAATAAAAAAGCAAATTCTTGATGATTTTAAAAAAGATGCTTATTCAGTGCGAAATGCCACTCTGTTGTAAAACCTGAGACAGGCATGATGCCAAGCATTTCTTCCAGGGTTGCTAACATTGTTTTATGGTAGCTTCACATTCTGGTATAGTTTAATATGCCTTGAGGACAGCTTAAAGCAGTTCTTAATGCCATTCAGTTTAAAAATAATCCTAGATATGCAAATGATAATTTTCTTAGAAAAATGTTCACAAAATGGGGTTTTTAATAGCACAGTAATGAATGTGAATGGTTACCACATACCTACCTGTTCTGAATTATAGCCAAAAGATGATTAACTTATATTGTTTATAATGATATATATGCTATAATACAACCTGGCCTATATTAAACCGACAAAAACTCATTCTGGCAGTAGGACAGTAATAAAGGAGGAATTGTTTTTCCAAACTTTAAAGTTCTCAAGTACAAACAAGTTGAATGAAAAAAAAAAAACTAAGGTGCTTTTCAAAAGAATAACTGAAATGGTTGCAGGCCAAAATAGCAATATGATATCTCTCTAATTTTGTTCAATAAGAACGGTGAAACTTTTGGTTCACTAATAAATTCTGAGGAAATTAATGGTGAAAACAAATTGTTTCAGTGAGCCACTAAGGAAAGAATATTCTTAATACAAGTACAAAATGTGGTGCAGCAAAGCTGTCACCTCTCTGCATAACTGTTGGTCATGACTGACTTGATGTGCTGCTGTTGTATTTCCATATATTCCATATATTCCTGCAATATAGACTATATAACAGCTGTAGGAAAAATTTGTCTTCCTCTACATAGACTAATGAGCACAATGATACTAATCACTTTTCTGTGGAATAACATGCAATAATTGCCTCTCATGAGTGAGATGTCAATCTCAATACTTCTAAAGCTTTTTTATTCTCTGGTTATATCAAAAGCCAGTTATATTATTGGGGAATATGGTGTTTCTACCTACTATTTTATGACAATTGACTTTTTACAAAGCTTGATTTGCATGGGTTGAGTTTACACTAACTGCTGTTTATTAATGAAAATCTTGGGCCCGTTTTAAAGAAATAATTGTCAACAGGAGTGGGTTCTCTGAACTTTTAAGACTAATTGACCTTAAATTCTTCTGAAATCCATACCTTTTATTCCTCCTTTTGCATTGTCCCCGTGTAGGTGCCTCAGCCTTGGCATCTCAGGAAGACTCTTACTGCTCATCTAATCCCAGTGACTGTCTTGTGCCCTAGCTCTACTGCTCAGCAAAGCAGTATGTCTTTAATTCAGGGTTCAGCCCATTACTATTCAACTCGAACCTGAGGGCAGTGCCACTCCTGTAACCCTCCTAGTCTGAATTCTGAACTCCAGATTACAAACAAGCCAGCCACTGATCATTTTAGTGTAATGAAGCATCTACTGTCAAGGAAATTGTTTGTTAAGCCCCATATACATACTGAATTTTCAGATCCAGAGATGTTTACATTTCTGGATTAAAATCAGTGTACTTATGGAAAATAAAGGCATGTTTGAAATTGTTTAGAGGTAAATCTTTTTTGATTATTGCAAAATAGAGAAGAAAAATACTATGATGTCTACATTTTAATTACTATTAAAGATTTAGTCTATACAGTAGGATTATGTTGTATTGAAAGCCGGTGGCTTTCTGCAGATTCTAAAGCCCAAGTAATAATATAAACTTAGTCTATTTCCTTGAGAGTGAGCTTTGAAACAATCTGATTGAAAACACATCTGAAACTGTCTAATCATGTTACTTTGCTACAACAGAAAATAGTTCCTTTTATATTTAAGCTAAGGAAAATAAACTAGTGCAAGAAAACAAACATACTTTTATACATGAAGGAAAGAATCTTTGGACTTTATTTCTTATCTTTACTTTTTCTGTGAAGTTTAATTGCAGTTTGGAATGGCAGCATCTTAAGTACTTGATGATGCTGACCATTCATTCCCATATATATATATATATATATATATATATATATATATATATATAACAGTTAAAATATCACTACAGCCACTTTTAATATATATCAAACAGTTTGGCTTAATTTCATTAGCAGTTGGTATTTAAATACACTGATTTATGAATAATTGAAGATCTTATTTAGGTTTAATAGACCTTTTTTTAATATGCAGTGAACCATAGCAAATGCATTATGATCTCTAAGCAATTAACTCTCCAGAAGTTTTTTTTTTTTTTAAGATTTTATTTATTTATTTGAGAGAGAGATTGAGCATAAGCGGGGTGAGGGGCAGAGGGAGAAGCAGACTCCGTGCTCAGCAGGGAGCCTGATGTTGGGCTCAGTGCTGGGGCGCAGGATCATGACTTGAGCCAAAGGCAGATGCTTAACCAACTGAGCCACAGGTGACCCCAGAAGTTTATTTTTAATAATCCCCAGTAACAGCTGTACCATCAGAAATACTATTCAATAAGGCATACTGAATGTAAGAAGGAGCAGACTTAGCTTTGTATGCTTTATTTCTTGAGCAAAGTAAAAAATGAGGCACTTGCATGACAGTACCCTGAATGTTTCAACTGAGAGTAAAATCTGATTAAAGATGGATCTAACATGTTAAAATCAAGTAAAAGTCACCAAGTTGTGAAAAAGCACCAAGATGTGTTCCTTATGGTATGTTATGCCACTTCGAGCCCACAGCAAGGTGGTTATGTAACCAATTTGACTACCATCAAAATATTTAATCTTACTCTTTTAAACATGACTTCTTTACTTTTTTAGTCCTGCTTTATAAACAGTTGTTACATTATCTTGATTAAAGGTGTTCTGAAATTTAAAGTGGCAAGACAATTCTAGATCTTCTAAAACTTAGGTGTACTATATTTTAATATAATGAAATTTTGATAGGAGGGGAGTATTCATTAAAAACACAGTTATCAAAATGTGGCATTGTTTTATACATATTTTAACAAAATTAGCCAAGCAAGAATGATAATATGCTGACAAACTAGGAAATATGCATCTAAGGGAATAACACCAGTCACTAGAACGATCTGGCACAGAAGTTTAGAAATTTCTATTTCGCAATTACAGAGAGAGGTATTCTGTATCTTTGAAATAGGGAAAGAGAGGAAATAAAAGGATTAATTACCTCCACAAGTTAGATCTCAAAATTCCAGTGCTCGGAAGGACAAAGAGTAGGTGTTGCCGTCTGCTGTTCTAAAATAAAGGCCTTTGAGTATCCACCATGTATGAAGGCGGCTGACAGTGGCAAAGGACAAACATGACCGTTTTCAGAGGATAGAGCTGAACAGTGAGTATTCCAACAGGTTATGCTTGTGTGAGGATCCAGAAGCCGTGGGTGAACTTAAATGATCCTGAGGCCCAATTTTAGAGTACAGATAACTTCACAGAGACCCAACCTATTTACTTCGTATGACAGGTAGATAAATTGTTGGGGTTATATTTTAAAATCACTACAAAGGGCTTGCGGTAAAATGAACCCTATAGTGTATTCTTTTGCAAACCATTATCCAGTACCATGGAGGCCCGTATATGCCTATTCAATTTGCCTATTAAAGAAAGGGTGTCTTTCTTTGAGATTTTCTTCGGCTGCTGTACACCCATCTTATCTAATGAGCTGGGTATTTTGATCGTCTCTTGACCCACCAAACCTATGGCAGATTAGTGATCCTTCCAAAAACGGGTAATCAGAGAAGACGAGAGAGAAATGAGTCCTGGGGTAATTCCTTTGGCAACCCATTAATGCTGTCTTCAGCAGTGTCTGAGTGCATTTTTGATCTGAAGAGGCGATAGCATTTTTCAAAAAGTTTTCTGTGGTCCTGAGACTAATCCTGGAACCTAAAAGTCATTTCCAGCTTGACCACGCCACCACACTTTCCACAAAGCCACATCTCGTCTGAGTTCCTGGCCTTGGTCAGGGTTCTGAAAGCAGCCACAAATGTGTAGTCTCCGAGTGGGCACTTGTTTGTAAGTATTTATTTTCCGGAGCCCACTCAGGAGCCAAGAGAAGCTATAGGCTGTTATAGAGGACGGAACAATGAGTCAAAACAACGCCTCCCCACTTTTACACTAATGCATGGGGGAAATCCCCGGAACACTAGTGTTTGATTATGAATGGAGATTGCTTTGGGGGTGACCGGGCTGGTGTTGAAAGGCAAGCAGAGATCCTGGCTTGGTCAAAGCACTAAAACCCACTGGATAACCATGGAATTCCCGCCCAGGAAATCTTTCATAAATGATTTCTGCAGCAAAAATATTGTTGAAAAGTATTTATTTACACTATGGTCATAAACCATCCATTATCTGAACTTCAGTTAGTGGTTTTGCATTAGAATAAATCATTTATATTTCCACAACTATTAAGAGCTAATAGCCAAACAAGTCAGCTCCAGTAATATTATTTACATTCTTATCTGCAATTCGACTACAAAGGTAACACTTAAGTCACAAAACAGAGCATACAAAAATATACTTTCTAAAAAAAAAAAAAATCCAAATATTAATAGGCAGAAATATACAGCCACGCTAAACCCAGGGAGTGATTTTTTTTTCCATAGTAAGGCAACCCATTTACATGCAGACCCTGTAACATTGTCTACATCACACAAGGCACCAAGGACACTTCCGACACAACTGCATGCATCCTAGTTTCAGAGAATATATGTACATCCCCCTTTAAATAAGTTAACTTCTGACTCATTTCAAGAGATCATAAATGCTTTACTTTTTTTCCCAAAGGTTCAGAACTTGGAGAACAGTGCACATCAAAAAATACACAAAATCTGAGTGGATATACACTGAAAAAATAGTCTTTACGTTTCTCAAACAACTCAAAAAGGAGCAGATATTGCTAAGTCCCTCCCATCACATTGCACTTCCGTTCTTTGAGTTTATAATACATATTGCTTAAAGGGTTAGAACGACTAGATGAGCTTTGATTCACTGTTCTAGGGCCACAGAATGCAGCATAAAGGCCATGCTTCATTCACTGTACAGCATCCCCAAATGAGTCCCAAGCCATAAAGTGCACATCAGCTTTGCTTCTTTCTGCTGCCCCCACCTGAAGGGATCAGCATCTCCCAACCTACTGTAGAAAAAGTCTCAAATCAACTCTGACATCTAGAGTCAAAATCCTGTAATGGGACAAAATACGAGAGAGGGGAAAGCAAAACCTAGTCAAACAACCCTTTAAAGCAGGGTCAGGCCTCAGCCCTCCAGGCCAGGGGCCCCCTCCCAACCCCTTTCCGAGCCTCCCCATTACGTTGGGGTGATGATAGTCAACTCACCTAAGAGAGACTACAGTGGGCTAAGTTTTGGGAAGGACCTGCTTCTAAGTGGAAAGGGGACAGTGCTGGGCTCCACCAAGGCCCTTTGCCCAAGGAAGGGAGAGAGGGGCAGGAAAGGGTGGTAGTGTTTGTTGTGCAGCTCAAGTGGACCAGTGGACGAAGGGCCTCCGGGGCCTCAAAGAGCTGGTGTGTCAGCCTGAGGCTCGTCTCAAGGTGTCCGGGTCCGAGAGGAGCAAGGGGCAAGGGACCCTCCACCGATAGCGCTGCTGTTGCTGCCGCACATGGGCCCCCCAGCCTGAGAGCCTCCAGGGCACGAGGCCGAGGAGGCCCCGGGCCCGGATGAGGAGGGGGCGCTGCTTTTGCGCTCCTTCTGTCTCAGGTGGATCTTGGTGTGGCGCTTCCTCTCATCACTCCGGGCAAACTTGCGGCCGCAGTAGTCACAGGCAAAGGGCTTCTCACCAGTGTGGGTGCGGATGTGGGTAGTGAGGTGGTCACTGCGGCTGAAGTTACGCATGCAAATCCGACACTGGAAGGGCTTGTGTCCCGTGTGGATTCGGATGTGCCGGGTCAGCTCGTCCGAGCGGGAGAAGCGTCGGTCACAGCCTTCTGCTGGGCATGGGTAGGGCCTCTCGTGCACTGGGGTCTTGCTGGGCCTGTTGGGGTACTTGCGAGGCCGCAGAATGGGCCGCAGCGGCAGGTGGTGTGGGTTATAGGCAGCGGCGGCGGCGGCTGAGCTGCTACCAGCCAGCCTGGGTCCCTCACTGCCTCCATTGGCCCCTGGCCCTGTGGCCGCAACACTGGGGCCCCCCAGGGTAAAGTTGCGGATGGTGGAGAGTGGAGTGAGTGGAGGAGGGACTCGCAAGGAGTCCAGAGGGCAGGGAAAGGGTTTGCGGTCTGGGCCAGCTGTACCATGTAGGTCTCTCTGGCACTGTGATGGGAAGAATCCAGGATAGTCTGGGATCATGGGAAAGAGACCGGGGTCCGTGGCTGGCTTAGGGGAGGGGTAGGAAGGAGGTGGTGGGTAGGCCAGAGAGGAGGAGGTGGAGGTGGTGGCTGCTGACAGGAATGCCGAGGGATCCTGGTAGATGTCTCCTGCACAGCCAGAATAAGGAGGCGGTGGCGGTGGAGAGTAGAGGTGGTCCAGGTCAGGCTGGGTCTGAGACATGGTGCACACACCCAGGGGTCCTGTGGCCAGTGGGTTGGGGGAGGCAGAGGTGACGCTGGATGAGGCCGTGGTCGAAGCTGGGGAGGTAACCCCCTGCAGGATGCCTGCACTCACAATATTGATGATGCCTTCTGGGTAGCAGCCGGCACCAGGGTACTGGGGGTCAATGGAGAACTTGCCCATGTACGTGAAGGTCTGGTTTCTAGGTGTGGAGACGGGAGCAAAGCTGCTGGGATATGGGAGATCCAAGGACCTCTTCTCTCCAGTCATGTCAATGTTGATCATGCCATCTGGGGAGGGAATAGAAAGAATGGAGGTGGAGCAATGAAAATGCAGCCAAGTATCCCTTGTCATCCCCTCTAAACATGGGTCCATTCCCAAATCCCAAGATCCTAGCACAGTAGAGCTGGGGCAGAGTCCAACAGGTGGGAAAATTGCAGCCCAGAGACAGTAAGAAGAGGGCAGCCCAGGATCCCATTGGCAGCCAGTGACAGTCTGGGACTCAAACTACCTCCAGGAAAGCAGGATGAGCTACTCCCAACCCCCATACACAGCCATCTGTGGCTCTTGTCCCCAATAAAAACACCCAATAATAGCAACAACAATATTAAAAAAATTCCCCATCTGCCTGGAACTTCTCTCCCTCTCCTTTGTCTGGGGGTCCCACGGCTGGGGCTAACAGACACTAACCAGGAGACTGATCCCAGCCAGTGCAGCCCGAGAGAGGGGAGCCTGAGGAGGAGATCAGTGATTTCCTGGCTGCTACCCATCCGCGGTGCCTTCCCTCCCTCCCTCCCTCCCTCTCCAAGCTGCGCTACAGCTGACGGCTGCTGGAGGGTATGGGGCGCTGCAGTGGAAGGAATCTATAGGTTTCTTCCCTTTCCCAACCTTCTTAGCCTTGTCCAACACCCGCACGCCCCAGCCCAAGGCCAGTGGCGGAGCTTCGAGGAAGGAGCGGGGGCCGCGGGGGACCACTTTCCACTGCATCGCCAAGGAAACCAGCGGCGCGGGTGCCCCCGCGGGCCTCCTTCGGCAGCCAGGGGGCCGCTTCCCGCGTTGCCCGCCCTCCTCCTCCTCCTTCTTCCCGCCTCGCCAACCCCCTCAACTTCACGGGCGGCGCGCAGGTGGGGGCGCTCCTTCTGGCCGCTCCCGGAACGCGCTCGGAGATTTTTCCCGGGGTCGGCTCTGCCCGGGAGGGAGCGGCGGACGCTTTCCTCTGGCGCTTTTCCGCCACTCGGCTCTCCAGCTCTCCTCCGGAGCCCCGAACTTTCTCGTCACTTTGTCCCTGCCCCGGGAGAGGGGAGGCCTGGATACCTCCGGCCCACGAGCCGGCACAAGCCCGACGCCTGGTGGGGCACCTCTTCTACTCTTATCCCTGCGCCCGCCGGGGGCTGGGCGCGCCGCGGCGCAAGCACGCCGGCTCGCTGACGACCTGGTGCATCTGCCCGCGCGCTCAGCTCCAGCGATCCGGTCCTTGCTCCCGCGGGCTTCTTCTGCACCCCGTTCGGTCAACACCGTCCACCTCGCGCCCCAACCCTCTCCTCCAAAGTCCTGCAAACGCACCACACCCCACCCACCACCTTCGAGCCGCGTGGGTCCCGGCCCGCGAAGGGGACATGCGGCTTACCTCCGGCCACTCCGTTCATCTGGTCAAAGGGGCCTCCCAGTTCGGCATTGGGGAAGATGGTCACCGACGTGGCGGCGAGGTCCTCCACCGGGTAGATGTTGTCAGACAGCTGGTGCACAAAACCACTGAGAGTTACTGGGATTTTGTCTACGGCCTTGGCGGTCATCATTTGCTCCTCGCACAACCTGGAGACCCAACTCCCTCTCTACCTGGAGCGTCAGAGAAGCCGTTTTGGAGAGGGATTGGACTGAGTCTAAGTTGGTATCTCCTTTTGCCCTCCACGCTTAAAAGCAACCACAAAAAAAAAACAAAAACAAAAAAAACAAAACCAACAGAAATAAAACTAGCAAACAAGTTGCTGTTTTTTCTAAGAAAGCAGAAAAATGACTATTTGCCACTGACTTTCTCCTGTGTTCCGGCTGGGAAGCCAGGAGTTGCTGGTGTAGTGTTATTATAACAGTCAGTGTGTCCCCTCGCCGAGCTATTAATCAATTGCTGCTCTCTCGGTTAGACGGAAAGTGTTGCTGTAAGTATTTATGGGCAGGTCCTCAATGCCCGTGACGTCGCTGCCCATATATGGACTGAGGAACAGGGCTGGGCCAGGCGGCTTCTTGCCGTCACATGGCCGATTTGCATACGGGCTCGGCAGCGCGGGCTCCGCGGGGCTCGCGACTCCCGGCTCTCAGACAGCAGGGAATCACGGGGGTCTAGGGCGCGCAGCCCAAGCCCCAGTCCCTGTCCAGGGCGCACGGCCCAGCGGGGAGCGGATGAGCCCGGGAGTCCGGCTCAGGCCACCGGGGAAGAGCTTGCGGGTCCAAGCTGCGGCGAGGCCTCCCCAGGCGGGGAGGAATTCCGGTTCTCCGGGACTTTCCAAAAAAGGCGAAGATCCGGTGCGGCCGGCTCCGCCTCCCCAGCCCTTGTTTGGGAGCCATTCCGGAAAATTAAACTTCGGAAAGAAACCGAGCGGAGCCGAGACACTACAGTCAAACCCCTACTCACTTTCTTGGCAGCTCAAAACCGCAAGCAAAAGGAGGCAGCGAAGAAAAAAAAAAAAAAGCTGCATGCATTCACGGAAGCTGACTGTTTTTTTCTGAATTACTTGGTGGAAAGAAGTGGCTGGTGATAAGAGTGAATGCGGTATTGCTTTTTTGGAAAGTCTGTTCTATTTATACAGGAGTGAAAACGGAACAGGTTTGGGGTTGTTTGTTTGTTTAAGTATTTCGGGCATCTTGGGGCTGGGGGGTAGACCCTAGGAGGAGCAGAATAACTGCGGCGAGCTTCGAGAGAAATCCTCAGCCGGAGACACCCCCCCTTCCTCTGCCCGCGCGCTCCCCGCCCCCCTTCAGCTGCTGCGCGGAGCGGGCGCCCTTCCCGGCGCGTCTGGGCGGTCGGCTGTGTGGGGGCGTCCAGATGGAGGCTTGGACACTCACCCTGCCCCGCCACGCACACACACACACACACACACACACACTCTTACACTCACACACGCTCCACTTCCGCTACACACACTCCCGCCCCCGCTGCCTTCTTCACACACCCACTCGCACACCTTACGCTACACACCTCCCTGTTGACAGCGCGCCGGGGCACCCGCCTCGCCAACAGAGTGCCCAGCCCGCCGAGCGCACCGGGGGTTGCGGCACAGGGTGCTCTGCCAAGACACCCCTCCTCACCTTCTCTCGCCCTACCGGCAGCCCCCAACCCCTGAGAGTCTACAGTCGGGGGGTTACGCCCTGCCCTCCCCCGAGCCCTACTCCACAACACGCACATTTGGAAGAATCTTCTTGCTTTGCCTCGCCAAGAGCCACCTCGGTGAGCCCAGGGAGGTCCCGAGTGACAGCAAACAGCGTCGCTAACGCCAATTTCGAGCCGCCATCACCCCACACGCGTTTCCCTTTTTGAGTAAAAAAAAACAACAAGAAAACTATCCCGGATGGAAACCTTTCTGTTTAGTTCCCAAAGCAATTTTTAAAAACTTTTCCGAGGTCCAGAAAGCGGTGGGTTCTGGCTCGCTGCACGCACCGCTCCCGCCTCCCGGCCCACAGCCAGAGCGCTCCCGGCTTGGTCCGGGCCCCGCGGGAGGCTGGTCCCAGGTGCCCAAGCCGGCGCGCCGCCACCGGCCTGGCTCTGTCCCACCCCAAAGCCGCCAAGACCTGGGATAAAGCGCGGGGGCAGCTTCTGGGGCCTGGCCAAGCCCTTTCCCGCCCCCAGCCCGGGACGGCCCCAGCCTCGTGGGGGCCCAGGCGGGCGAGAGCCACGACGCCACGCCGTGGAGGAAGCGCGGCGCTGCAGGCGGCTCTCCAGCCGCTCACCTGCCGCGGCTGCGGCCGCCGCCGCAGCCAGCCCGCTCCCACCCGGCCCCGCACGCGGGGGAGGCCGGGCACGGGGAAGGCCGGCAGCGGCTTCTGCTCCTCCGCCCAAGCGTCGCGTCTCCCCCTGCCCGCCGCGAAATCGTCTTCAAGGGGGACCGGCCACCTTCCTGACTTCAAATGCCCAGAAAAAAATTGGGAAACTTTACCGCTCTCACTGCGCGCTCTTTTTCCAATTGGAGATAAATATAAAAGGGAAAGGAAGGATCGCAGCGACCTTAGCGCCCTTGTAGATACCCCACCCTCGGCGTAAACGTGCAAAGTTCCATTTTGTAAAAAAAAAAAAGGAAAAGGAAAAGAAAAGAAAGCTGCGCTCTTACCACGTGCGCCAGCCCGCTCCGCCTGCGCTCCGGCCGGTCCCGCGGTCCCCGCGCTGACCACCGGCAAGACGACGCCTCGGAGGGGAGCCCGACTCGCATCTCCAACCTTGAGTCCGAAAGAAATGGGGGGGGGACAAATTATGCAAATGTGGGTAGTGGCAGCGAGACTCGGGTTACGGCCCCCGCCGGCCTCTGAGGTGAGGCACCCACACGCACGCAGGAGGCGCGGGCGCGGCGACTGCTAGAGCATCGCTCCTTTCCACGCACATGGGCGGGCGAGTCTCCGGGGCCGCCCCGCGGCGAGCGCTGCTGCCAACCCCGCCGGCGGCCACTCTGCGCGGCCCGGAGGGGGAGCTCCTGGATGCCCGCGTGCCGGCTGCGAAGGGCGCAAAGGGCAGGACGCAGGCTGGGGGCGGCCCTGGCATAGGGGAGACTTGAGGTCCTCGGCTGCTACCCTTCCCGAAGGAGGAGGCTGAGTTTGGGGGTGAGACCGGAAAGGGGGCCCCACCGAGGAGAGGCGGGCTTGCCTGGCCCGTCTAACAGGCACATTAGAGTAAGTGGGAGTGACTGACCCACAGGAATTATCCGGAGCTTTCTAACAACTCACAACTCCCTCAAGAGCTGCACGGTGTCAAGCCCGCCGTGTGCCTGGGGTGGAATGGGGTAGGGGTGATCGATAGCGGCCGCCAGGCTCCGCGGGCTCCCGGGACGGCGCCTGGGGCCAGTCCTGGGAGGACCTCCCTGAACCTCTGCTGGAAACGGGTCAGTAGATACTTCCTGTAACCACCTTCTTCTTTTTCGAAGAATGCTAATGGAACGAAGGCTAGGCATACTCATTTCAAGCCAGCCACTCCGTGGTAAGTAGTAAGAAAGCTCAAGTGACTCTCCTAAAGTCACGCAGCTAAGTGGTGGTGTTCAAACTTGCAACCGGATCTTCTGACTCCCAAGTACAGTGCTCCGGTCGCTACCTCCTTCTCTCGGGAAAACCCAGCTCCGGAAAGGGAACAGCTCTTTGAGGACTGAGAGCCTGGTTCGGCCCACTAGAGAAGAAACAGGTCACCTTCACCAGCTTCATCTCTTTTCTTTGACATTTCTGAGGAGAGGAAAGCTGAGGTCAGCGCTTTCAAAGGGCAAGGGCCGCAGGACCGTCATGGACACACACTCCTCCCCAGGGTGAAGGCAGAATTTGAATTCTTGGGCTCTCTAGACCTATGTTGTGGATGGAGTAAGCAGGTTGGCACAAAGCCAGCATACTAATAGGCCCTGGAATAGGAGAAGTCAAGCACACAGTATGCTTCCTGGAGGGAGTAAGTGAGGAAAGAAAGAGGTAGAGACCGGAAAAACTCAGCAGGTGTTTACAGAGCCCCTACTGTGCTGGGGAGGAGAGAAGCAAGGAAGGGGGAATGTGGCAGTTAGTATGGAGATGGACCACCGCCTCTACTTTTAGGCGCTTGAACTTTTTCTGATCAAAAAACTGAAAGAGCCAACCAATTACAAATAAATTGATTCTTAAATCACCCCCCCAAAAAACCTGAAAAAAAAATACCCTAAACAAATAGATGTCTTTCTTTAAAATAGAGTTGTCAAAATGCCCAAGTAAATGGGGCACTCCAAGATATGTCAGGATTATTAATGCCAGATTCAGATGTGCTTTGTCCTGAATTCCAGACCCCAAAAGTAAAAGGGCAAGGAAGGAGAGGAGCATCTGGTGGGCTTGCCCCTGCAAGTGGGGGATTGGGTGGGAGGGAAGAGCAAGGTTGGCAGCCTGAGGCTTCTGGCTAGTCCTCAGAGTCCCCTCTGTAAGTGGTTTCCAGCTTCTTTCCCCATGATGTGTGGACTGAGAATCACAATCAGCCATGAGACATATCACAAATAATGTGTTAACATTTGCATTTTGATTTATTAAGAAATATTCTTAACATCATTAGAGGCCATTCCTATTGTAATATCCTTTTCACTCACTCCCATTCTAATCCAGATACCGGAGTGGGAATTAAAGGGATGTCAAGGGATACAAGAATTGCTTGTAACTGCAGACACACATGAGATTATGGATCCAAACTCGAATGGCATAGGACATGTGCATCTCAGTGAAAATCAGGCTGATTGCCAACTCTGCCATCCAGCGAGGCCTTTCTTAAAGGTGCCCCTGTGTGCCGAGAAAACTGATAAACGATTCCCTGCATTCAGCATCTCACTAGGCATCTGGTAATCCCAGAGACTATAAACCAAGCACAGATTATGCCACTCAGCATTGTTGGGAAGCCTGGGAGAAGCATTGCAATGGAAATCGTGTTTTGTTGGCACAAATCCCCTGGTGAGGAGGAAGTAAGACCCCGGTGATCTCATTTTGTAGCAGTAGCAGCATTGGCTTAAGCAGGGGGTACTCAGGTCACCCTAAAGGGTGAACCATCAGTAAGTCAACAGATATTTCTTAGTATATGGGCTGCCAAAGCAAGCACAAGTCAACAGATATTTCTTGAGCATCTACTATGTATCAAGCACTAGGCCAAACCCTGGGCATACAGTGGTGCCTAAAACCAGGCCTGGTTCCTGCCCCCATGGAGCTTGCAGTCAATCACACAGATACACAACCACAAACAATGACAGTGTTTGACGCCAGTGATGAAAAGGACAAAGGACCCAATCGAGCCTAGAACATTGAGGAAGGCTTCTCTAAGCCAAGATCTGAAGGATGAGCAAGGATTGAGGAAAGGTCAGTGGAGAGAGCATTCCCAGGAGAAAAAGCAGGTGTGGAAAGGCCCTAAGGTGGGAGGAAGCAGAGTGTATTTGTAGAATAAAGAAAGGCCAGTGTGGGTGGAAACCTCCAGGACGAATTCCATACCTAGTACACTGGGGCTGAGGGTTAGCCGATACAAGCCGGCTCCTCGGAAGCCCCTCCCCAAACCATACTCCCCCAACCCCCGAGAGATTTTAACCTCTACAAGGTCTTTCCTTTTTCTCTATGATCTTTTCTGGCTAATGACAATGGCATTATAATTTTAACATTTGAGATTTTATTTTTTACCACTCAACTTCTGCAAACGAATGAGAACATACCAACAAGATTTCAGCAAGACGAGAGAACACAGACAGAAATGCTTATTGACATCAGTATTGTGTTTCAGTGACAGTCTTAATGAAATAACACTCCTTAGTTGTCTATTTCTCAATCAGGAAATGACAGACCAAGTGAATTTTATCCCATTGAAAATGAATAAACTGAAGAAGTGCAGCATCTCTAGTTATAAACACATCATGTCAAACCTACTGATCACTTTACCACTGCTGGCAAAAAATATAAAGTAAAGGGCGCCTGGGTGGCTCAGTTGTTAAGCGTCTGCCTTCGGCTCAGGTCATGGTCCCAGGGTCCTGGGATCGAGTCCCACATCGGGCTCCCTGCTCAGCGGGAAGCCTGCTTCTCCCTCTCCCACTCCCCCTGCTTGTGTTCCTGCTCTCGCTGTCTCTCTGTCTGTCAAATAAATAAATAAATAAATAAATCTTAAAAAAAAAATATATAAAGTAAACCAGTGCATCATTTATCACAATTGTTGAAGACAAGGTACATATCAATCTGGGGTCTAGGTTAATAAGTGATAGTCTGTCAGATTGGTCACAAAGGCTCGAAGTAAAACTTCCATTCCAAATCACCCCTTTTTATGCCTTTAAACGTTAAATCTTTCAGCTTATACATTTAAATGTATGAAAAATGAAGTTCACTATAACTAGGGAATTCCTGGATTTTTTTCATACACTTATCTCTAGCCTCCTTATATTACCAGGTTATGGAAAACAATTTTCCTTTTTCCAAGTAGTGTCAGACTTCCTACATAAGCTTTGTTTTTATGTTGAGAAAGGGATGGGACCAGTCCCTGCATCTGTTGTCAGAATAGTTATTTTGCAGCGTTTAAACGAAAAAAAGAAAAAAAAAAAAACACTTCATATTTCAACTTAATAATCTTGACAAGAATGGCCACCATTCTTGTGGTTAAGATTATGAGCTTTGGGGGTGCCTGGGTGGCTCAGTTGGTTGGGCGACTGCCTTTGGCTTGGGTCATGGTCCTGGAGTCCCAGGATCGAGTCCCGCGTCGGGCTCCCTGCTCAGCGGGAAGTCTGCTTCTCCCTCTGACCCTCCCCCCTTCATGTTCTCTCTATCTCATTCTCTCTCTCAAATAAGTAAATAAAATCTTTAAAAAAAAAAAAAGATTATGAGCTTTGGAGGCCCAGACAGCCTGGATTCAAATCCTAGGACCTAAATTTAAATCCTAATTCTGACACTGCCTGGCTGTGTTTTCTTAAGCAACTTATATAACTTCTCTGTGCCTCAGTTTACTCATCTATGAAAAGGGAAAAGATGATTATACATATCTCATAGGGTATATTGGGGATTAAATATAATGATATATGAAAAGCACATAGCATACCATTTGGGACATAGTAAGTATTCACTAATTGTTAGTTTTTAAATTATTACCATCAGTGAACATCTACTTTGTAGGTAGATAGTATACTGTGTTTTCTAGGTTCATTGCTTTATTCCTCACAACCATCTTGCATAATTGGGCTATTTCTTCCCGTTTCACAGACAAGGGAACTAAGGCTCAGGAAGATACAGAGCTTACCCAAATTCACACAGTTGGGAAGTTGCCAAGCCAGAATATGAACCCTATTCTCTCAATTGCCAAAGCCCCCATCTCTGAAGCACGTCATGTGATAGAGAGCAACCTGCAGCAGATAAAAGCAAAAAGAGTAGCTATACGTCCAATACTAATGTATGAAGCATTTGTGATATTTATTCTCAAATTCAGAGTTCCAGCTTCCAAGAATAATGATATAGTATTACTGAGGACTTTCAGGTTTCAGCTGTAAGGAGAAAAGTTAACTCAGAAAGCAGCGATTATTGGCACACAATTTATAACAAGCTGTGCCTTTGTGGAAAACGTCATCTAAACTTCGAAAGCCAAGTTCCACATTAATAATAACCTAATTGACATGACACCTTTCTTCCCCCAGGAAGATCAAAATGCATAATGATAATACTGGTGTTTTTCCACAGAGGTTTAGAAGTATGGGATAGAAATGTAAAATTTAGGGAGGGTGGGTTAGCCAGTGACCTGCAAAATCCGCAGGCAGGCCTCCATGAGAGACATTCCTGGCCTTCATGGAATCCGGGTACAGGACTTGCCTCCTGCTTTTTCTCACGTAGTCTCTATGCTGTTACTCTTTCAACTCCATCAGTTCCCTGAAGGCAGGGGCCTCCAAGTGTGCGCCCTGACTTTTCTCCAGCAAGCGGAGTTCTGATAGAGTCATCCCAGCAGTGAGAGGAATGAGGCCTGGCCCATCTGAGATTTGCATATGCTATCTTGTCGGAGAGCTTCTAATTAACTAATTCTCCCCAGCCCATGGCACCGTATGTCTAATGATTTCTCCAGGAGATGTTGGACTTAAGAGCAAAGACAGGGACCCCAGAAAACATCCTCTGAAGGGCTTTCTTTTTTTTCAGATAGGCCCTGTGAGGAAAATTTAAATCAGAAAGTTCCAAGCTGCCATCATCTGTTCTCAGCACAGTGAGTACCACTGAGGCAGTGGCAGCTGGGAGTGGGGGCCACTGTGGAGACATGGACCCAGAAGCCCTTTGCAGGCCCAGCCTCCATCCTTCCTGACTCTTCCCTCCGCAGGACTACTAGTCACAGATGCAGGGCAATGCATGCAGCTGGGGAGTGGAAGGGATTCAGGGTAAGGGGCCCCAAGAT
This sequence comes from Neomonachus schauinslandi, assembly GCF_002201575.2. Lineage (NCBI taxonomy): Eukaryota > Metazoa > Chordata > Mammalia > Carnivora > Phocidae > Neomonachus > Neomonachus schauinslandi. Next base: position 92,316,637 of record NC_058408.1, read on the forward strand.
CCTCCTTTCCAGTTCCACCTCTGCTGCAGACTGGTGGCATTATCTTGGGTTGGTGGTTGCTGCTGGGAGGAAGCAACAGGGCCTCCTTGGGGGGCAGCCTTGGGAGATAGGCTATTCTTTCCCCATATCTGATGATACTTCTCAACCATATGCCACAAAGATGTAGAGACATCACGTCCCCTGCCCTCATGCCTGCCCAGACTTTTAAATAGCAACCAGAAAGGCCAAAGTGTCTGCAAAGAGTTTGAGTTTTCACCGTCTTGAGTGAGGAGGGTGGTGAGGGCAGAGGGAAAGGATTGGAGGGAGTGAGAATGGCAGAACCATTGCTGGGTGCATCACTGGGTAGTGGAAAAAGCACTAGATTGGGAACCATGCTCCATGGTCTCTCCTCATAATAGTATCCTTAATAATAATAATGGTTAATATTGACCAAGCACTAAAGGGTACTAAGCACTCTGCTGACTATGTTGCCTTATCTCTTAGCCTACCAACCACACCATGAAGCAGGTATCACTACTCTTTTCATTTTACAGATGAAGAAACTGAGTCACAAAAACCCAAGCCACAGAGCTACTTAAGTGGAAATGCCAAGATGTAAACCCAAGCAGTGTGACTCCATCGCCTGTCCGCAGGTGCTCCCGGGACCTACCCTAGCCTGTGTAACTAGACAAGCTACTTCGCCTCTCAGAGCCTCAGGTTCTTCATCTTTACAACGGGCCTGGGCACTGCTGCCCAGGCTCTGCCCTCGGCCATAGTATCGTGGTGAGTCAAAGGGAGAGAAAGAACACGTTCCGAAAAGCAGGACAGGCACTGCAAACCCAATCGTCGTCTCCCAGAGCAACTGTGCAGGTTGCTGGACCTTTAGTGATAGAGCTGAATGTAGATTGGGGTGGGACAGGAGGAGGCGACGTCTATGATTCCAGGACAGGGACGAGGCATCAACAATTGAATTGAACTTCTCACCGGTTCTGAGGTGAGAATCCTGAGGCCCTGAGGCCCTTCAAAGGTCTGTTGCCTCCCTCCTGCACACTGGAAGGTGGTCCGGATCTGTGTATTCCCTTTCATCTGAAGATGGGATTGGGGAACGTGTCCCCCAGAGGCTTGGGGCCTTTGGAATGCGTCCTTGGCAGGTCTGCCTCCCTGATGCTAAATAGAGGCCCAGACACGGGGTTACGCGACTTCTTTTATCCTAATAATTAACTAGAATGTATGTTTCTGCTCAAGGGCTGTTGTGCCTGAGAGAATATTGTGGTTACAGTGTGATCACCAGTGGGTAACAGAACAATTCAGTCAATGGCCTTGTAAGCACATAATCAGAGCCTCCCCAGAAACCTCCCAGCCTCTTAGAATTAGAACATTTGCTCTTTAAAAATGCGATTAGTTAGGGGCGCCTGGGTGGCTCCGTCAGTTAAGCAGCTGCCTTTGGCTCAGGTCATGATCCTGGAGTCCTGGGATAAAGCCCCTTGTGAGTCGTAGGTCAGGTTGTAAGTTGGGCTCCCTCCTCAGCGGGGAGTCTGCTTCTCCCTTTCCCTCTGCCCCTCCCCCTGCTCGTGCTCTCTCTCTCATATAAATAAAATCTTTTTTAAAAAATTATTATTTAGGCAACAGCCCATGGAAACTTCAAAAAGAGGAAAACCGGAACAATTTAGATCCTTTCTTCTCATTGTTTGGATTTTATGAAACAAGAAACACCAAAGACATGACCAAAATGACCATTTTAGCCCCTTCATCTGTTACTCAGAAATCCTCTGGGGAAGGTGCCTTCACAGAAGACTTATTTTCCTTGCCTTTCCTGTGCTTCAGACTTCTCATCTCGAAGCTCTGTCATATAACGGCAGCTCCAAACCAAAGCAATGGAAAATGATATCCTGAAGCCCAATATACACAATGAAGGGTACTAAGCACTCTGCTGACTATGTTGCCTTCTCTTAGCCTACCAACCACACCATGAAGCAGATATCACTACTCTTTTCATTTTACAGATGAAGAAACTGAGTCACAAAAACCCAAGCCACAGAGCTACTTAAGTGGAAATGTGACCAAGTAAGGCTTGGTGGTGCCAGTTGAACGGGATTGACTCCCTCCACTCTGTGCAAATTCCCTGGCGTCTGAAAGCTGTTGCTGTGACAGGAAGCTGGCCCACCACGGCTGGGGCTGGGGCTGCTTAGGTAGGGGAACCAGAGAGCCAGCGAATACATAGGGATGGGCCGGTCTTGCTTTCAAATGCTGGGACAAGCCATGGTGTTCTGTTAATCCATTCAGTGAAGATTTATTAAGTACTTACTATGCACCAGGTACTGTGCTGGGTGCTTGGGATGCATCCGTGAACAAAACTCCCTGTCTTCATGTAGCTTACAGCCTGGAAATCCTTGTGGCTTTAATTCCAAGAAAAAAAAAAAAAAAAAAAGAGAGAAAGAAAGAAAGAAAAGCTCTGTAGGTAGTGTAGTGTCTTCCCTTATCTTCAGCCAGAATCACATTTAAGCCACCCACACTCAGGTACAAATCTCCTGTAAGGCCATTAGAGAAAAAATACCAACCTTGCTTTAGTAACACATTCTGGTATTTAACACGCTTGCAAGACATTCGTTCTTCAGAGATAGAAAATGCTCCTTTTTTGTTTTTTTATGCATTTTATTTTGTTTTCTCTTCAGGAACATGAAAGAAGTTAGTCATGATGTTTTGAATAAGAACCAGTCCCAGGCTGGATACGGCCCTCGACCTCCCCTGTTTAACATGGACAAATCTCAGTTCCTACAGCCTGTCCTCTGAAGTTCTCCTTTTGATCCTTTCAGCATCCATATCAACTCTGATGAACTTCCTGATTTCCCACACTTCCCAGAGCTTGTAAAGCCTCATCAGACATTTTATGTGGCTCTCTATTTCTCCCAAATCCCTTTCACACACATTACTTCTTTTGGGACTTGGAACGCAACCCTGTGATGTTGGCAAGGTCCCGTTCACCTTTCCCACTGCCCAGAGAAGCCAAATGAGACCCAGAGAGGCCAAGGCACTTATCTAAGTTCACACAGCTATTGAGGAGGCAGGGCGGACATTCCCAGTCAGGTCTCGCGGTGCTGATGTTGAAAGCGCTGTCTAATGTGAGCCTCAACACTCGTTGGGAAGGCCCAGGCCCTTGAATGCTTTTGAAATCTCTACTACACTTTGATGGCTGGTGGCCAGTTAACATTTGGGTCATGGGTTTCCTTCCCCAGGTGTGTGTTCACCCTGTTCTGTACCCCCATGTCATCTTACCCCCAGTGGCAGAGGCTGACAGCATAAAGCCAAGCCACAACAACAGCCAGCTCCTAGCCTTTGAGGTCACCGAAGGCAATTTGGGGGCCACCAGCTTCAGGTCCATCCCATGTAGTCCTCATTTGTCCCATTTCTGTGAGGTTGGCACTGACTCACTGCTTGCTACCCTCTGGGTTATCAGCCTGTGGTGCAATCAGAAGAGATTTTCATCTGTGTGGGGGTGGCGTAAGTGTGGTTGGGTCTACCCTACTGGGGTGACCAGCCTGACCAGGGGGAGGGGTCAAATTCATCAACTTCATGGATGGAAGACCTTGGTGGTTTCGTTTTCCCCAAACTTAGCTAGCCTATGCTATGGTCTGCTCAAAGATGATCACATAGTATTTTTAGGTGAAACTTGTGTGCGTGGCTAAAATTTGGCCAATTTTACCTTGTCTAATGGGTTTCATGTTTGCCCAGAGGGTGGCAAGAGATTCATTAATACAGTGGAAGGAGCTGACTTGCAACCCCAGGAACTGGCCCGTAACCATGCCGGTCCATCTTCCCATCTGACTCATCGGAAGCCTAGTCCCAACAATCTAGATCAAAACAATAAAAACAACAAAGAAAATGCCCTCTTAAAAAGTTAAATTTGATGATGAGCTGATAGCCTGTTACAATTTTTAAAAAATCCATACTCTTTCCATGACCTATAAATCTTTACATGTCCTGGCCATGTCCTACACCTCCAACCATAGCTCTTTCCTCTTGCCCCATGCTCACCGTGCTGGGCCACCTCTTAAACATCCCAAGCTCCTTTCCATCTTAGAGCCTGTGTTCTCACCACTCCCTTTGTCTGGAACGGTTCCTGACCCATCCCTTTGAACATCCCACATCTAGTCCTATAGACCAAATGTCATGTGCCCCTAAAATTTGTATGTTGAAATCTATTCCCCAGTGTGATGGTATTTAAAGGGGGGCTTTTGGGGGTGTTTAGGTCATGAGGGTGGGGCCCTCATGAATGAGATTTGTGCCCTTATCAAAGAGGTCCCCGGGAGCTCCCAGGTCCCTTCTGCCTTGTGAAGACACAGTGAAAAGATAGGCACCTGTGAACCAGAAAGTGGGCTCTTGCCAGACACGAAATCTGCTATTGCCTTGATCATGGACTTCTCAGTCTCCAAAACTGTGAGAAATAAATTACGATGGTCTATCAACTGCCCAGTTTATGGTATTCTGTTTCAGCAGCCTGAATGGACAGCTCCTTCAGATCTCAGCACAAGCCTTTCTTTCCCAGACCTCCCCACTTTTCCCTGGTCACTCATCCCCTGTCCATCACTATGCAGTGTTCTTGGTACTGGGCATATACAACGGTAAGAACCACAGCTGTCACAACCACCACCATATGCCCAACACCAAGAGTAGTGTGCTACACAGAGCATGCAGTAAGCATTTGCTGAATGAAATGAAAGGAAAGAGCAGTGATCAGCCAGGTTTCAGATCCACTGCCTTAGTACGGGGTCCCTTTCCCTCCGTGGATCCCAGCTGCTTTATTTGTAAAACAGAAATATTTGCGCGACATCCAAGGCCCCGTGCAGCTTTGGCGGTCCATTATTAGCTGGCCCTGAGGATGCAGGGGAGCCCAAGGGCTGCAGGCTCAACATCACCCCAAACTGGACTGTGCTTTCCTCCATAAGGCAGCATCTCAAGTCATGATAAAGCAAACCAGATTAGGTCTGTAGAAGAGGCCTCCCCTCCTCTACAAATAAAAAATTAGGCTCTGCTTTCTTCTATGAAGAGATCAGATAATTCTTATAGAAATTGTTCTCCATGAAATCGTTTTGATTGAATCCTGCTGACTTTCTTTTGCCAAGACATTTGCAAGTGGATGGAGCAAATCAATGTCCAGATGTATACGTGGGTTATGCTTAGAAGGTAGATGGACTGAGTCCATAACTACTGGCATCTCTTTTCACTTTTCTAAATAAAGGTGATTTATTCTTTTTCAAACTTCAGGTAAGACCTCGGGATTCCATTAATTCTTTCAAATGGATGTTCTGCTTAAAATGATATAGATACAATGGAAAGGAGACAGGGGGAAGAAAAGAAATGATTTTTTCTATCTAATTAGAGTACAGAAACTTGAAGTAACTTATATTCTTTGGTCTAAGGCAGTGAAGGCCACATGTTATTTTTTGAATGAATACTGTTAAATTTCAGTTAGTAAATACCATTATCATCAACGTTTGGTCTTGAATACTCTAATGGCACTCCTGTGGGCTTACTTTAATTTCAGTAATGTATTTTAATTTGGGCTCTAGAAATGAAACTACAGGTTATATAATTTTTTAAAAATCAAAAATAAGTTGATCAAGAATCAGCTGGCTTCACTGGGACTTGGTTATTTAAAACACACATACACAAATCATCAATAAATGATGTAAAGAGAAAATGAACGTGCAAAGACGTCAATTCTTTCATTTTCAGGTTCCAAAAGAATCAAGAATGTCAGGTGTAAATTATACTTGACAGTTAAACAAATGTCATCTGTCAAAATTGAGGAGGGAGGGCATTGCTGATGAAATAATCCACTAAGTATTTTGAGACCTAGTGCGTGTTAGGTCCTGTGCCAGAGGTTACAGAGAATGCAAGAGGAATTAGAGTTCCTGCCTCTTGGAACCAGTAGTCCAGGAAAGAGGTAAGGCAAGTGCACAAATCAATAGAATGCATGAAGGACATGGCAAGTATTATCAGACATGTTCAAAAATGTTGGTACGGGGCCCCAAGAAGGGGGAGGACAATCAGCGGTGTGATAGTAGCCATCAGATGAAGCAAAGCACAGGAAGGTCACTCAGTTCTTCAGATTTAGGTGGAACCGTGTCCTTCCTAGCTCAGTACACCGCTCTGTCCTACATCTAATTCAGCGGCATGGGTGTGAGAGATGACCAATAAACACTGGTAGATCGATTGTTTGGTTGATTCTTAGTAAGAGACAAAGGAGTCTCTCTTATGGTTTGCCTCCCTCTCTTTTTTTTCTTTCCCCTATGTTCATCTGTTTCATTTCTTAAATTCCACGTATGAGTGAAATCATATGGTATTTGTCTTTCTCTGACTTACTTCGCTTAGCATAATACCCTCTAGTTCCATCCACGTCATTGCAAATGGCAAGATTTCATTCTTTTTGATGGCTGAGTAGTATTCCATTGTGTGTATGTATGTATGCATGTGTGTGTGTGTGTGTGTGTGTGTGTATACCACATCTTCTTTAACCATTCATCTGTCAGTGGATGTTTGGGCTGTTTCTATAATTTGGCTATTGTTGATAATGCTGCCACAAACATCAGGGTGCATGTACCCCTTTCAATCTGTATTTTTGTATCCTTTGGGTAAACACCTACTAGTACAATTTTTAACTTTCTGAGGAAACTCCCTACTGTTTTCCAGAGTGGCTGCACCAGTTTGCATTCCCACCGACAGTGTAAGAGGGTTCCCCTTTCTCCGCATCCTTGCTAACACCTGTTGTTTCCTGTGTTGTTAATTTTAGCTATTCTGATAGGTGTGAGGTGGTATCTCATTGTAGTTTTGATTTGCATTTCTCTGATGATGAGTGATGTTGAGCATCTTGTCATGTGTCTGTTGGCCATCTGGATGTTTTCTTTGGAAAAATGTCTATTCTTGTCTTCTGCCCATTTCTTAACTGGCTTATTTGCTTTCTGGGTGTTGAGTTTTACAAGTTCTTTATAGATTTTGGATACCAACACTTTATCAGACATGTCATTTGCAAACCATAAGACAGCCTCTTAACTACAGAGAACAAACTGAGGGTTGCTGGAGAGGAGGTGGGTGGAGGCGGGGGATGGGTAGATGGGTGATGGGGATGAAAGAGGGCACCTGTTGTGATGAGCACTGGGTGTTAGATGTAAGTGATGAATCACTAAATTCTACTTCTAAAACTAATATTACACTGTATGTTAACTAATTCAAATTTAAAACTTGAAACATTAAAAATAAATAAATAAACAATAAAAGACAAAGGAAACATATTCCAAACATTTGCTGTAGCAGCCAGTTGGTAGAATTAATGGATCCTCAGGACTTACCTTGAAGATTGATAAAAAATTTGGCTACTGTATTTGCAGGCCCATAAAAATAAGCTAGGTATGTATTTATCATCTTTAGTTTTCCGGGCAAAGATTATTGAACCCAGTCAAGAAAGGAGAAATATGCTTTCGTGCAGCCCACTCAAAAATGAAGGAGGCTGCATTTAGCAGCAGCTAAACATTCTTTTTTCCATCAGAATGCTCTGAGAATTACTGCACAGATACCTCACCAAAAAGTGGTTATGAGGTTCTGTGTGGGGAGAAGGTGGGCCCCAAATTATGCAGGCTTAGTTTTATAATAGAATGATAGAGAGAGAGAGAGAAAAAAAAAAACAACCTTAGCCTTGTGCACAGCACTGACAATCTAGAGGAACCCCCAGGACGTGGCAGTCCCCTAAAGACAGAGTTTCCCCACCCTCTCCCAGGCCCTGGTCCCTGGACCATCCACAGTTGCAACCCCCATCGGCTGATCAGCTCTAGTCCGCACCCACTGCGCAGACAGCTCCCCTGGGATCCACAGCCCCAGCTAGAAATGAACCATGAGGAACATGATGGCGCATTTTAGTGTGGGGTCTCTGCTTGCTCTTCAGCAGGGCTCCCGGACGGAATAGGAACTGAGAACTCACTTGAGCTGCAGTCACTGAGTTTGGAGAGCCAGGGGGAAGTCCATTTCTTCCAGGGGGGATGGTGACCCTTCTCATTAGGCTGAGGGGCCAGAAACCTGTCTCTGCCTTTTATATAGACTTTGCCTTAGTGAGAGCCAGGGGGAGTTTGGTAACGAGAGTCTCGTCCTCAGGCAGTTGACAGGAAGGAAAGACACCTGTCTCGGGCCCTGGTTCTCAAAGTTTCCATTTGGAGTAAATTTTTGAAATGGAAAATTGATTGTTTAAACTTCAGAAAATTAAAAAAAAATGGCCTTTTGTTGGTTCTGTCTCAATGGTTTTAATTAACTCTCAAAAGTCTACAGCAATAACTGTTACCCATGATGCTATTATAGATAAAATGTGATGGGATAGATAAAATTAAATGTTAATTGGCATAATTACCCAGTTAATATTTTAAGATTTGTTATCTATATTTCTCTGCATTTGCCTTATTGTATATGGCAGCTCAATACAAAGATTTAAAAAAAGAACTTTCTCTGCATCCCCAATGAGTTATTTTTTCACTTTGACTTTGCTAGTTATTAGTCAGAGATGATAATAATAATTTTTCTTAAAGTGAGGGCTGCAGCTGAGAATTTCCAAATTGCAGTGAGTCACCTCTGGAGTAGTCAAGTCATTTATCCCCAAGCCTCAGACTCAGACGTTGTGCCAGGAAGGGGATCCAGGATTCCCCATCCTTAACACCAGGCATTAGTAACAGCCTGTCCCCCCAGTACCACGTGGGATGGCTGTCCTGGCCTAGTGTGAGCTGCTGTGGTGCCTGAAGCAGACTTCAGAGAAGGGCTCTAGTTTTCGTGTCCCTCAAACCAGTGGCTTCCATGTTCTCTACCTCGGCATCACTGGACACGTCCTGCTGCCAAACAGTGACAGACATTCATTAGCCGCACAGGAAAGTCTATACACGTTACTCTGCCAAAAAAAAAAAAAAAAAAAAAGGACCCGGACCATTAGAAGATCCAGCTTCTAGTCCCTGTTCTGCCAGTAACATCTGAATTATGGTATCTCAGCGTGGACAGTGCAGGATCTCTCAAACTCCAGCCATTTTTATTGCATCCTGCACTTTTATCCACTTTGTACTTTTATTTAAGTGATGTCTTTTCATAAATAATTTTAAAAGAGAATTTTTATATTACTGCTGCAGGACACAAACTTGTGTCATTTTGCATAAATAAAAATAAATCATAAGACTAACTATATTGGGCTTTCTGGCCAACACAGTGAAGTGACTGATAAAGTTCAGCTTCTGGGAATAAAAAGGATTAAATATGGGAAACGGGAACAGGTTCAGTGCTTAAGACCAAGGGCTGAGGCAGGCCCTTCATTACCATTTTGTGCGTTGAAAAAAATTGTTGACTCATTGTCTGAGGTTATGGTGTAAAGAAATGTGTGAAGATAGACCAGCCCTAAGACAGGGACTTCAACCAAGCCAGCAGCTGACAAGTTGCAGGTGGTTTGGTGTGGTGGCGGCAGGGGTACTGAGAGTGAAGGGTGGGGGGCTTGAAGATGAAGTAAAAAAAAAGTTGAAGCAGGGCTGATCAGCTCTTTCACTTCATCCTGAAGGATCTGAGCTTTAACCTATAAGCCAGTGCTGTTCAGTCTTTTTTTTTTAATCAAACACTCCTATTATTTAAATGTTTGTAAGTCCATACCAACAAATAAATGCTTTTTATTTATAAATCATATAAATTTACAAACATCATTACTCACATCCAAGGCACAAATATAGCCTTAGGATGGCATTCTTATTAAATCAAATGTAAATTTATATATCAAATACTGTTTGTCTAGGAATACAACCAGGGAATTACTGTATAAGATATAAGATGACAAAGAGTAACGGAGGATCATATTTAGGAATTAATATTAGCTACTCTTTCCAAATTATAAACAATCAAGGATCTAAAAGCATTTTTAAGATATTAAATTGCCTGCGGTTAATAAACTATTGAAGGGTCACAAGTTAACACAAGCTCTAATAGTTAATGATGCCTTGTTTTCTCCAACACAAAACCATATACTTAGGTTAGGGGTTCCTATCTAGAATATTTTAAGTGTTCATCCTATTGAACAAAAGTAAAAAGATGCTGTTTTCCCTCACAAATTCAACAAAGTTTTCAATTGTCTAAAGAGTTAAGCAAGAAAATTAAAGATGAGCAATAAATGGGGCACCTGGGAGGCTCAGTCCGTTAAGCATCCAACTCCTGACTTCGACTTCGGTCATGATCTCAGGGTTGAGAGGGTTGAGAGATCGAGCCCTGCGTCAGGCTTGTCAGGTTCCGTGCTCAGCTTGGAGCCTGCTTGAGATTCTCTCTCTCCCTCTCTCTGTGCCCCTCCCCCCGCTCTCTCTCTCAAAAAAAAAAAGATGAGCAATAAAATGTAATAGCAAACATTTATAAAGCATTTAATTTTACCAGACATCGTTATAAGCAACCTACATATATTCGCTCACTTAATCCCTCCCAACTATCCTACGAATTATTAGTGTCCCCACCTCCCCAAGAAGAAACTAAGGCATAGAGATCCCAAGTATCCAACATCACAGAGTTTGTAAGAGGAGAGCCAGTGTATGAACCCAGGCAGACTGGCACCAGAGCCTGCACTCCTGACCACTCTATTACAAGAATGCTCACCCAAGAATTATTTAAAAGAGAGGGAATCTAAATGTAAATGACCATAAATTGTGGTAAATTCCCAATATGGAATAGTACATACCCACTAAAAACATGTTGTTTCAGCAATATTTGATGACCTAGGAAATGCTCGTGAAACTATCAAACTGAAAGCTAAATATGATGATAAATGACATTTATTCAGTGATTGCTATGTTATAGGTTCATTCTAAATGATTTATAATGGGTTATTTCAATTAATTCTCACACTAACTTTATGAAATATTTTTTTTATACCCATATTACAGATGAGAAAAAGCTTCCAGAAGTTAAGTAATCTGCTCAACATTACACACACTGGATTCAAATGTGAGCCGTCTTTGAGTCCAGAAGCAATGCTCTTAAATAATACTCTATGCAGCTTCCCCTTTATTCTCCTACAAAACTGAACATCATTATGCGTGTCTGTTATTAATTCATTCATTTAACCAATATTTATTGAGCACTTCTATGATCCAGATGCTTCTCAGCAATGGGCTACCACAGTGAACAGGCAAAAATCCTACATTATATTCTAGTGGGAAATAGATATCAAACCACTCATTACAATAAAGTTTAATGAGCACTAAGACAAGGGAAGTTCCAGAGTGCCTTGGGAACCAGCAGTCTAATTAATTCCTGGTATGACAAATCCCTTCTAGATCCCATTATGTTTATATATTAGACTGGTCAGGGCACAGTTCAGATGATCAATGAAGGCTCCATACATCCACCTCATGAAAGAAGCAATCTCTGGTTGCTACTTATTCAATGGCTGACATAACCAGCTACCTTGGCCACAGATTGGACTAGGGCCTGCCAAAAATAGCTATCTTATGCAATGGTTTCATGCCTCTAGTACCCTGAGTGAGAGCAAGAGAGAGAGAGAGTGGGTTGAGAATTCTCAGAGATACTCCAGGAAAAAAAAGACTTAAAGGAAATCCACCAAAATGCTACTCCAGTTAACTTGATTCCTTAGCTCCAGATAGGAGATGGGTGATGTTATTTTCTTTTTGTACTTTTGTATTTTCCATATTTTCTACACTGGATAATGTGTTGCATTTGTATTTTCTACATTTTCTATAGGTGATAATGGTTTGTATATGTAGGTTTTGAAGCTCCAGACCACTTGTACAATGACAGTAACTTGTAGAAAAGATAAAATAGCCAGTTGAAGAGACTTAGCATCTTTCTGACTACATGAACCAAAATGCTATATCCTGCTGGGTGTTTTAAATTGTGGCAAAATAAACAAATAATATAAATCAGCCATCATAACCATTTTCAATTGTATGGTTTAGTGACACGAAGTGCATTTACACTGTTGTGCAACCATCACCAGCAGCCAACTCCAGACTCTTTCCTTCTTGCAACTTCTTGAAACTCTGAACCCATTAGACAATAACTCCCTGTCCCCCTTCCCCCAGCCCCTGGCAACCACCATTCTACTTTCTGTCACCATGAATTCGACTACTGTAGGTACGTCATGTAAGTGGTACCTCATACAGTATTTGGCTTTTTGTGACTGGCTTATTTCCCTTAGCCCAATGTCTTCTAATGTCTTTATCCATGTTGTAGCCTGTGTCGGAGGCCTGAATATTATTCAGCCTTCCTTTTAGAGGCTGAATAATGTTCCATTGTCTGTATGGACCACATTGCTTACCCATTTTAAACCCAAGTGTTTGTTTCCACCCCTTGGCTATTGTGAATAATGTTGTTATGAACATTGATGTTCAAATATCTGACTCCCCACTTTTAATCCTTTGGGGTATGTATCCAAAAGTAGAATTACTGGATCATATGGTAATTCTATGTTTAATTTTTTGAGGAACTTCCATACCATTGTCCATAGTGGCTGTACCATTTCACATTCCCATCAACAGTGCACAAGGCTTCCAATTTCTTCACATACTCACCACACTTTCTAGTTTTAGTTTCTTGATAATAGCCATAATAATGGGTGTGAGGTGTTATCTCCTGTGGTTTTGATTTGCATGTCCCTGATGATTAATGATGGAGCATCTTTTCATGTGCTTATTGGTCATTGGTCACATTTCATCTTCAGAAAAATATCTATTTTAGTTCTTTATGCATTTGTTTTTGTGTGTGTTTGTTGAGTTGTAGGCATTCTTTGTATATTCTAGATATTAATTCTTTGTCAGATACTTTATTTGCAAAATGTCCTCCCACTTCATGGGTTGTCTTTCCACTCTGTTGATTATATTACATCCCATTTTAAGTTGAATATTTTCATGAGGAGTGGGGCATGGGGGGAACTGATTTTTTTCTCAGGCCAGCAATTTATTCCAGGCCACTGAATAGGAGTGGCCTCAGTGTGTGTGACCAACTATTCAGAGGGCTAGATCTGATGCTTACAATTTTTGGTATGAAGAACTATAGCAAAAGCAAGGAAAGTCTCAGAGTCTTTGACACATCTCTCTCTCGACCCCGCATCCAAACAACATGGCAAGCCCTCTTAAAACTTCTTCCTCCAAGATGGCTGCAGCCATTCTGTTTTCCCCATTGTTCTGCTGCCACCCCCACTCAGATTTTTATGATTCTGCTGTAAGATTTCCAAAGAGCTTGCTGCTGTTCCGAACGCCACTGTGAAAAATGCAGGCTACAAACTGAATGTTCTGGGTTCAAATAAATTTGAGAAATAATTAAATAAATTTTTATTGCAGGACTTCTCAGGACCTATATTATGTTAAGGGTATTACAGATCTTCAAGAAGAGATTTAATGGGCAAGTTTTTCAAGATTATTTAGCTGCTGAACTTATTTAGGGAGGTGGATGGGGGAAATATTACTAACTTTGAATAGAGTGTGGAAAATGCTAATATATAGCAATAGTTTCCCAAATAGCCTCTCAGTCTCCAGTCTCATTGTCCCTCAACCTCCTGACCTTATCAGAGTTGCATTAATCTACCTAAAGCACCACCCAGGGATATTTCCCATAGGCTACCAAAGGAAACACATCAAAACTATTGGAGTTCTAACCCAACTTACCCTTCTAGACTTTTTGCTGACTGTGCCTCAACAAACCCTACACTTATAACACTCTAGACTGAACATCCTACCTGGAGATGGCATAGCTTTTCTCACCTTTCTCACAAAAGCCCCTCCATGCCACCCCCTGTCAAAATCCTTCCATCCACTGGGCTCCACCTCTTGGCCTTTTCTCCTCTCTCCAGGCAGAGGGAATCTCTCCTTCATCTGGATTCCTCAACACCTTCCATGGCATCATCCTGTCATAATCCATATATTGCCTTATCCCTCCTACTGGATTTTATCTTGTTTTGAGGGAAGGAAATAGCACCTTCTCCAGTTTTAGATTCTTTGTCTTTCCTAATAGCTGCTTGGGGTATACTTCCTCTGTCTTCTAGAAAACTTAAAAAAAAAAAAAGCCACACAAGTAATAAATGAATGCATGCTTGCAAAATTCCAAACACTACCTATGCCTACCCACCCTCCTCTTTCTAACTCCTTCAAATAGGAAAGTTGCATTAATAGTTGACTGTATGTATTTCAAACTCTTATTTATATTTAAATATATATGTACTTTTTGAATCTACTTTAATTTGTTAAAACATAAATGAGATTATAGCATACCTACTCGGCTATGACTTGCATTTTTCACTTTACAATATATCTTGAAGATCTTCCCGTGTTGTTACATACAAATCTAACTCATTCATTTTAACGGCTTCATGATATTCCACTTCTGCTGGTACTACACTATATTTACCATTCCTCTTGGAAATTTAGTTTGCTTATTCTTTCATAACTAAAATTAATGCTGCAATTAACATCCTTCTATAAATATCTTTATGTTCATTATATGAGCAATCTGTTCTAGGAAATAAGGGTAGAATGTTGGACAAATGCTAAGAACATACAAAATATGGGTGCTGACAAATTGTCCACTAAAAAGCCAGTACCAACAACAAGTACGTGTTGCATAAATAAGTTTCATATTACAATTCTCTAAAGGTCTTATCTCTCTGGTCCAGTGCCCAGCACAGGACCACACACAAATAGATAGTCAATGCACATTCCTGTTCAGCAACGGTGGTAACCAGTTTTACAATTTCCTATCAGTTGAATATAGGATGGGTAGCAACTTACGTAAATAAGTCTAAGGGTCTTAGCTGACTAGGAGCTTAACACAAGGCAAGGTGAAGAAGCATCTTTGAAAAACCACCTCTTTGGTTACATAAATAGAAGGATAATTTCCAGATCACAGGATCGAATAATGAACTCAGTTCAATAAGCATCTTTCCCATAGACTTGTACAAGTTAGACTAGGTATTTCTCACCGTGGAGCACTGGTCATAAAACAGTCACTGACAACCTGGGGTTACTCAGGCTGATGAAAGCTCTAATGCTATGTCACATGAGGCAGAGTCGAAAAACTGATATATTTAGCTTAGAGAAGAGAAAACCCAGGAGCGCATGATAGCCATCTTCAACAACTTGAAAGGCTGACACGGGAGAAGAGGAAGCAGATATGCTCTGTGAACCAGCACTAATGGGTGGACTTGTCAAGCAGAGAGATTTCAACCTAGTGTGAGCTGACCACTTTCTAACCACTTAGGTCATTCAACAATGAAATGAGCTGTCTCATGAGGTAATGAGGTTCCCATCACTAAGGAGGTTGCAGAAGAGGGGGTGTGGACTTTTAAGGACTTTGCAAAGGCTATCCTGAAGAGTAAGGCATCTCCTGGTGTCCCATAAGCAGCTTCCTCGGGGCAAAGGAATGAGCTCCTGATCTGTCTTCCCTTTATCCCAGCACCTCAGTCAGTAGTACCCTGAACAATTCTCTCCTAACATTCTAACCCTGGAAGGGAGTGGTGAAGCACATGCCACAGAGTTGATAAGCTTGTACTAAGATGTCAGTACTTGCGAATCCCTGAGGAGGAATGAAATATTTTTATAAGAGTCTGTGGGAAGAGGCAATGCTTAATCCAAAAAGGGGGCTTAATAATAGTGGAGATTACAAGCACAGTGGCATTTTAGCAGAGGCCACATCTGAGCACAAAGAAGTAATTCCTGGCACCCCTAAACCCTACCACAGAAGTGGCCTCCAGTTCCATTCCCTGTTGGGCAGGTTCTGGGGGCTAAAGGGAGAAAGTGAATATCAACATCGGCTGTACTGTTTCCAACTTAAGGCCCAGAAATAAAGGTGAATGGATTTTTGCCTCAAGATGATCATGCTCATCTTCCCCTTCCATCTTCTATTCCAAGACCCAAACCCAAGAACTGAGAGGATAAATGATTTCCCAAATTCTATTCATCTTCCTCCTGTCTTTGGATTCATGGCTGCCAGTCTCCTGAAACTGTTAGAGCCCATGAGCCATTAGCCTCTCTCTCTCTCCAGTGTCTGCTGCTCTTGGGCCAGACTCAGGCCCTCCATCCCTTCACCAGGTAACTCTGCCCACTCCCTGAGGCTCCCACCCACCTCTCAGAGGCCCGTTCCAAGTATTATGGTGATGTCAGTGGTTTCTGGCTCCCTGCCTGCAGCCCACGCTTTCCTCCACAACAAAAATGCTTCAATTCTTCGGCCCCCATCGCCTTTCAAGTTGTCGGTCCCGGGCTGGCCACAAAGGGCTCTGTTCTCCTCCTGGTGTCTGTCTCCACAGCTCAGACTCAAGACTGCCCCAGGGCAACAGCAATGGTTGGGGTTGGTGGGGATGAGTGGGGAGACACTCAGGGCTTTGCACATATCCTTTTCACTGAATGTTAAGGAAACTGAGGCTCAGAGAGGAGAGGAGACTTGCTGTGGGTGATAGAGAGTAGGTGGTGGAGGTGAGACTAGAACCCAGATTACCCCCCATGGTGTCCAGTCTTTCCACCCCAAGAGCCTCTAGGAGACAATTCAGGCCAGGACTGCTTGACTTAGTTTTTACTTTATATACTATAAAAACAAATCTCCCTCTCCTCATCGTCCTCCTCCTCCATCTTTTTCTCCTTCTTTCCTTCTTGTCCCACTTTCTGGCTCTTCCCCTCCTTTCCCTGTCACTCATCTCCATCCCTCTTCCTGTTCTCTCCACCTCAGCTTCTCTTACCTACCCTTCCTGTCCCTTCTCTTCCATTCTCTTCTCTTCTCCCTAACCCCTTTCCTTCTTCCATTCCTCCTCTCTTTCTCTCTCTCTCTCTCTGACAAAGACTAAAGAAGAGCTGCTTTCTCACCCAAGTTTAGTGTCCTCCACAGGCTGGAGAGGGGACAGTGAGCAGGATCAGAGAAGGAGGACTGAGGTATCCACCCCCCTTGGTTAACATTCCTTCAGGCTCCATTGTCTGACCCTACAGTCTGGCTAGTCTGTCTATTTTCTTTTAAAGGGGTGCGATTTTTCCTTTACTTTTCCCTTGACTACATACAGGAGCAGTCATATCAAGTAAAGGAGGGGTGCTTTGCTGTTAATCGAAGTGTCCCCCCATTAAATTTTTGGGGGTACTGAGGAGAGGGACAACCAAGAAGGAGGGTGGAAGTCACCGGGAAAGGGAGCACTCACTGAAATGCCGATGTTATCTGATGAAGCAGGTCAGTGTGTTCTGCTTCAAACGTTGTTAACAATGAGAGAGGAGTAGGAGTGCAGGTTTTGCAACCAGATACCTGGATAATGTGTAATAAATAAGGAACACAGATGAGATGTCCTTTTATTATTTTTTTAATCTATGCTGTCAGGTTTCACTTGTGAAATGGAAGAGAGACAAAGCAGACGTATTTCTCTCTGGGGTCCACAGCCTATCCCCTCAGGTGGACCTGCAGCTCCTCCTCCCCTTGAAGATTTACAGTTTAGACAAGGCTGTGCCACTGGGATGTTGACAGAGTCTTCCCCAGACCCACAAGCATTGGGCTCGTGGAAAGAGCACCAGATCAGGAGTCAGGAGATGGAAGATGGGAGTTCCTCGTGCCTGTATGGCCTTGTCTGTTCTGTAGGATTCTGAGTAAGCCATTTTACTTTTCAACGCCTGCATTCTCTCCTTCTGGACTAAAGGAATTAAACTAGATAAGTCCTTTTCAAATCAAACTCCATGCATCCCCAGGGCTCACTACAAACATGTTTCCAGGCTTTTCCACACAGGAAAATGGTGTCTGCCAAACAGTGAAGATTGAGACTTCCAGAGGCTGGCCCGTTGCTCTTATTTGTTTGATATATTCCAGTTACAGGTAAGATTTAGTTTGGGAAAAAGAGTTCACTTAAAGTATGAAAGTCACTAAAGTAGATTATTCTTTTCCTCACACAGGGGCTGCAGAGAGATGTCCAAATCTGGTCAATAAGATTATCCTCTGGGAGTGAAAAGATAAGCCAGCCTAAAATGATCAGGCAGTCATCTCAAAGACACTGGCCTGCTTTCAGACCTGCAGCACTTAACTCTGACCTGACTGAACATATCCACAGGAAGGATGGGTTAGTCAGAAAGACCCATGACACATGGAAGCACTGAAAATGGATGTTGGCGTTTGCTAGCCAAGCAGTGTGCAGGGTTCTTGAGCCCCCAGTCCTAATATGTGTACATGTGTGTATGTGTGTGTGTGTGTGCATGTGTCTGGGTGTCTATGAATTCATAAAGCTATCTGTGATGGCTTTACACTAGGGATGGCTCAGTAGAGCACACATGTCACTTACTCCTATTCCTATGTCCATGGCAGACATTGCTAATCAACTGTCGTTTTCCCACCAGGTCTAAAAGTGGCCTCATACTTCTCAACACTCCAGACAGCCCTTAACAATCAATAAGAGTTACTCATGAAATGAAATCTATCTTTCATCCTTGCATTTAAGCATTTGAATCATATAAGTAACTCCTTTTGTTTAGATCTCTGACTCACCAAGCAACCTTCCAATTATAACATAGTTTCCCATGAAGGTTACAGAAACCAAATGGACTTTTCAGAAGACAGGAGTGTCTAGTCCTCTTAATAGTTGATTTTTCTCCAGATCCATACACAAGTTGCATTGATTCAGTTACTGACAACTATTCCTCTAAAGCAACTCATTTGCCTTTCAATATGATGATGTTAGGTATCTTGATACCTTAAGGACTGGAGACCATACCCTGGACTCTGGCAGATCCACCAAGTAATGTCCCTCAGTGGAGACATTTGGACAACCAGCCTTCTCCAGATAACTTACTCATCATCTCTGTTTAATATAATAACCTTAGATCCTTTCAAATTACTGTGATGACTCCTAAAGTAATTCCAAACTGAAGATTCTATAACTTAGGAGATATTTGCTACTTGCAGAGTGACTTGAGGTCAAAGAATAACAGAGTGTTTGCCTAGTATTCATGAGAATATGTCCAGCCAGCTTAATGAAAAAAGAATGGGAATGTGGAAGTCTAAGTACAGACCCATGCCCCTCCTTCAGCCCTGTCTGTCAGACCGTGCTCAAACTCTAAATCAGAATTCCTACACACCAGCAACCACAGGGCATCTAACCAGGAATGTCTTCTTTTCTTGCCTGGTTTCTGAGATCATCTCAGAATCATCATGAAAAAACAAGAACTAAATGCTGATCAAGTGAGACCCTTTCAGAATGTACCATACACTGACCAGAACCATCTGTCCTTCAATCAGTTTTCCTACTTGCTTGTTTGTTGAGTCTCTTAATTAGAGAACCCACTAAGGCCCTGGTTGGCTCAGTCGCCCATGGAAGTGAGTGCTATAGGCACACTCTGCACCCAAAGGGCTTGAATGAAATGGTACACAATGTCACTCCTTCTCTTGGAAACCTAACTCAGACCTGGATCCTGTCTGTAGTGCGTTCCATATTTTTGCAAAGAAAGTCTGCTCCAAAGCATATATACGTCCCTTGCAGAAATACCTAAATGTCCCAATATATCAGTCTTAGACTTGAACGATGAGACTATCCCACCTGTTATGACCTGAATTGTGTCTCTACTCCCACCCCCAAAATTCATATGTTGAAGCCCTCAGTCCCTCAGAATGTGGCTGTATTTGGAAATTAAGGTGATTAAGTTAAAAAGAGGCCATTAGGGTAGGCCCCAATCCAATCTGACTGGTGTCCTTTTGCGAAGAAGACATTTGGACAGAGAGACATCAGTATGCATAGAGGAAAGACTAGGCGAGGACATAGGGAGAAGATAACCAAAGAAATGAAAACCATCAACCTTGATCTTAGACTTCTAACCTCCAGAACTGTGAGAAAATAAATTTCTATTGTTTTAACCACCCAATCTCTGGTACTTTGTTATGGCAGCCCTAGCAAACTAATACACCATCTGTTTCTCTTTCTTGTTAAGGTACGTTATACCAACCCCAAAGAAATTCTTAGCTCTCCATGTCCCCAGCTATGTCTATTGAATGCTCCAAGCACTATATATCACTCTTAGATTTGACTTCACTCTTTAAGTCTAAAGATAATGGATTAAGAAACTTAAATTTTCAAAATGAAATCTTGCCATTTGCAACGACGTGGATGGAACTAGAGGGTATTATGCTAAGCGAAATAAGTCAATCAGAGAAAGACAAATATCATATGATCTCACTGATACGAGGAATTTGAGAAACAAGACAGAGGATCATAGGGAAATGGAAGGAAAAATGAAATAAGACGAAACCAGAGGGGGAGACAAACCATAAGAAACTTAATATCCTGAAATAAGCTGAGGGTTGCTGGAGTGGAGGGAGGTGGGAGGGATGGAGTGGCTGGATGATGGACATTGGGGAGGGTATGTGCTATGGTGAGCACTGTGAATTGTGTAAGACTGATGAATCACAGATCCCAGAAACAAATAATATATTATGGAAAGGAAGAAAGAAAGATGAAAGAGAAAGAAAGAAGAAAGAAAGAAAGAAAGAAAGAAAGAAAGAAAGAAAGAAAGAAAGAAAGAAAGAAAGAAAGAAAGAAAGAAAGTTAAATTTTCTATTTAGATACCACCATTTTCTACCCTGTCCGCTATAGCCACACAGCCCTCTTGGAGAATGATGGGTTGGGAATCCAGCACTTTATAGAAACCCAGCACAATTTAGAATTAGAATTCATCTGCTTATCACACATGGATCAGGAAAATGGAACATTATCCCAAGCAAGGATCCTCAACAAAAAAAGCCATTGATTATTTCAAGAAAAGAAGTAAGCATCTAGGGAACCTGGGTGGCTCAATTGTTAAGCTTCCGACTCTTGATTTTGGCTCAGATCATGATCTCAGGGTCCTGGGATCGAGCCCCAAGTCGGGCTCTGTGCTGAGTTCAGAGTCTGCTTGTCCCTCTCCCTCTGCTCTTCCTCCTCCTCTCCCTCTCTCTCTCTCATAAATAAATTAAATCTTAAAAAAAAAGAAGTAAGCATCTGACATACATCAGAGAGATATAGCATCTTGAGATCAACGATCTATATTTTATCTTTGGGAACTAGAGGAGAGGACAGAGACTACATCTTGTCCATCTTTGTATCCTTGACTTTCATACTTTCTGACTAGCATAGGATTTTGCATAAGATGGTACCTTTTTAAATTTTAATGTAGTGGATGAAAAAGAACATGAACTCTAAGAGAGCCTGGAGGAATGGTCTTGTCTATTACAAATGTGGATACAATGTCTATTTCAATCAAGCTCATAGCAGCACACCCACAGTGACATTCTAGAAGTAGAATCCAAATACTTTTTTTGAATGTGGTATCCTGTGAATCTTCTTGGGGAAGTGTCCTATTATCAGATTTCACCTGATTGAATTTACCATGCAGCCTAGGTCTGTCTGGAACATTGTCCATTCACAACACCGAGATCAAAGTAATCGCTTTAGGGAACCCTCTTGCACTGTTGATGGGAATGCAAACTGGTGCAATCACTCTGGAGAATTTTGGAGGTTCCTCAAAAAGTTAAAAATAGAACTACCTAGGGAGACCTGGGTGGCTCGGTACTTAAGCATCTGCCTTCGGCTCAGGTCATGATCTCAGGGTCCTGGGATCGAGTTCCCCACCCACCCCACCCCCACCCCGGATGGGGCTCCCTGCTCATTGGGAAGTCTGCTTCTCCCTCTCCCTCTGCCCCTCCCTCCCCACTCATGCTCTATCTCTCTCTCTCAAATAAATAAGTAAAACCTTAAAAAAAATAGAACTACTCTATGATAGAGCAATTCCACTATGGATTCAAAATTGCACAAAGGATTTAAAAATACAGATGTTTATAGCAGCATTATCAACAATAGCCTAACTATGGAGAGAGCGCAAACATCCATCAACTGATGAATGGATCAAGAAGATGTGGTATATATATACAATGGAATATTATTCCACCATCAAAAAGAATGAATCTTGCGATTTGCAATGATGTAAATGGAGCTAGAGAGTATAATGCTAAGTGAAATAAGTCAGTCAGAGAAAGACAAATACAATATGATTTCAGTCATATGTGGAATTTAAGAAAGAAAACAGATAAACATATGTGAAGGGGGAAAAGAAAAAAGAGAGAGAGGGAAACAAGCCATAAGAGACTCTTACCTTACTTACTATGTGTATTGTTTACTGCCTGTCTTCTCACATAGAATGTAAGCACTATGAAGGTAAAGATCTTTGTTTGCTTCAATGATGTACTTCAAACACCTAGAACAGTACCTGGCACATAGTTAGATGCTTAATAAAATTTTCTGATAGAATGAATTGTGTTTTGCATAAACTAGATATTTATATTTTCTAAGAGTAGATTAAAATAAAGTCACATTTTCCCATCAGTGATCAAAATACAGTGACATCTCTCATGGCTTTATTCTTATGCTGTATAGAAATCTAGATGGAATAACTGTCTAGTTCTAAATCCCTCGCTAAGATTCTAATATTCTCTAAGAACACTTCATGGTAAACAGTCCCCTAGCGGACAGACAACACAAATGCACCTCATCTTATGGGCAGTGACCCCAATGTTATCAATGCCAAAACCACCAACCAGTTTGGTCACACTAGTGAAAAGTTTAATAAATAGGTTAGTATCATAAGGCCAAAACAAATAGTTGACTACATCTTCCACCTTCTGACAGTAGAGGGTCTGGAGACTCTGCCTTATCCATCAAGAAGATGAGGACCAGAGGGGCGCCTGGGTGGCTCAGTTGGTTGGGCGACTGCCTTTGGCTCAGGTCATGATCCTGGAGTCCCGGGATCGAGTCCCGCATCGGGCTCCCTGCTCGGCAGGGAGTCTGCTTCTCCCTCTGACCCTCCTCCCTCTCATGCTCTCTGTCTCTCATTCTCTCTGTCTCAAATAAATAAATAAAATCTTAAAAAAAAAAAAAAAGAAGATGAGGACCAGAATTTTTGAAGGTTTTTGAGATCTCTGAAGATTGTGTGGGCTGAAAATGTTTTAACACTTAAGCTGAGACACCTGTTGACCACCAGGCTAGATGGGGACAGACTTCCAGCAGAGATAATATCCTAATTTTTCCTGCCGCACTACTCCCTGGTTAATCCCATGCCATCTAATTCTCAGACCAGATTATTCTCCCCAGGCAAGTGTTACTAATTATGACTAGCCTGAGATTTCGGACAACTCCTCATCCCAGAGAAAAAGCAATTCTGAATGCAGTGATTCTTTTATGCCTTTATTCTCTGCGGAAGTGTGGAGGTGGGTTCTCTTGGAACAGAAAACGTCTCTTGCAGGTATCTGACAAAGTTAAAGGCATTGCATTTTTCCCCCAGAATCTCTGCCTCTCCTAACGAACAACTTCAGACACCCAAAGACAGGCTATAAAGGAGTCACGTATGAGGGAGCAAGAGAAAACAGACCATTCAGCACTACTCTGTGCAGTTGATTTCTTCTTACTTCACTTTCAAATTTGCTCATACATTTTCCAAAATTTTCCATAAATTCTTTTCTCTCTCCTTCTTCCCCTCTGTCTCCTCCTCCTGTCCTCCTGTCTTAAGGAGTCCTCACTAAGCAGTTACTGCTAGGCAGAGGTACACATGAAGTTCCTCTGGCCCTCAGGAACTCCTCACAGATACAAATAACTCTCTACAAGGTGGCAAATGTCAGGACAGAAATGGGTGCACAACACCTGAGAAGCACAGAGGAGGGAGGGGATGCGAATTAGTTCTACCTGAGGAAGAAGTGTTGTCAACAAATGCTTCCCAGAGGAGGGGCTACTTGAGCTGTGCTTTAAAGTGATGAGGCAAAGTTCGCCAGGCAGAAAAGAAATGAAAGGCACTTGATTTAAGTGGTGTTTGCAGAAAGTGACCATTGAAATTGAGTTTTCCAGAGGCTGAATCCATATGGCATCAAAGCAGCTGGTTAATGAGGGGAGGGAGAAGTTAGCCAAAACAATTATTTGACCTTGGGCAGATTTTTTTTATAAAGCATTGAACTGATTGTTTTTTCATACATGTTGACAGTTAGAGTCAAGTAGAATGGAAACATGACCTGGACAATCCAGCCAGACTCAAAAGGATTCCCTTGGCCCTCCCAACAGTATAATCAAATAGTGGAACATTCCACCACCTGACTTCTGTTTCCTATATGACACATCTCCAGTGAGATGGTGCAGAAAGATGAGCTCCAGGAAAGCGTGGTCTCTGAATCGGACATCAGTTGTAGAGATCCAGGAGGGCTGGAGGTCCTGGGACCTTCTTTCTTTCTCTGTAAAACAGATTCCAAGATCCAGAGCTTCTTTTGGAACCCAGGCAGGCTGATTCCAGAGTCTAAAGTCCTAGACATAACATCGTGGTGTGTCCCTGAGTGCACAAACTGTTTTGTCAAACAGGCAGGGAGCTCAAGGTGGAAGATGCTTTGGCTTAGTCCCGTTCTTAAGAGGATCATAGACTCTGAGAAGTGGAAGTGACCTCCAACATCTTTCTAACTAGTGTTTTCATTTTACTCTGGGGAACCTGAGTCCCAGAGACTTGAAAGAGGTCACACAAAGTTAGTGACAGGGCTGAGACTAGAACAAAGTTATTTTTATTTCTAAGGAATAGAAACTTCCCTCCACATTCTCATGGCTTTTCTCATACTCCATTTTCACAAAGAACAAGGAGCGAATGGGAGTGAATGAAGGTGAAACGTCAATATGCAAAGAAGACATTCTGGTGGTGTCAGGACATAAGGTAAAAACTCCCCTGTGGTCAACCTGACTCTTGAAAATATCTCAATTAGACACCCCACTGGCGGCCGGCAGACTCCCTCTCAACGTGCCAGTGCTGCCAATTTTCCCATCTAGTGTTGGAAAGATGCGCTACTTCTTTGGCTGAGCACAACTAAGGTATTTGCTTACGTCTCGGGGCTGTGCTGAATGAAAAACACACAGCCAGCGTGGGTTAACTTCAGCTGTTGCAGGACTGGGAGCTGCAACCCCACTTCTCCTAACCACACAGGAACCACGTCGCCCTCCTACTTCTCTAGGCAGTTCCACTTTCTGCCCCTGTCAAATTTCACCTTTGCAAGATTTCCTGCAGAACCTCCACAGAGTCAGCCTTTCCCCTTTCTGTGGACCTCATTACTCATACTTTTAGATTCTGTTTCTAGTACTTCGTCAAAGTATTTGAAAATATTTCCATATAATCTGAACAGGTAGAGTCATGTGTATTTCCAAAGCAGCTTATGAAATGGAAGCATAAAGGAAAGAGCACTAGGCAGGAGTCAGAAGACCCAGATTCAAATGTGTGTGGCCAGAGTCTGGGTAAGAAACCCATGACATATTCATTGACTATTCAAGAGAAGAAAACCATATAGCAAAGTGTTAAGAGGAACCAGTAACGTCTGATGAAGCACTCTGAGGCTGGCCACAACTGGAAGGTTTATCAGCCCTGTGTCTAAAGGGACAAGGGGAGGAAATGGTTCCTAGAATTGGAGAGAAGGCAGCCAACAGGAGCTGTGGCCTTAGGTGTACGAATGGAACCCTGATCAATGTGGCTGGTAGGGAGCTTGTTGAGACTTGCCCTCCTTCATCCTCCAATCTTTTACCCTTGCCTCCCACTAGTGACTACAAGGGGAAGCCGGAAAGCAATAAGGCTTGATCCGTGTAGCTCACAGAACAGGGTGGAAAAGGAGAGGCAGGGACTCTTGAGGGACAAATAAAGATTACCCAGCAGAAGATCTGAATTCAGTCCCTTTGGAAGAGTCTCCTTACTCTCCCATCCTTGGAATCTGCATTAGTAACAATGAGTGGGCTGATTATTAGACAGTCTGTGTTACCTCCCTGTACAACACTCAATGATGCTATGACTCCAGATAAAAAAATACTCACATGTTGATATTTTAGATTTCCAGAGGCAGATATTCTCAATAGACCAGGATATAGCAGCTGCTATAAAATACTCCTGGAAAGAGTGTGGAATTAAAAACCCATGCCTATGTAACATAATTCAGTGCTTAATAAATTTTGAAGAAAAACAAGCTGTCCTTATTCATCTTTCTTAGTTTTAAAAAATGTTACTTTATGCAGCCCTGTTTAAGTAACATACTAATGTGTGTACTAAAAATCATTCAGTTCGCTTTTATGGTGAGGCCTCTGCTTGGCCCTTGGTCTCTAAATGACCTCATTACCTTATCTGACCTCTGTGAGGCTTCTTTTAATCATTTGTAAAATATATATATACATATATATATAATTGACCTGTCAAAGCATTCTGTTTTGCTATAAGAGTTAGGAGGCAACCCTTTCCAAAAAGTATTAGCACCCAGAGATGGTGGAACTCTTAAGAGAGCCTAAGAAAGCTTGATGTCTCTGGCCAGGGGTCCTTGGTGGGTAGCCTAGATCCATAAGATGGGGACAGACCATCACCGGCTATTGGGTTTACTTCTCTCTCTCAGTCAATCTGTACTGAGCAGTTGCCAGCACTGTTCCAAGAACTGGGGTGCACCTGTCAGCCAAACAAAGCCGCTGCTTCTAAAGGAAGAAGAATCATGGTCCTAAAGCATATATGCACAAAACACATAGATGTGTAGGATACGTTTATATAATAAGTGCAAGGAAGAGCATCATACAGGATAACAGGATAGAATGATGGGTGTGGAGCACAGGGTGGAGGGGACACCACTGAGCCAAAATATACAAGCTTCAGAAGAGGTTGACTTTTGATATGAAACTTATTTCAAATATTTTGTTTTAGTTCTTTTTTTTTTTTGCATAAATGTAAAACTGTTCCCAAACTTCCAAGATCTTATGAATAGTAACAGAGAGAATCAAATCAGTGATGCCCATTTTAAAGGATTAAGAATATGAGTGAGAACTCCAAAAGGTGAAGCATCCTAAGCTGAATAATTTATTACAGTAACTTGTAAATGTTTGTGTAAAATGTCTCATAAGGGTTTATTGTTGGGTCCACAGGCACCCCCAGGTGAGGGGTGGGGGCAAAGAAGCCAAGGGCGAAACATCTCTAAGGGAAAGAAAGCCAGCCTTCGGATGTTGAGGGAGAAAGAGGAGCAGAGAGGGAGAAGCTAGTTCCGTGAACACTGAGATGGGTATTAGCCCATGCCACGCAAACCTGAAGCTACATACATATTTCTAAGTGTAAGGCAAAGTGGATTACTGTGTTATGGGATGATAATGACAGTGGCTAATGCTGTTAGCTATAATTCAGAGATATTTGAGGTGTGCTTAATATTATTTAAACAGTTTTATTTTAGTATCAAAATGATACTAAAGAAAGGAAAGGAAAGAAAGAAAACATTTAATGAGGTTTGCAAAAGAAATACTCTTATATAAAGTGTCAATCCACAAGTAGAATTTTGCCTCTTAGATAGTGAGATAAACGTTGAGGCCCACTCTGCTCCCTTTTTGCATTTTCAATGTAAGGAAATGGGCATTATCTGTCAGATCTGGAGCTTCCATGATTCAGTGATGAAATAGCTCAAAAAAGAGGCTCAGAAAAGAGGTGGTAATTCCATATAATGCCACAGAACACAATCATGGCTTCAGATCTTTAGATGGCTCTTCTGAGCTAAGTTCCATGGTATTTGAACTTAAATTTCCATCAGCACAAACCAAAGGTACAATGTAAAAAAAAAAAAAAATTGCTCCAGTACCTCAAAAGATTTAACAACACTGACTGGGTAAAACCTTTATGTCTCAGCAGTATGACAGCTTCAGCTAACCACAAAAATCAAAAAGTTGTCCCTATATTACTAAGTTATTTTAATGAAATTCCTGGAGATAACATAAAAGTTCTTGAACTTGATGTCCTGCCAGGTGCGACAAGTGACCATCTAAATAGTTATACTGTCTCTGCTGTGAGTGCAGTACACTGGTCGATAAGATGACTAGCATGTCAGCTGATAACATTAATATTAACTGCAGAGATGGAAAATTCTACCAGTTCAAAGAGATTTTTTCTAGAAACTGATGACTAACTTCATCAAAACATTGGTGAGGATTGATTCTAACGGTAGACTCATGTTGACTCTATGAATAACACATCTGATGATTTTCCAGTCTTGGAGGAAAGTTGTTCTTGTAAAAATATTTTTATATTCATATGATATGAATAGTCACTACAACAATTTGATGATTTACTCCAAGTGTGGTACAAATAGTATTATATTAAGTCCAAGATATCTGAGACAGATGCCTTTTCTTAAAAGAAGACTAAAAATGTTTCAAAGAGCTCATGAATTTAAGAAAAGTAAAAAAAAAAATTAAAGATTCTAATTCAAAACATTAGTTCAAAACAATTTACCTGATGTTCTTTCTAAAAGAAGGGGCAAAACATATCACTGAAGACTAGATTTTTCCAGCAATATGCAAAAGTCATAAATAATTCTAAGTTTTCACTTTCATTTTGAACTAAGGAAATTGTGAAAGAATATCATCAACAGCAGTTTTCACTCTGGTTTATCTGCTGCTAACAGATGAGTTATGTAGAAATTGTCCAAATCACAAAACTTTGAGAAAGTTTAAGTCTAAGTAGGGTCTATCATCAATACTGGATTCAGCTGGGCAAGAAATTATAAATAAAATCATCCAGAGGAGCCATAAATCCCTTTCAAAGTGCTGTTCTTTCTTTATCATGCAATGATCTTTTTAATGAACACCATGTCCTTAAACTATAGCTTAACGAGAACGTGCTAGCCTAACGGGCAAGGAGAAAGTATCTACAAATGAGAACCAACTGAATATGCCAGAAAATTGTTTTTGTTCTGTGTATATTAGTATTTTAGTCTTATTTTCAAAGCAAAAATTCATCCTCTCTCCTGGGTACCCCGATGGTGGAGAGGCAAATTTCAGCAGATAACCATTTTGGAGATCATGAAATGTCTTTAGTGAGCACTGAACCTACAGACTCTCATTTAGTAATTCAAATTAAATTAATTCTCGGTTAGAGATATTCGAGAAAATTAGGCAAAATACACAATTATTGAACAAGTTGTAGTCTTCAGGAAATGCAAATAAAATAATTTGCTATCAGCATCATTACTAGATAAATGATAAGAGTAAAAAACCAAATAATGTATTAAATTATAACATATATATGTTTTAACTTCCCAAATTATAATTCACTGAAAAAATATGTTCTCTGTACTTTTTTTCCAACACAACAGTCAATGTTACTTTATTTTTTAACTAATAGGCTTTATTTTTTTGAACAGTTTTAGGTTTACAGAAAATTGAACAGATATAGAGAGTCCTTGAATACTCTTTCTCACCTGTGCAGTTTCCCCTATTATGAACACCTTGCATTACTGTGGAACATTTGTTATAATTGATGAGTCAAAATTGATGCTTTATTGTTAACTAAAATTTACACTTTAGGGTTTGCTCCTTGTATTATACAGTTCTATGGGTTTTATCATATACATTTTACCAACTTTTATATTTCTCTTTATCTAATTTTATTCTTTTATATTTAGAATAAAGATTCATAAACATGTACAGTGAAATATAATGTAATGTCTATATTTTGTAACACCTTTCATGTAAATAAATTCCAGGGGAATAAGTTCTTGGTTTCTAGTTTGGGTTCAGAAAAAGAGAACACTACAGATAGCATCAGAAAGAGCCTGAGTAGTTCTGGGAAAAGAAACTTCAGAATGTGAAGACAGGAACAACTTTGACCTCTGCCTTGAGCACCGAGTCACAAATCCCTAAGTCTTAGCAGCGAGGTGCAGGCCTGGCTCTCTAAACGTGATTCTGACACCACACAGCCTGGTCATAGAAAGCCCTAACTGCAGCCTCCACTAGCCCCTCAGCCTTGAGAGCTCCGTTCCATAGCAGGGACTGGGGTCTCTCCCACTCTCCTCCAGGGACTGCCCCCCACCCCAGCTTGATCATGTGCCTCTCTCTGCCTGTTGCTTTTCCAGCAAGATCACAGCCACCTACTTTTTACCCAGCTGAGATGGAGAAGACACATTTCTTTTGCTCAAGGAATTCCCAGTGGAGTTAGAATTCACAAGGGTGAGAGAGGGGTGGCCCATGAACTCCCTCCAACCTCTGGATGTGTTCAGTTTTGCTGCACAATGTTGTCTCTTGTGCTTTTTTAAATTTGAATTTCGTTGCCAACAATTAAAAAATCAGAAAATTTCACTCGCAAAAAAATTGACTTGTAGCTTCTCTTGAAAAATTAGAAGCAACCCTGGCACTCACACTGCTAACAATCAGCTGCAGGTGAGTGGCAGATGCCCTCCTTTAGACAGGGCATTTGCTCCCTCCTTTGACACCTTCCCCCGCTCTCTCCATGATATTACAGTTAGGTCACTTACTGCATGTATATGATCTACCTGAACTCTGTAGGCAAATGAGTTTGCAACCTTTGGACTAGGTGGGAGAACCTAAAATATAACCCTACACCAAGCGCCACCCCTCACCATCCATTGATGGAAGAAATAAATGTTCCAGTGTGGCCACTCATGCCTTTTTGTGCCAAGAAAACCACAAGGCTACAGTGTCTTCCTGTGGTATCTCTTATTTTAAAAATCCAGCTGGTTCAATGAAATGCACCTCTACAGAAAAGGAACTCCTGACCACTAAGCCAAATGTATATAGTCTGTAAGCATTATCTGGAGGGCATCTTGAACCTAGAGATGATCAGGATGGACCCACTGTACTTTGACTTGGAGTATCTCAGCTCCCTCAGGGAATTCTTTGTTCTAAAAATTTCACAAGCTCTCAACTCCCTGACCTGATGAGTTCTGATTTGTACCTTGAGTGGGTCTTCATCATTGGAGTTGTCATTTCCTCACCTCTCGGACTTACTGAAGTACAGGAGAAAGTAGCAAAGATTCGTCTCCGTGCCCCACCCCCGCTTCATCCAAGTGCTCTCTGCCACTTGCTTCCAGCATCACGGAAACACATGCTTCATGCCCCGCTGGGGTCACTTTAGCCAAGCCCCGAAGGACCATCCAACCTTTTCCTGTTCTGCCTCCATAGTAATAATCAAAGCATCAAACAGATGATTCAAACCATAGACTTGCTTGTATCTTGCACCTGGTGATTGGGCTACATTGAAGTTCAAAAGTTGGATTTGGGAGCAGGCACTCTCCTGTACCCGTAGCACCTAGACCTCATCTGGTATGACTAGAAGGGCTAGCGAAGGGGACAGGAGGTGCATCAGGAGCACCATTCAGATAGAGCTCCATGTAAGTGTGCCCCAGGATCAGCCTTTAACAGACCCACCTTTGTTCACCTCTGTATTCCCGATGCCTGGAATGGTGCCTAGCAAATTAGAGGCATTAGGCAAGAAATTTCAGAATAAATGAATAACATTTGTCTTCGGCAGCCTTATTTGTCCCTGATCCGTGGCTTTTGGTCTTTCTTTCCCTCACCCTGCCTTTGGCATCTTTCACTTACAGACGGACATAAGACTGACCTCCCAACATTTTGGATCCGACATTTACTTTTTCCTTTGCCATAATGGTTCATGAATACCTCTGTTTTTTTTTTAGTTTTTTATGCTCTGTATTTCTCCAGGCAAATGAAAAAAGCTGGAGAGGCCAGGTTATTTGGCTTCTGGTTCTAGTCCTGACAAAGGGTAAGTCTTATAACCTCTCTGGGCTTCCTATGAAAATGGGCTGGGTGACACAAGTGTGGGAAATGGGTGTGATATCTCCTACTCGCTATGGAGGAATGTTAGCAGTTCAGGGGAGTCTTGCAGTGATGAAAACCTGTCCAATATTGTTTAAATGTAGCGTTTCCCAACATTCTCTTGATTAAGGAATCTCTCCTTTTCTTCCCCACATAATATCTATTGACATGTGGAATTAGGATTCCAAGGAACAGACGCACTTTGGGAATTGCTGGAGTAGAGACTCTGGAGTCTGTTGGAGGACTTAACACTATCTGATTAAATTCATTTGCATTAACATGAAGGGTGAGGACAGTTCATCACCAAGCAAATGGTATAAAAGTAAGAGAATGACAAGGTCTGAAAGCATTCTCTAAAAGGAAACTATAGTGTCCCTCTTTGCCAACTCCCTTTTGTGGGCCCTGTTTTATGAGTCGGTCATTTATCAGCAGTTAATGAGACCAAGTGGAGTCAAAGCCTCCACCTTCCTTATGGGGGGGGATCTAAGTTGGATTGAGGGTCGGGGGTGGGGACCCAGCTGCAGCATTTTATCTTTGGTGACAACAAGCAGTTGTGTTCCTTCTTAGGCAGTCACCGGGTTCATGAATAGTGCCACAGTCTTTTAAAGCCAGGACTGCTCTTTTGATCTACAAGTTCATGTGACTCCACCATGGGTAAGGCCTTCTGTCCCATTCCACCCCTCCCCCTTCTTGTGTTTGTCTCTTCCCTTGCAAGGGTTTAGGCTCCCAGCCAGAATGAAAGCAGTGAGTTGCCCAATTCAGAGAAATAAAGGAAAACATCCCCCTCCCCAATTTGATGGTCAATAGCTGTAGGGAAGATATAATAAACCTCTTCATTAAGCAAATGCAGCTTTTAGATAAGTGCAGAATTACAACTCCAAAGCTATTCTTCCAAAACTGTGACGGTTCCACATGGTCAGAGGCGGTCATGCTGTCATGGAGATGGAATTTAAGTATAGAATTTGAGGGACTTTAGCCTATGTGGTTTTCTTCTTTCCAGCCCCACCTTGCACTGTGGTATATATTTAAAAAAAAAAAAAAAAAAGCAAAAGTGAACTGTAAACTAAACGCAACTTCTGATGCAAAGAATTAAACAAAGAGCGTGGATGCTTTTTTAGTGTAATTTATTTTTATTTTTTGGGATCTATCCATTTCGAGTGATATTGACGTGCATCAGCCTTGCAAAGACTGCTGGGACTCCTGCCAGCCACAGTAGCACAAGGGGTGGAGTACAAGCACTCCATCATGGCTGTCCCTTCTACCAAAAAGAACAAGAGCTTTGGTGTCTTCTGACGAAAAGCCTCTTTCTTCCTTCCTGTGAGTGGACATTTACTTGGTTCTTTGCAGAGCAAAGCCCCACCCATAAGTAAAAGATGGCCAAGTACATCTCCTTCCCAGTGACTCAATTCCCATTTTTAGGGCCACTCTGTAGGATTCAGGCATCATCTCCAGAAGATCCCAGCTAATTACTTTCCACATATCCTGCCACACACCCTCTCTCCCTCATTCGGCTCCATCCCTGCTGGCCTCCTTACTACCGTTCAAATACTCCAGGCATGCATCCAACTCTGGGTTTTTGCAGTCGCTGTTCCCTCCAACTGGAATGCTCTTGCCTGGATGTACACATGGCTCACCCTCTCCTCGCCTACAAGTCTTTACTCAAAGGCTTTTAGTCAGTGAGGCTATCTGAACCACCCTATTTAAAACAGCAGTTTTCCCAACCCAACAGTTCCCAGCTTCTTGTTATGTTTTTCTCCATAGCATTTACCACTATTTAATACATTTATTTGCCTATTTTTTTATTCATGGTCTGCTACTCCCACTAGAAGGCTGGTCCACAAGAATAAGGATTATATCTAATTTGTTTGCTGCTATAATCTCAGCAGTAAAATGTCTAGAACAGTGCCTGTAGACCTTCATTGACTATTTGTTGAATGAATGAGTGAATTGCCTAGCTAACTGCCACCTAATAGAGACCAAGGCCCTGAGACAAGAGGCATTAGGACTAGTATATTTTGGCTGTTGGTGTACAGCTCCAAGAAGAGAATCTGAAATCAGAGGGCTCTGGGCACAAGGATATAAGTGTTGAAGATACTAATTTCTCAAGTCACAAGAATGACTTTTAAGCATTTTCCCAAGACCTCCTCCCTACTGTCTGTAAGTTTCTTCTCATCCCTGAAAATTTTGACCATGTCTGCTATTAACCATTAGCATCCTTATTCCTCCAGGCACAGCCAGTAATGGATGATTCCATCAATAATGGGCCCTGCTTTGCTTAAACCTATGCATAGATGAAGGAGACTCCCAAATAGTCCCCATAAACCAGCAATTCCGCCTCAACTAGTGTCACTTCTAATCTCTTCCATATTAAGGTCACCTTCCAATTCTCTCTCTCCTTCTATATCCAACTAGTTGCCAGGCTATGGTGATTTTATTTCCAAAATGCCTCTTGCATCGTTTGCCTCTTTCCCATTCTCATCACCATAGCCCTAACCTGGCCCTCATTAGCTCTTACCTGACACCATGGCAATAGCTGCCCAGCTGGTTTCCTATCTCTGGTTTCTTCCTCCTCCAACCCATGCTCTGTCCAGCTACCACAAAAAATATTCCCAAAGAACAAATGTAATGTCACTCTCACTATTCTTACAAAATGCCAATGTCTCCCTATCACCCTTGAGTTGGGTCCTTCAATCTACCTTCTAGGCTTCCCACCCACTAGCTCTTTAAATAAGCCTTCCACCATAGCTTTGTCTACTCATGTACCCAAGCACTTCTTGTCTCCCATATAAAATGTATGCTCTCCACTCTTCGTATCTTGGCTCCCCATGCTGTCTACGCCCTTCTAACCATATGCCCCCACTTCCTACCTGTGTCTGTTGAAATCCTATCCAAAGATCCCTTAAAACCAATTTATTGATTTGGTAAGTCAGTTAGAACAGAGATTGGGAAAGCTCAAACCTCTCTTCTTCACAGATCTCCTATGTCAGAAATGATCTTTCCTCTGTGTATCTCCTGCACATTTATAGCACATTCCCTTGGTGAGGGTTATTATTCTCATATAAATCATTATTTCTCCAGCCCATCTCTGTGCATGGTCCTTGAGGGCACAGGCTTTTGTGCCTCTATTTTATTTGCAGAGCACTTTACATGACAGCTTGCTCATAGCTGGTGCCCACATCTATTCGGGGATACTAACAATACATCTCACAGGTCCTCCAAGTGTCACTATAATCCTCCCAAGGTCATGTTTTTGATTATAACTGGTGAACCATCACCCAGAAATATTTGCCCTTCCCTCATCCCTACAGTCATCAGGTTTCACAGTTCTCAAGGTGGCCGGTTGTTATTCAAAGCCAAGTGAGTTAGAAGCCCAGGGTGGAAAATAAATGTTACACAATTTCCTCCAAGATGAATTTTAAAAAGGAAATCATCAGGGTTAGAAGAAGAGAGACTTGATTTACCAGTTGAGGCTGTTGTACCAGGTGCACAGACATCATTTCCCTGTCCAATGCCCTGTGGCACACACCTAGATAATCCTGGATGCCTCGTTTTGGGAGCAGGCAATTTGGGGGCATGTAAAATGAATCTGAAATTAGAGATGTAGTGTGAGAGAATAAGAAGAAGGAACAAATGGAAGAAGAGAAAGAAGGGAAGAAGAATTTATTTTCACCTTGCCTGGCAACAACATCGTGAGGGAAAACGGGCACAAAGATTCCTGTAATATGCCAATGTGTGGGCTCTGCTGTCGGGTTTCATTCTAACTCTTCACTATTGTCTGTGATTTCTGGCTGTTTGGTGTGTGCCCTGCCTCACCAGCAGGACAGACTTCCCACATTTCCCAGCTCACATGTTTTCTCTTGTCTTGACCATGAACTCTCAGAAGTAGCAGCACGTTCCTTTGGTACTGAGCACAACATCTAGCACATAGGGAGCACTCAAGAGAGGTGTATTGATGATGATAAAGTAAAGCCATGTTTCCCAAACTTCAACCATGAGCACGCTGACATTGTGCCTTTTGTCCTGGCCATGGACCACCACCCATACAATTATTTTCTTCTTTCAACTGAAAGAAGAAGTTTTAAAAATATTTTATGCCATTCTTTGCGTGTATCTTTGCACAATCATGTCTGGGCAATTATACACGTCACAGATTGATGAGCAGGTTATATTTTTCCTAACACATATTAAAATAAGTAGATAACTATTAAACAGTATTCATCCAGGTACCACCTAAATCAGTACACCTGTGGCAGGCAGCTGATTTTTAGGGAAACACAGATTAGGCCTTCTTCCCTAAAACTGTGGCATAAGCAAGTGTATCGATTCTGTACTTTAGGTCTTTCGATAGAAATCTTGCACACACTCACCAATGCTGTTTGTCTTTAGAAGAAAATTAACACTCTGTGTTTAAATCTTTTTGTGTACCAGTTAATTTGTGGAGCACAATTTGTAATGGGGAAAAAGGGGTTACTTTATTATTGTCCCAGATACTGTAGTTGAGTTGATTCTGATTTTAAGGAGGTGTGTGGCCATTTTAGCAATCAGTGCTGAAGATTTTCTCAAATCCTGACTTTTCTCTCTTACTCAGCCCTTCATCCCGATATCTTCCCCAAATCTGGGTAGCCTACCTGGAAAACGACTCCTAAAAACTCTTCAGAAGAGAACTAGGTGAAGTGGACAAGCGGATAACTCACAAAGGAGGAAATGCAACTAATCAATAATGTATGGGAAAATATGCAACCCTACTGAAAATCAAATGAATCCTTTAAAATAGGATTATTTTATTAAAAACTTATTATTATAAATAATAATATATGTATTGTAATATATATTATTTTTTTTAAATAATGCTCAACACAAGTGAGGGTGGGCTGAGGTTGATATTCTCATACTTTACGTGTGGCTATATGGTGACTATGATGACTGTATAGTGACTCTGTGAACTGGTAAAACATCTCCACCATGCAATCTGGCAATGACCATCAAGGCTTCGCAATTGCCATGAGGCCTTCAATCCAATGGTAACCTTTTTTCTAGAAACTCAGTCTATTGAAATAACTCTATATGGAAAATATTATGCACATGAAAACATTTGTTACTTTATTATGGTACTAGTGAAAACTGAGGAAGGACCACAATACCAACGATGAAGATAGTGTGATCAGTGGTCTATATCCACTCAGTGGATGATCACGTACCCATTAAAATTAAATTTATGAAAACACTTTATGACACGGCGGTATGTTTTGGGTAAAACAAGATATAAAATTTTATGGGTGATCATGATAAATATGTAAAACTATATGTCTGCAAGACTGCAGGGAAATGCCCTCATTCCCGGCGCAGCAGGTGCGTGTGATGGCCAAGTGCATGAACTCTGGTGTCAGATTGTCTGTGTTTGCAGCTCAACTCTGCTGCTTTAGTAGCTTTGTGACCTTGGGCAAGTTGCTTAACTTCCCTAAGAAGTGTTTGGTTTTTCCCATTTGTAAATGTAATAGCTATCTCACCGTGTTGTTGTGAGGATTAGGTGAGATAATTTATAGAAAACATTCAGCACAGGGCTGGCACGTGGTGGCATTGACTAACGAGTCATTCATCCTGCAGATGTTTCGCAGTCATTGACTATGTGAAAGACACCTAATATGCTGATAAGGCATGGGGAAATTTCATCTTTTTTCTGTTCTCTGCAATATGCTTCTATCATCTTTATAAGGAATAATAAAGCACCACCCTATGAGTATGATAATCACTCTTCCTGGGTTTTCCTCAACCACCCATTCCAAATCAAAGCTTTGATCATGTCATACCTTTGCTTCTGCCCTTTCCCTGGGCCCCAATTGCTGGCAAGATAAAGTCCAACACCTTTACTTAGGGATTTGCTAAACTGGCCACAACTTACCCTTAATGGGCCTTTTCTTGTCATTTTCTCTCTGCACTCTCTGTTCCAAACACCCAACTTCCCCATCCCAAATCTGCACCAGACAGCCACTGCCAGAGCCCTCGATTTGTGCACTAGCACATTGCAATTCACAAATTCTATCCTCCTTTCAAATGGTGATTCTCTGACCACACCCCCAAGGATGCAGATTCAAAAGTCTGGAGTGGGGCCTAGGAACCCCACTGTATCTCAGGGATGCCATCTGAGAAACATGTCATTCTCTTCTCTGCCTGGTAGGCCTGTTCTGCCTGGTGGACATTTCTGCACTCCGCCAAACACAGCTGAAAAGTGGTCTCCAGTCTCCGTACTTCCATGGTCTTTTATCCAAACTTCTACTAAGCCCTGTCATTTCCTTATGCTTTCTTTGCTTACTTACTTCTCTAGCTGTTGCCCCCACTGCATTATGAGCTCCTAGATTTCAGAGACTATGTCTCATTTATATTTACAGCCCCTTACCAGGCACAATAACTGGCACTTATTAGACATTTACAGATGTCTATGGGATGTATTCATGCACTCATTTATTGGCATTAATAGTGGACAACTGGGTCATTCCATTGGCCACATTGAGCTCTAGTTCATTTGTAATTCCTAAGACTGACCTTACTTATGCTGATTATTGGCTCTGCTCAATTTAGCATGTAACCTGCAACCACATAGCTAGGAGGGAGAGAGAAGGAACCTGTGTCAGACACCATAAGGTTGAAAATGGATGGAATGTGAACTTCCAACTGGAAGAAGTTAACTAAGCTTGGGGAATCACACTGCAGACAGATGAGCAGGGCACAAACCCAGCTGGGTGTTGTTCTATGCGCAGATCCCAATACATTCACCATGAGCTTTCCTGCCTAAATATTAGGATAGCATGGTAGTTACTCACATGGGCCCTAAAGTCAGACTGCCTTGGCTAGAATTCCAGCTCCACTGGCTTTGTGACTCTAGACATGTTCTATAACCTCTCTGTGCTTCAGTTTCTCATCTGTAAAATGGGGCTCATAATAGTACCTAGCTTATGGAGTTGTTATGGCAAGTAAATGAACTAAAATATATACAGTCTTTAGCATTACATTTGGTACGTGGTAACTGCTCAATAAAGGGTAACTACTATAATTAGATTTCTAAACTATAACATGGATTCAATGCACACATTAATCTGTAAGTTTTGCTCGGCCTTTTTTTTTTTTTCAAACATGCCCTAAATTTTTCTTTAGTAATCTAGGTCTTTGCTTAACTCCAAACTTAGGGACCTAACTTATTACCTATCAGATTGGCTTCAATTCCACAAGACTTTGAAAAACCAGGGTAATATCACACTAATTCATGTGTTGGAGATAAATTTGAAGTTAAAAAAAATACGGCAAAAGAGAATGCAAGAGAGTTACATTTGTAGGGGAGAAGATAGTAAGCATCCCCAAAATGATAAGATGAAGAGAGACTTTGGAAAAAGAATGGTAAGAAACAAAGTCCCATCTATTCAAAATTGCTAACAACATCTTGCATGAAAAGATGTCACTTAACTTTTATCCCTTTGAGGAAACTGAGGCATAAGTCTGTTCTCAGTGTTGAGAACCTATTAGTGGTCAAGGTTGGAGCTCAGCACATTACATAAATTGCCTCTTTAAATATCCATTTGCAGTCACTATTTTTCTGACTTTACTGAGGGGAAACTAAATAGTTATATTACTAGTAATGCCAAAACTGGATTCATACCCAGCTCTTAGATGGCTCTAAAGCTCTAGAGTTTTATGTTTTACCCTGCTGCTTCCTCGTTGCTCCTAATTTTGCCTCTTGGAATGGATGGTGTTTTGTAGCTTTTAAGCCAGTTTCCAGGTCTAGCTCTGTATCCCCCAAAGCCTGTGAGGAGGAAATGCCTCACACGACCTCCTGTTCAAGTCCTAACCCCCCGTTCTTCAGAATGTGACCTTATTGGAAATAGGGCCATTGTAGATGTAAGTAGTCAAGCTAAGATAAGGTCAGAGTGGAATAAGGTGGACCCCTAATTCAATACGCCTGGTGTCCTTAGAAGAGAAGAAGAAATACTGAGCAGACACGTGAGAGGAGGTGGCTCGGGTGCTACAGCTGCCAGCCGAGGAGCCGAGGAGCACCCAGGATGGAGAGCCGCCACCAGAAGCTGGGAAGAGAGGAAGGGTTCTCCCCCACAGGCTTGAGAAGGAGCATGAACCGATGAGCCTTGATTACCGACGTTTAGCCTCCAGAAAACTGTGAGACAACAAACCTTGTCTGTTCCTTGAAGCCACCCAGTTTGTGGCACTTTGGTATAGCAGCCCTAAAAAATGAAGAAACGAATACATCCCCCTCCGGTGGTGGAGCCGAGTGTTCTTTTCCACCCATGAAAATAAACAGAGGGGACGCCTGGGTGGCTCAGTCATTAAGCGTCTGCTTTCAGCTCAGGTCATGATCCCAGGGTCCTGGGATCGAGTCCCGCATCGGGCTCCCTGCTCCGCGGGAAGTCTGCTTCTCCCTCTCCCTCTGCCCCTGCTTGTGTTCCGTCTCTCGCTCTCTTTCTGTCAAATAAATAAATAAAATCTTAAAAAAAAAAAAAAAGAAAGAAAGAAAGAAACAGAGGACATCTTTTGTGGGTTTTTACCACTTTGGCCCCTGAGAGCTGAGCTGTCTGTTGTCACTGGGATTATGACAATGACACTGCTGACTTTTCCTCAACAGTCATACTTCCCCATTTTTGCTGACAGACCCCTGTTCTGCTAGGGTATTAGCCCCGCATCATTCATGGAGTCTTTATTTATTTTATTTTTTTTTAAAGATTTTATTTATTTATTTGACAGAGAGAGAGACAGCGAGAGAGGGAACACAAGCAGGGGGAGTGGGAGAGGGAGAAGCAGGCTTCCCACAGAGCAGGGAGCCCGATGCGGGGCTCCATCCCAGGACCCTGGGATTATGACCTGAGCCGAAGGCAGATGCTTAACCGCCCGAGCCACCCAGGCGCCCCTCATGGAGCCTTTTGGTTCTGTAACCACGTGGAATTCGTGCACTTGAAAGAATGCTCTGAGTGGATCCATCAAACTGGATTAGCTTCTTACAGCCCATTTTGTTAGGGACACTATTTTGGAGCTCAGGAATCTGCCCGGTTTTACCATTCCACATGCTAAGACCAAATGGGGCTTCTGCATTCTGCCCTGCTAGACCGCCAGGATGGAGTGAATGATTCACCCACCAACTCAAAAAATGAATAGGTTTGGTGGCTTGCATGGCTAATTACCAGCACTTACTAACAGATCCCAATAATACTAACACTGGCAAACCCACAGAGATGTAAGTAGTCCTCTTCCTGTGCTTCTTCTCCTCACCCTCCCTCAAAACAAACTAGTGGATAGGCGCATTTTTAAATGTTCCTTCTTATTCAAATTGAACTTGGTAATTTTATTTTTTAACATCTTTTTTTTTTTTACATACTGTATAATTCCATTTACATAAAGTTCAAAAACAGGCAAAAGAATCTGATCTTAGAAATGAGGAGAAAGCTTCCCTCTGGTGAGGAGGGAGGGGCAGAGATTGGGAAGGGGCATGAGGGAGTTTCAGGGGTGCTGGTAATGTCTTTCTTGAGCTGAGTGTGGGTCACACAAGTGTGTTCATTTTATAATACTTGTGATTTGTGCACTTTTCTGAATCTATGTTGCATTTCAATGATTTTTTTTTTTAAAGATCATATTTTGGCTCCCAGGACTTCTCATGTCTTTTCTTCCACAGTATTGTTCCCACTCACGTTCATCCTCCAACAGCACATTTCGGAAGGTTGACTCAACAGAGGATCCCGGATGAAGCAGGAGCAGGTGGTAACCTAGGCCCCATCACTAGATGTTACCCCCAATCAGGGCTGCCTCTCCCACTAAGCCACTGCTTTCCAGGAAGCAAGGGCCACTTCCTAATTCACTTTTTTAAAAGATTTTTTTTCCCTAGTTTTATTTCTAGAAAACGTTCTTACTAAAGAGATCTTCCTATTTCACTGAGATGATGAAAGGCCTCTTTCACCATGAGCTAGGTGCTTGAAATATGCAGCTTATATCTTACAAAATGTCCCTGCTCCCCCCAATCACACCTTTCTTGTCTTTAGTTGAGTTTATTAAACTGATCATGTACTTGATCAAGGGCATTGCTTTCAAATTGAACAGGAAGCAAATGACTGCTTCCCCATCTGTTCACATTGCGCACTGGCTTTCAGGGATGTTTACCTAATACATCTAAAGTAGTTGTGCATCAACAAAATACAGTTTTCAGAGCAATTGCTCATTACACTTTATCCCGTGACACTTCCATCTTAGTTTGAGAAAAAAAACAAACAAAAACCCTTAAGAAATGCACCTGCAGACCAGTTCTACTTATGCCGAATGTCAGCTTGCTAACCTGTGGTAGCCAGGACATATAAAATATTGACAGAACAAATTTGCAAAATCTCATCAAAGTCTTTCAATTTCTTTGGAGATTTTTGGTTAGAGATCAAAAAGAGCAAAAGCATCTGTTTCCCATGAAGGACCTTTTTTTTTGTTAAGAAAGCTTCACTCATTTAGTAAACATTTACTGCTTTTAAAAATACATATTGCTCAGAGAGTTTAAAATGTATTGAGGGAGACAAAAATGGGGAAGAATCCTAAAAAAAAAAAAAAAAAAACATAGTGAAAAGTACCAAAATAGAGGAACTGAGGTCCCAGCCCTGAAGGAGGCTAACACTGACTCTTGGACAATGGATGGGATCTAAATGTGGAGATGGAAAGAGGGCAGGTCATTCCAGGTAAAGTGGGCACACTTAGGAAATGCAAAAGAGTAAAGCAGGACAGAGCAGGGAAATGCAGGAATACAGCGATTCAACAATGTGACCAGAGCTTTGAGTGGAAGAGGGCATTCTGAGTTAACACAATCCTGGGAAGGGGGTGGAAGCCAGATTTTGGAGAGTTTGACATGAAGGCTTGAAAAGATCTCTGAAGCCAGCAGGAGTGACAAAGTACTTGCTGTTAGCAGTCTCTCTCTCTCTCTCTCTCTCTCTATCTGTGTGTGTGTGGTGTAATATATAGAGAATGTGAAATTTACCATTTTAACCATTTTTTTAAAGTAGGTTCCACACCCAGCATGGAGCTTAACCCGGGACTTGAACTCACGACTCTGAGATCAAGACCTGAGCTGAGATCAAGACTCAGGAGCTTAACCGACTGAGCCACCCAGGTACCCCACCATTTTAACCATTTTCAAGTGAACAGTTCAGTGACCTTAAGCACATTCACAGGGGCGCCTGGGTGGCTCAGTTGGTTAAGCGATTGCCTTCGGCTCAGGTCATGATCCTGGAGTCCTGGGATCGAGTCCCACATTGGGCTCCCGGCTCAGCGGGGAACCTGCTTCTCCCTCTGACCTTCTCCCCTCTCATGCTGTTTCTCTCTCGCTCGCTCTCTAATAAATAAATAAATAAAATCTTTAAAAAAAAAAAAAGAGCACATTCACATTGTTGTGCAACTACCGGCCATCTCCAGAATTCTCTCATCTTCCCCAAGTGAAACTCCATACCCATTAAATGCTAACTCCCATTCCACCTGCCCCCCACCCAGCCCCCGGCAATCACCACTCTACCTTGTGTCTCTGTGATTTTCACCTCTTCAGGGATGTCATATAAGTGGTATCACATAGTATTTGTTCTTTTGTATCTGTCTTATTTCACTTAGCATAACGTGTTCCAGTTTCATCTATGTGTCAGAATTTCCTTCCTTTTTAAGGTTGAATAACAATCCATTGTATGTATATACCACATTTTGTTTGTCTATTTATAAGCCAAGGGACACTTTGGTTGCTTCCACTTCTTGGCTACTGTGAATGACACTACTGTGAACATGAGTGTACAAATATATGTTCAAGTCCCTGCTTTCAGGTCTTTGGAGTGTATATCCAGAAGTGGAGTTGCTGGATCTGATGGCAATTTTGTTTAATTTTTTGAAGAATCTCCATATCATTTTCTGTAGAGACCACACCACTTTACAGTCCCACCAACAACGTACAAGAG
Source organism: Neomonachus schauinslandi (assembly GCF_002201575.2). NCBI lineage: Eukaryota > Metazoa > Chordata > Mammalia > Carnivora > Phocidae > Neomonachus > Neomonachus schauinslandi. The sequence goes on from NC_058408.1 coordinate 92,360,194, forward strand.
ATCCAATGTCTCCATGTCGTCTCCAACACTTATTTTTTTTTATTTAATAATAGCCATCCCAATAGGAGTGAATTGATTTGATTGGTGTTTCCCTAAAGACTGGTAATACTGAGCAGTTTTTGTGTGCTTATTGGCCCTTTGCATATCTTCTTTGGAAAAATATCTACTTGAATCCTTTGCCTAGTTTTAAATTGGATTGTTTGTTTTAATATTGTTGAGGTGTAAGAATTCTTTATTCATTGTAGATATCAATCTTTTATCAGATCTATGATTTTTAACTATTTTCTCCCATTCTGTGGGCTGCCTTTTTCACTCTGTTGATAATGTCCTTTGATGCACAAAAGTGTTTAATTTTGATGAAATCCAACTTACCAAATTTTTTTTTTACCTATGCTTTTGATGTCAATGCCTAAGAAGTCATTGACAAATCCAGCGACTTTTCCTATATGATTTCTTCTGAGAGTTTAATAGTTGCAGCTCTTATATTTAGGACTTTGATCCACTTTGAGCTGATTTTTTTAAACGGTGTAAAATAAGGGTCCAACTTCATTTTTTTGCAGGTGGATATCCAGGTTTCCTCAACACCATTTGTTGAAGAGACTGTACTTTCCCTATTGAGTAATCTTGGCCCCCTTATTGAAAATCATTTGACCATATATGCGAGAGCTATTTCTGAGCTCTCTATTCTGTCTCATGGTCGGTATGTCTGTCTTTAGGCTGGTACCATACTATTTTAATTGCTGTAGCTTTGTAGCACATTTTGAAATCAGGAAATGTGAGACCTTCAATTTCATTGTTCTTTTTCCAGATTGTTTTGGCTATTCAGGGTTCCTTAAGATTCTATATGAATTCAAGAAGAGATTTTTCTATTTCTGCAAAAACACCATTGAGATTTGGATAGGGATTGCATTGAATCTGTGGATCATTTTGGGTAGTATGGACATTTGAACAATATTAAGGCTTCCAATCTACGAAAACAGGATATCTTTCCATCAATTTGTATATCAGATTTTATATTTTTTAAGTGACATTTTATTTTTATTTTTTTTAAAAGATTTTTTTTATTTATTTATTTGACAGAGAGAGAGACAGCGAGAAAGGAAACACAAGCAGAGGGAGTGGGAGAGGGAGAAGCAGGCTTCCTGCTGAGCAGGGAGCCCAATGTGGGACTCGATCCCGGGACTCCAGGATCATGACCTGAGCCGAAGGCAATCGCTTAACCAACTGAGCCACCCAGGCGCCCCGACATTTTATTTTTAATTAACACTTTCATTCTGTGCTTGTAACTTGAGACAAATGGTGCTGTAAAATGTCACACAGCAGATGCATCATAAGTGAATGTTGCTGAATAAAAAACAACAGTTGCATAAACTTTGCTCACCAACACTAACATTTATAACACACACCTAGTTTACCTACATAAGACTGTGAGGCTGGTCATTCATTTCTTCTCCCCTCCCATTCAGAAAATCCCTTTCTTTCCATAGTTTCTCCTTTGCTGTATCTCAAGCCTCCACTAAGGAATTTGCCCTCCTCTACAAGGAGGTTATGTTTTTAAAGTCTAGTTTATTGAGTCATAATCACTTAGAGTAACATTCACCATTTAAAAATGCACAACTTGATGAGTTTTGACAAATGTTTACAATCGTTTAATCTCGAGAGCCAGGCTTTGGAGAGTGGACTTGAGGACAGCTTCGTTCATCACACACGGAAAAAAGTGGTTTGCTGCTTGGCAGCTCATCAAAAACTTAAACATAAAATTACCATATGTCCCATCAATTCTACTTCTAAGTATAGACCCAAAAAATTGAAAGCAGGGACTCAAACAGCTATTTGTACACCGATGTTCATAGCAGTTTTAGTCACAATGGCAAAGGGTAGAAATAACTTAAATGTCCATAAACAGATGAATGGATAAACAAAATGGGGTATATATGTACAACGCAATACCCTCAGCCATAAAAAAGAATGAAGTTCTGACATAGGCTACAACATAGATGAACCTGGGAAACATCATGCTAAGTGAAAGCAGCCAGATATAGAAGGACAAACATTGCATTATTCCATTTATATACCTAGAATAGGCAACATAAAGACAGAAAGTAGAATCGAAAATACTAGAGAAAAACAAATACTGTGTGATCTCAAGTACCTGTGAAATCTAAAAAAAATCAATCTCCTAGAAACAGAGAACAGACTGGTGGTTGCTAGGGCAGGGGGTGGGGGAACAGGAGAGGAAATGGATGAAGGCAGTCAAAGGAGACAGACTTCCAGTTAGAAGATAAATTCTGGCGATGTAACGGTGACCATAGTTAACAACCCTGTATCATGTATTTTAAAGTTGCCAAGAGACTAGATCTTAAAAGTTCACACACACACACACACACACGATTGTCACTGTGTGAAGTGATGGATGTTACCTAATCTTATTGTGGTAATTATTTTCCAATATATACATATTGAATCATTATGATGTACACATTAAACTTTCACAATGTTGCATGTCAATTATATCTCCATAAATCTAGAGAAAAAAAAAAATAAAGAAGGTACCAGGGATTGGGGGGAGAGGTAATGGGGAATTATAGCTTAATGGTGGTCGCAGAGTTCCTGTCTCCAGTGATGAAAAGGCTTTGGCAATAGATAGCGGTAGTGGTACCACGACATGAACGTACTTAACGCCACTGGGATGTACACTTAGAGATGGCTAAAATGCTAACCCCCATGTTATGTATTACCAATTTTAACATTTAACTTTTTTTAAAGTGCGTTGGCCTCACTTCTAAGGGACACAAGTGACCCCAAACCCTCTGGCCAAACACATGACACACATACAACCACGAGGATAAATACAATATCATAAAAATATAAAATAAATAGAAACAGATCAGAGAACACTGCAAGTTGGGAGAAGGTTGGGAAAAGAGAGAGAAGCTGAAGGCAGCGTCACTGGAGAGGAAGCTACTGCAATGGTCCCAGCATGGCCCAAGTTACAATACTGGCAGAAGGAAAGGGAAGATAGCACAGACGTAAGAGGCAGGGAGAACTCAGGTGCTAAATGAATTTGGCACAAGGAAAGTGGAAAAGGCCAGGTCAGGGCCACATTGTGACGTTTGTGGGCCCTCAGCATTTTTGCCTTGAAGGATCGCTTCTTCCATTAAAAAAAAAAAAGAACATTAAAATTATGTTTTGTGATTGCATTGTTGTAAGGATGACTATATCATTTTTTGTCCTAAAAGTACATTTTTTCCTTCTGATTTTAAAGGATCAGAATATTTTTATGGGCCCCTAAACATACATATGTGAGCCCTTGGGGCTGCCCCTTCCGGGCGTTCTGGGGGAGTGGGCCCTGGGCCAGCCCTGTGTGAGGAACTGACCATGCCCTACCTGAGACTTCCCACCCTCCCTCTCCTTCCCTGTGGCCCTCCCTGTCTGACTGACTGCTCTGAGGACTGAGGACTTTGTTACTGCAAACATGTGATCTGGCAGAACGAGGCATTCAGAGACTATGGGCTCAGTGTGGGGGTTAAGACTGTGGACCCCAGAATCGGAACACTTTGGGTTGGAATCACAGTTCCCCCGCCTGGCTGTGTGAACTGGAGCAAGTTACATAACCTTTCTGAGCCACAGTTTCTATCTGTGAAATGGGGGTGAGAATTCCAAACATCACTGCAGTCTTAGGAGGCTTAACTGTGGTGAGAACACAACCACCTGAGCATGCTGCCTGATGCGTGGCTGGCAAGTGCTGGCAAAGCTCAGCTCTCCTGCCACCTGGCCCTCACCCATCACCTCTTCTGACTTGGTAGAAACAGGCACCGTGATTTGGGGTTTGTTATGAGGGGGAGGAGGGAAGCCATAAAGACGCCTGGCAAGGGGAATGCAAAAGGGGTGAAGGAGTCCAGAAGGGCGGGATAGTGAACCACGTCACACTTTTGCCCAGGACAAGCCCAGTGACCCTCTTATCTCCCACCCACACTGCCTGCAGTGTCACCCCCTACAGACATCCTCACAATGCCCCCCTCCCAGCTCTCTGTGTCATTTCCCTGTGTCCCTCTTTCCTCCTCCCCTCACCCTCCTCCATTCTAGACTTCCATTCTTCACACTGTCTTGCTCTTTTGGTGGACAGTTTCTTTTGCCTAGGATGCCTTTTTCGGTAAACTTATCCTGCAGGACCCAGCCCCAGTGTCTCTGCCTTCTGCGACTGCCTAGGCAAAATGAATCCCTCCCTCTCCTGCACTCCCACAACACCTATATCGCTGTACTTATCATCTCAGCGTGTTTGATAATCATTTGTTTACATCTCTTCCCAGCTGGAAGGTGTGTCCCAGTAGGGGAAGGCTGATGGGCCCTCATTCACAGGCTACCTCCACCACTAGCTTCCCACCCCAAGCACTGCCCCACCTCCCGCACACGCTGGTAGCCCATGAATGAGGGAAGAAAGGCTTCTTCGTGTTTATTTGCTTTTGAAATCTCCCTTCTCACACCTGTTCCAACACAGGACACTGGATTATGCAGCACATTAAAGATTCAACACTTAGCAAGTCACAACGCAGCATGAAGTAGCAAGAAACTAGCAGAATGGTTTCCAAGATGGGAAAGTATCAGGGAGATTCATTTCATGATTATACCTGGGACTCCAGGAGGTTATTCCTGAAGGACTAGGGGGTGGAGGGAGTCACTGGTAACCCCAAAGGCTGGGGATTCATCAGTACGATCAGCACTCAGTGGGTAATATAGGATGAGGTGCTGGACAGCGGCCCCTAACCTTGGCCTCCCCTCCTTGTATATTTCTCACCAATTTTCCCACCCTCTCCCCAGATAGCACTTGGCCTCCTCTTCTCCATCAAGGTCATTCCCTTACTCCCGGAGTTTCTACCTGACCCTGAGCTCATTCAGATAAAAATACTGGGGTTGGGAAGTATTTGTCCCTGGTCCCTAGGAATGGCCCTCCCAACTGCTTCACGGAACTGCCCTCTTCCTGCAAGAAAGGCAAACTGCCAGATCCCCAACGTCCACTTCGGCGGGACGCGCTTGGTTGCGCCAACAAGGCAAACTCCCCGGTGCTACTGACTAGTTCGGAATTGCTCTTTTACTCCCATGTGAGTCCTCGGTCCCCCGGAGCCTGTGGCCATCCCAACAGCCACAGAAGGGTTGGGGTGTCATTGTCAACATTGCAAGGACAGCTGATGAGGGAAGACGAGCTGAGGAACATGGTGAGAGGCTGCAGCAGACCCCGTAGCAGAGAACACTGCTTCCTCCTGGGCCGCTGCAGAACCTTTTCTGAATCCAGTGGGCTGGGAGGCACTGGCTCTCTAACTGGATGCTGCCTTGGGGCAGGCCAGAGCTCGGCAGGGCCGAGCACACCCCTAAACAGCCCCAGCTTCACTCGTCCGTTCCTGGGGAGCCCCCTCACCTCTCTGTGCCATCCTCCGCAGCTGCGGCCCCTGTCCCCTTCTCACGATCGCCACCCTGGCACAGAGCTCTCATTCCCTGGCTCCCCCAGGCTCCAGCCACAATCCCCTTTTCCTCTCCCCAACCGTTCTGCACGGTGCCGCTGAAGAAACTCCCCACGGGCTGCTCTGCAGGAGGCCTATGTACGTGACATTGAACAACAGGCAAAACTGATCCAGGTAATGCAAGTCCAAGGCAGCGGGGACTGACTTGGGTGTGTGGAGACAGGCTTCCGCGCTGTCCGGCAGGGAGCGCCAGGGAGACTTTGGGTTCAAAATGCTCTACATTTTGACCAGTGTGGTTGTTACATGTGTCAACATTGATGGAGTCTTACACTTAAGATCTGTGCCCTTGATACGTGTTAAGCCTCAGTAAGAAAGAAATAAAAATCAAGTAGAATAAGTCTGCCTTTATTGGCAAACATCTTCAGAGTTTGCCATCTTTGGTGGGGATTTGGGAATGGAACACAACCCTGCTAATCACTCCTCCCTTGGCCTGCCTTCCAGACTCCCTTCCTGTTCTTCTAGACGACCGTAACTAAACCAGTAGCTCATGTGCCAGATTCATCCCTCTGCCACTGCAGGTCCCTCTGAAACCTCACTGGACCTCACTCCCATCACCACTTCCTCCTATTCCCAGCCCCCCTGGCTGAAATCCCACTGCAGGCTCCAAGCTGGGGTCAGCTTCCAGGTGACCCCACATACTTCCACATACACCTATGTGCCTTCCTCTCTGCAACCCTGCCTTACTTGGTGCTTCTCCTGGTGCCTCCTTTTTGGAAGTTCTGTTTCTCCTGCCTGACCTTTCCTAGCAGAACGAGCTCCTTGAGGCCAGAGCCCCACCTCTGATTCACCTGTGCTGCACAAACACCTGCTGGGTTGACCAATCAGAAGAAAGGGGAGAACACCTCAAACAGCTTCCCAGGGCTCCCAGCTTGATCTCGGCCTGCCTCGTGGTTGAGGGGCACTCAGGTTAAGCAGAAGCTTTCATTACCATTATACCGTGACCTACCTGCTCCATGATCCACCCGCTCCACCCACTAGCATGAGGGGTTTAGCTGCAATGGCTTGTTGAGACATCCGGTGCTCCCAACAATCTCCAGCGACCTCAACAGAAAAAAACAGAAAAGGTAGTGAGGGAGGAGGGAGAAGGACGGGAAAGTGTTAAATACACCCACTAGCAAGTCTCCTTCTGGGATATAATCTGTTGATTTTCCCCTATAATCTCTACAGGAGTCACCTCTGTATCCGGAGGAAAGAGCCTTAAAAGCTTCTGTCTCAGAGGAAGGAGCAGCCCCAATTTCTGGGCATCACCTGGATTGGATGTTGAATCAGCTTTGAATTTGTACTTCCGCTTAAAACATTACTTCAAAAGGTGACTTTGGGTATTAGTTTACATATACATATGTTGTGCAATGTATGTGTTAATAAATCTATTGATTATCTGCCACAGGCAAGGCCCTGTGCTAAGGGGAAGAGAGGATTCAAAAATTAGAATTCACCGTTCCTGTCTCCCACAGGGTTTTAAATAGTTTGGCATATGTATGGGATGTTCACTGGAGCATTATTTATAACAAGAAAAAATTAGAAACAACCTAAATATCCATCATGAGGAGAAGGGACAAATCAAATGCAGCACACTAGCTTCATAGAATACAATAGAGTAATTTAATGGAACTAACTAGGAATTGTACACGTCGGTGTTAATAGATCTCAAAAATATATTGAGTGAAAAACTTAGATTGCAGAATGATGCATATTGCACAATGCCATTTATGCAAACACAGACATAATGAAAATAATACTCTATATAATCCATGAGTACATAATACGTCTGCATGTAAAAGTATGTTTTTTAAATGGTAAGAAGGGCACAGACCAGGGGTCTCTCTGGGAGAGGGGAAGACACGGGATGGGTCCAGATCCTGCTTTTTCCATAATGACTCTCATTTTTTAAAAGTAATTAGGAAGGCATGGCCTAAATCCACGAGAAGCTAAGTAATGAGTTCATCGATATCTGAGACAACAATGCAAGCAACACCACGAGGCAGAATGGATTTATTGCCCAATGATCAGCATCTGCAATCAGGGCCAGTTGAGAAGAGGAAGAACCTGCTGGGTGCCCTGGAGCTCTGAGAAGGAGCTGGGGAGTTAGCACTTCCTTGGAAGTCTTTGGGAAAGGGAATGCTGCGACAAAGGTGGAGTTTTGTAAAGATTCATCTGGCCACAGGTGTGCACTATAAAAATTTGCATAATGAGAGCATGTAAGGTTTTATTCCCCATACTTGTCAGGCCGTAGAGAATTGAAGAAGACGGTATTACTTAAGCTAAGCTCTGAGAGGAAATCAGGTTAGGAAATGAGGGATGCATTGGTAGAAATCTTGAGCCAAATGAGCAAGTGATCAGTGACTCTCAGGGGCACCTGGGGGCCAGCAAAGTTTACTCATTAGTTTCCTTCATTGGGTTGTGAGCCCCTGAGGGGCAGGGACTGTGATGTCTTCCTTCCTAAAGTCCCAGTTCATGGAACAGTGCATGATGTTGAGTAAGGAAAACATAATGAAAGGGAAGGAAGGAAAGGAAACTGCAGAAAGGTCAAAGAGGATAAGGACTCCCATGAGGTTTGTTGCTTGAATGGCTAACCCTTTAGCTCTGTGGCACATCTGTCTCCTTCTCCATTTGCCTCTCCCAGACCCCTCCCTTGGAGGATGACTTTGACTTGCTTCTTGCCCACTCCCACCTCTGCTCCACGACTGAACACCTAAACCCTAGGGTCCTTCTTTAAGATGGGAGTGGGGAGTGGCTCTCAACTCTCAGGGAGGCCCAGTATGTTGAGGTCAGAAGAGGATAAAATAAAAAATCACTTGGAGGGTTGAGCTGGGACGATCCTCACAGAATTTGGGTGGGGGGAAGCAATACACATTGCTGGTTTGGGTGGGGCGGGGGGGATTCTAACCTGAGGCAGAGGTGCTATGAATCTACAGAAAAGGGGATCAGGCAGGTAGAAGGACTGGGGCCAGATTTCAGAAAATTGGATGAGGAACTGATTCATGCAGAAGTTTTCAAATGTGGAGCTCAGAATGCCAGGATTCCACAGACAACCTCCAGGGGGTTCCCAAACAATGAGGCTGCTTTTGCCAAGGAGAGAAGATTAAAACTGCCAGAGGGACCTGTTCATCTACTATCTGTCTTACATCAGAACCTGAGTTTTGAGTAAGATTTCATTTGAAGGAAGGAGACAGAGATGGGAAGGAGAGAGGGGGAGAGAGAGAGAAATAGAGAGAGAGAGAGAGATCATTGTAACTAAAACATTTGAAAGAACATCCAGTTATCCAGTTCATTCTCTCTCTCTTTCTCATCAAATGAGATTTTATGTAATAAGTGTTCTAGGTGAAAAAGGCTCTCGGTGTGTGTTAGTGTTGGGCTAGACTCAGAAGAACTGAACCAAAAGACAAATTAATTTGGAATCACTGTCAATTGCCCACCCCATCTCCTTCTTAAGATTGAGATTACTCCCAGAATGTCAAAATTAAGAGACTCCAAGCCCAGCGTATGGGAAGCAAGGAGGTGTAGATGATCAGGTTTGGTTCTTGTTAATAATCACTCACATGCTCTCAGGCATTTCTCAGGAGCTCTGCTACCCTTTACACACGTAAGCTTATCAAGTCTCACCACAGGCTATGAAGTAGGCCCTATCGCCGTCCCTACTGAGGCTCAGAGAGGTTGGCAACTTATCCAGTGTCACGCCAGATGGCAAGCAGCAGAGCTGGGCTTTGAATCCAGGCAGCCTGACGCTGAAGTCCCTGAGCTGCAGCTGGTCTAGGAGTACTTCCCAAAGACAATGCCCCGAGCAGGTACGGATGAGGCAAGGTGCAGTTACCTGCGGCAAAGGTCTGAGGGAAGAGAGAGCAACACTTCCATCTCTGAGAGGGCCCCCTGGGACGCAATCCTCCACAGAAAACTCCAGAAACCCTGTTTCTGTAGGGGCAGCTGCCTCCTTGGGCCCTTGGGTGGACTGGCCCCACCCAGAAGGTTCATTCCCTTCTGGATGCCACATCCTTGGAGAACTTTAAGGTATCTTAACATTCAATCACTGAACAGGAAGATGACAGATCTGGCCAAGCTTCAGGGGAAGAGAAGGCACTTAATTTTAAAACGAGAGGATTAGAGGGGGAGGTGAGAGCTCTCTGGAACACTCAGAAAGCTTTCTCAGGAAGAGTGGCCAAACTTGTTTTGTACAGCTCTGGGTGGCAGAGCTAGGGTCAAGGGGGAAGTAAGATGGAGACAAATTTCAAATCAAGAATACAAATTATTTTCTTTAGCTGTGTTTGAAAAGGAAGTTGGCCACACTGGAGGTAGGGAGCTCTCTGCCAAAGGAAGCAATCACGCAAAGCCAGAGAATCAGAAATCTTGATTGCTAAGAACTCACATGCTGGGGAAAAGGTTCAATGAATACTGAAGGCTCTTCTGACATGAAGATTCCACAGGTTTATAATCAGGATGTTTCTTTTCCTTTTCAAAACTGAGCCAAAGACCTAAGCATGAACTCAGTGGGCATTCCAGCCACTGAAAACATACTGTCTTATAAATTCCTATATTCCTCATGTCTGTGCAAAGGGAGCCCCGCCTATGACAGAGGTCTATGCGTCTGTCATCAGGGGCTACATTTTTCACACTAATAGTACAAGTCAGAATAAATACCATCTCCATTTGGGAGACAGTCCTCGACAGAACAGAATTGGCCTCCTTGATGAGGAATATATGTCAGGCACTGATAACAGGAAAATCCTTTTGAGCGGAGCCCCAGAACCTGAGCAGTCATAATGAGACCGATTTAATGAGCCTCCTGCTCCACAATATTAATTACAACCCTGTAACAGAAGGCAGCCGGCTCAAAATAAAATAGGTAAAATGCACAAGAATTGCATCACATTCAGAATCTTTTTCCTGGATACAAATAGGCTTGCAGTCATGTACATGTGTCTATAGCAAGTGAATGGATTTAATGCCTTCTTGAAGCTGTTTGGAAGAAATACTTCTGGAGTTGCTCTAAACAGCAGAAATGCTTCTGAACTTTGGGTTTCTCTCTCAGGATGCATCTACCCCAAATCTACCTTGTGAGCCTGATCAGTCCCAACTTGTTGCCACACAGAAAACTTAAAGAGAGCAACAAAGGCCTTTCTTGTCAAGCAGGTAGGCATCCCTCCAAGCATTTATTTGGTCAAGGGTCACAAATCTTTTGTCTAAAAGAAAAAGAATTTCAGGGCACCGTGGGTGGCTCAGTCAGCTAGGTATCTGACTCTTGATTTCAGCTTGGGTCAAGATCTCAGGGTTGTGAGATCGAGCCCCATGTTGGGCTCCATGCTGGGCATGGAGCCTGCTTAGGATTCTTTCTCTCCCGTTCCATCTGCCCCTCACCCTTCTCTAAAAAAAAAAAAAAAAGGAATTTCTTCAGGTAAAATTTTAACTAGAGAATGTTACCAATCCAATTCAATAAATCATCACCAAGGGACTATTACTGCTAATATTTACTGAGCACTACCAGGTACCAGGCACTGTTTTAAGTATTTTTAGCTCATGTGGTCATCACAGAACATCTGTGGTCACAACTGACAGGTTGCCCTTTACAAGAAGCTCAGAGATGTTAAGCAGCTTGTTGAAGGGCACACAGCCAGTTCAGTGGAGCCAGGATTCAAACCCAGGCTGACTGATTCCAGAACCAGGGTACTTAACTACAAGTCCATGCTGTGCACTATGTTTGCAGGCAGCTCATTCACTCAGCAAGTGTTAATTGAGCACCTCCTAATGCCAGGGGCAGAGACGAATAAGACACAAGCCCTGTCAAAGAAGTTGGGAAATTCTAGCAGATCATAGCAAACCATCCCACTTCCTGGGGCTCTGCTTCTGGAAATGGTAAAGTGTAACCAGAGCCCTGAAGAGGGGGCAAGAGTCAGGGAATGGGGGGAGTTAGCAGAGAGCAGGTGACAGAGGAGTTCTTGAGATCAGGGTGGCAGAAGCATGGACACTGTGCAAATTTTGAGGAATTCTGTGACACAGAGAGGCGAGACCATCCTGAGAGAAAGAAGATGGAAGGAGGCAGAACTTGAGGTAGGTCCTTAAAACTAGACACAGTGAAGGAAGGTAGACAATGTGTACGATACACGCTTTAAGTCCATCGAAATATTCTCCTATGGACATAACCCTCTCTCACTGTAACTCAGACCCACGGAACTTTGACACATGGACAAAGGCCTGACTCCAAGGGGTTCATCACCTGCCAGTCAAAAGAGGCCACAATGGTTTTCTTCTCTTTTCTAAGTTGGTGAGATATTTTTTAAAAGATTTTATTTATCAGGGGCGCCTGGGTGGCTCAGTAGTTAAGCGTCTGCCTTCGGCTCAGGTCATGGTACCAGGGTCCTGGGATCACGACCCGAGCCAAAGGCAGACACTTCACCAACTGAGCCACCCAGGCACCCCAGCTGGTGAGATTTTGTTGGTGCAGAGAGATTGGGGGTGGCTCATGAAGAAGGCATGGGAGAGGACAAACATGGAATCCTGAGCCTCCACTCAGGCAGGCTGTGGTTACCCAAATCTGACACAGGGCAACAGAAATAGTGGGAGCAAAGCCTATGTCCACACATGCTGAGGATCCAGAGGCGTATAAACTCACACTGACCCCTGGTCGCAGATCCCATTGACTTGTGAACCCATGAAAGAGTCGGTGCTCACCCCCACTCCCCATCCCTGCTGCACAGGCGGCCCGGCCGGGACCACCAGGCTCGCCCCATGTCAGGGCTGCCGACGTCTCTCCAGTGCCTCTCCAATTTCAGCATGCGTTGGAATCAGCTGCAGGGCCGGTTGAACCACAGATTGTAGGCCCCCCTCCAGAGTTTCTGATTCAGTAAGGATGGTGCCAGAATTTGCATTTCGAACAAGTTCCTGGGTGATGCTGATGCTGGTGGTCCCACACTTTGAGAAGTGCTATTCTGTAGCAGGAGGCAAGTTGCACCTCTCCAGGAAGATCTGCCCCAGCATGCCAGCCTCTCTGGCTTCTCTCCCCAGTCTTGTGCACATTTAAGTTAATACATACTGCAAAAATAAACCCACTGCCTCAAGAAGGAGCTAGGAAGGCAATGGAATATCAGGGAATTCAGTGAGCTCAGAGGCATATGTATGGTACGAGAGATGGGAACTATGGTGAACTGGGAAATTTAGGCCGCAGTAGAAGCAGGCAACTCACTGGGCTCTAGCCAGTTTTGGCTGGGTGCCCTTGCAAGCCCAGCATGGCCAGGTCTTCTTGCTTTCAAGAGAAGGCAGAAATCCCAATTTTTATATAAAATATCACCCAAGTTTTCAAAGTTGGTTCAAGATTTTTAAAGACACTGCAGGATGGGTCAGGTGACCTCCTATAGCTCTAGTCATGGTGGTTTGGGTTTGTAGTAAAATGTTGTAGTCATGTGTTCTGGCCTCTCATAGGGAGGAAGACTAGAAACATGTCTGTGAGAGCCACTCAGCCCTGTCACATTCTTTCCAAAACCTATAACCCCAGTCTAATCATGAGAAAGTCCACCCGCAGACCCAGATTGGGGGGGCATTCTGCCAGATACCTAGCAAGCATTCCTCAAGACCCTCAAGGTCATGAAAAACCAGGAAAGCCTGAGAGGCTGAAACAGACCAGAGGAGACTGGAGAAGCTGGATAGGATCCTAAAGTAAAAGGAGGGCATTAATGGAAAAACTGGTAAAACAAAACAACAACCCTGGAGTTTCACGTATAGTAACGTACCAATATTAATTTCTTAGTTTTGACAAGTGTACCATGGTAATATGAACTAGGGGAAACTGCATGAGGGGCACACAAGCACTCTCTGTTCCAGCTTTGCAACCTGCCTATAGATCAAAAATTATTCTCAAAAATATATATATTTAGGGGCGCCTGGGTGGCTCGGTCGTTAGGCGTCTGCCTTCGGCTCAGGTCGTGATCCCAGGGTCCTGGGATCGAGCCCCACATCAGGCTCCCTGCTCCACGGGGAAGTCTGCTTCTCCCTTCCTTCTCCCCTGCTTGTGTTCCCTCTCTCACTATGTCTCTCTCTGTCAAATAAATAAATAAAATCTTTAAAATATATATATATATATATTTAAAAATAATTAATTCTTAAAAACTACAAGGAAAAAAAAAGTCTATAGGCAACATCTGATCCGTGGGCTAGCGGTTTTCAGTCTTTGATTTAAAAAAAAAAAAAGTATTCTCTTTTGTAGAATCCTAGATGTGCTCTTTGTGGTCTCTGGCTTTATGCAGGCAAAGCTGGGGTTCCAGGAAGTTTAAATCGCTTGTCTGAGATGTCACAGTGGAGGGAGATAATCTCCATGTCCTCACCTCCTACTGTCCTTTGTTGACTTCAGGTATGAAAACACCTTACTTCCTCCACCAGATTATAAGCAATGTGAGAGCATTGTTCATGCATTTTTAGTATCTGTAACTTAGCATCTCTCAGTTAAGGGGCATTTAATAAATAGTCCTATTTTAATTAATACATTGAAGAGGAATGGTTTTTAACTCTGGTATCTCCCTCACCATATTCAGGAAATGGCTGTCTAATGATGAACTGTGTGAGTTGCTTAACGACTCCGGGACACAGGTTTCTCCTCTGTAAAATGAGAGGGTTGGACTGGGTCCTTTCCACCACAAGTACGGTCCATGGAAGTCTGTTAGGAATGCAAAATCCCAGGCCCCAGTCCATACCTACTGAATCAGTATCTGCATCTTAACAAGATTCCCTGAGGTGATTTCTATGCATTAAAATTTGAGAAGGACTGGACTAGCTGTCAAATTTTCATATGCATCAAAATCACCTAGGTTGCTTAAAAATGCAGCTATCTATGCCCCAGAACAGATCAGTGGAACGAGAATCTCTGGGCATGGAGGCTGGGTGTCAGCATTTCTAGTGAGCTTCCTGGGGCCTCCCTTTGAGAAACACTAGTGAGGCCAGGCATGCATTCACACTCTACTGAAGGTTGTGTGGGAGAGCAAAGGGTGATGGAGGATGAGGCTACTGGAGGGAATGAGTAAGTGCTCAAGCTTTGAGACAAACCTGACTTCAAATCCAGATCCACCTCTTATGACTGTTGCCTTGGTCCAATTGCTTAAATTGCTAAACCTCTTTAAGCAACTTATTTTATATAAATAAATAAATATGTGTGTGTATACATATAAGATATATACATCTGTGATATTTGCTAAATCTGCCATACAGACATACACTTATATATTACATACTTTATGCATACAGCCTCAAGAAGCTTTGGTCTAGCCCATATAAGGAAATAGTAACATGAAAAGTTGAGTGGAAGGTACATGGGTATTCATTTTATCATTTGCCTTTTAATTACATATATGGAGTATATAATTTTTTGAGTGTATTACCTATTTCACAATAAAAAAGGATAATACAACCTAAATGAGATTAATCACTAAAATGTGTCATCTCATTATCTCCCCAGGTCATCCGTGTTGCCATCTTGGAAAGTGAGGTCATGACCCACTGGGAAGTTGGCTGAGAACTTGGCTCTGTGGAGATGTGAAGCTAAGGGCATCTAATTCTCCCTGGAGCTTGTGGGGACCAAACTTGAAGAGACATGAGGGGACCCCATTCAACTAAGAAAGAACTTTATTCATGCTTTGTGGGGACCTGAGTCAGCAATTCTATCCCTGCCAGCACCACCAGGGCAGACACACTGAATTCCTGGAAACCAGTAGGCAGGTTCAGAAATGGGGCTCAGGGGAAGTACGGCATGACTCAGAAAAGACACAGGCCATGTGCCCCCTTCCACTTCAACATTCTTCGGCTGAAAGGCTTTCTGACAACTGAAATAAGTTATTCATGCTCCTTGCTAGG
Organism: Neomonachus schauinslandi; assembly: GCF_002201575.2. Taxonomy (NCBI): domain Eukaryota; kingdom Metazoa; phylum Chordata; class Mammalia; order Carnivora; family Phocidae; genus Neomonachus; species Neomonachus schauinslandi. The sequence goes on from NC_058408.1 coordinate 92,375,535, forward strand.
GTCCATTACTGTCTCAACCTTCTCCCCCTTTTCCAGGGAAGTATCTTGTAGCAAGTTGAGTGATTGTGGCATGGCCAGGCTGCTGGGGGACAGCCGGCACTTGGCCCTGACAGTCAAGGTCGTAGGCCTTTTCCTGGGCCTCGGGTTCTTTCCCAAACCAGCAGGAGGGTCTGGTGATCTCTCAAGCTTTTTGAAGCTTTAATACTCGATGGTTTGGGTCACGTGTTCGGGCCTCTCGGGGGGGGCAGAGGAATCAACATTTTCAAATCACATGATTTCTTATGTTTTTCCTGCCTTGTTTCTTATAAGATATTTTTTATGTAGGAAATAAATAGGGCAGGCAGTTAATTGTGTTTAGCCAAGTAAATAATAAAAATAGCTTATATGTAATACAGGCACCACTCAAAGTGCTTTACAACATATTGATTCAACTGAGGAAGACACCATCATTATCATTATCCCCAATTTACAGATGGGTAAACTGAGGCATGGAGCAATTACATGGTTTGTCCAGGGTGACACAACTTGCATGTGGCAAAGCCAACATCATGGATCCAAGTAGTTTAGTGCTGGGATCCACGCTGTGCAGCACTGCCTTCAGATTCTATGGTTTCCAGATATGCGCCTGATAAAGTGGCCTTTCTTTGAGGAGGTAAAGCCAGGCGATCTCATTGTATCAAGCTTGGAAACTACTAAGCATCCAGAAGTTTGAAGCCTTTATTTAGAACTGTTTTTGTCCCAGATTCTAAAAATGATTCTCTGATTTTGCCTGAAAAGGTATTCAAAGGTTTGCCTTAAAAGTTCTTTATCAGTCTCTTCTTAACAGATCAGCCACGGGATGGTTTTGAAACACAGAGCACATCAAGGCAGGGGAGAGCCCACTTAACAGAAGCAGGAAAGCAGGCTTCATCCACCCCTGACCCAAGAAGCTGTGCACCTTGGGGGGAAGTGCTTCACCTCTCTGGACCCCAGAGTTCTCACTTGTAAGATAAAGGAATAAAGACAGATGACTTTGGAGGTCCTTTGCCTCTTTAAAAGAGACTGTGAGTCTCTGTTCTTCCCCCAACTATACGAGTTGTTGGCGATGAAGAGATAAGGCAAATGACAAGCAAGTTTCGACGGTGCTCTGAAAGCAGACACCAGACATGTAAATTCAGATCCCAGGAATGTGAGAGAAAGCTCTGGCATGGCCTTCCTATTTGAATGAACAACTAATCAATGCAGAAACAGCCAGATAATTAAAAGCCACCTATTCATTTCCAGACTTTGCTCATCACAGACTCATCCTTCAAACTACCTCCTTTTACCAAAGTTCATCCCAGATGCAGAAACTGTAGACAAGGAGGGATCTTTCCCCTCCACAATCTCTCTTCACACCCTACTTTTCACATTTGATGACAGAAACAAAACCTTTCAAATATTCCACACAAAATGTCTGAGACTTCCAAAGTTTGTGAATCATAACATATCATCAATCTGTCCAAAACATGACAAATAGATTAGAAGTTCCTTTGTTATACCTCAGTATCTGATGAAGAGCAGGCACTTGACAAATATTTGTTGATTAATAATAAACGTGTTGATGCAAAGTTCTGATTGTTACCAATGAAAAATCAGGCTCCTTCCTATATGTGCTGATTAAACCTCAGTTAATCGCATACTCCATTCATCTTCAGACCAGGCAGTGAGGCCTCCTCAACGTTTACCTCTGAAACTAAGATTTTACTAGAACATCCAATGCCCAGACCACCCTCCCATGCATGTCACTGAGGAACGGGTGAGAGACATCCAGCACACACACACCAACACCGGAAGTCCCTGATGATTGGGAAACCCTGAGCTTAGGACCTGATGAGGGTTTGGTGGATTATTCCCCAACCCTCTTACCCATTTGGTTTTGTAATTTCCGGAGGTTGAGCCAAAGGGGTTGGTGAGTAAGTGAAAGTGCCTGGGGGGAGGGGAGGAAGGGCAGGATTGTTAGTGAATTTAGGAAGTCACAGTACAGCGGCCACAGCTACTTTCTCTTAAGAACCCAGTGTTCTCACTTTGAGGGAGAGTGGATCTCCATGACATCGCCACCTGACCTGGGAAAAGCCTGCCTTGTGCAAGCCAAGGAACTTGAATCAATTATCTTAGACTGTGTCTTTTGCAATTATGACCCTGGGGCAGAGTAGCCTGAGGGTCTTTTCTATAAGACCTTGCCTTGAACGGTGGCTAATGTCCACAGCAGGCTTGAACCACAAGTTAATTTGAGACTCAGTTCTGGTGGAATCTATGTTCAATTATACAGGCAGATCATTGGTTCGTCTAAAGAAACTCTGTGCTTAGTTATCAACGTCACTATCTGAAGGTATTGAGTGACCCTGGACCCCTATAAGGATTTGGGGAAAATGATCTTTACCCTTTGGGAGTTTAAGCACTTCTGACTTACTCCAAGCAACTATTGGCCTTACAAAGAAGACAGGGCTCCTCGTGTGAAAATTTCTAACTGGAAATGACACCTAGCCAAGGTTTGAAGGGTCTGGTCCTGGAATTTCAATTTTGATGAGCAGAGGATGCACATGGCCATTGGCTAAGTTTTCACCCTCAGTTGAGCATTCTTCCTCTCTTAAGAAGAGTCCCAATAACTGTCATAATTCCACCTATTCTTGTATAGTTCTTTTCCATTTTTCAAAGACTTTCCCAGCAATATCTCATCTGAATCAACTGAATTCCAAATCTGTTTAGCTTAACTTGGCATTCTGTTAAAAGTTTTCTCCCTTTTTAGCCAGTTCCGGAATCCCTCTCAACTCTCTAATGTCAAGCACTCCATGGCCTCCTCGAAGCTACCTGGCTTAAGAGGACAAAGGGTCAGGAGCAGTGCTGTCCAGGGAAGCTTCCTACAATGACAGAAATGTTCCATCCCTGCACTGTCCAATAAAGTAGCCACTAGCTCCATACGGCTATTGAACACTCGAAATGTGGCTAGTGTGACTGAGAAATTGAATATTAAATTGTATTTCATTTTAATTAATTTACATGAGAACAGCCATGCAGGAGGAGTAGTGCCATATTGGCCAGTAAGGTTCTGGGGACTTTTCACAGTACAGGATAGAAAAGGTTAAACTACTGGTCATCATCACTTAACCTCCTTTTATTTCCAATTGGTACTCATTTCCACACATGGAAATTTAAAGAGTTTTCAGACTTCACAACAAATTTCCATATAATCCACATGGCTTACTGCTAGCGTTGTCTGCTCTCCCCTCAAATGCAAATATGGCTCAATACACTGTGCAGAAGTAGCAACTTTATTCTTCTGTAGGGTCTAGGAACCTTCACATCCCTGCTGGGAGGGCTCCATGCTCTCAGGCTTGTGAATTCTCCACCCTGCACCCACACATCTCGGGGCTTCTAAAGAGCGCCCTTTGTCTCCTTGGCTTGTGTGTCAAGGAGGCAAAGGGTTCTGCTGCATGGCAATTAATCAAATGGCCCACTTCTACCTTTGATCTGGGAGAAAATAGTCAAGATAACATTGAAGAGGAGAAAGTGAGAGACAGTGACAGAGAAATGGCTCTGGGGAGGGGGGCGGAGAGGGAGAGGAGAAACTGCCAGAGTCACAAGGGGGAAAGGGAAGGTGGAAAGGGGAAGAGAGAGATGGTAGTGAAGAGCATGGGTATTTCCTTTTCTATTCCATATTCTTAGAAAAATCAAACTGTCTCACACCACCGTGACAAGTCCCTTTTCTGCTCTTGGCCATATTCAAGCCACCAGACATTCTAACTCAGAGAAGGGACCTGACAGAGCTCTATTGGGAAGAAATGGGTTTTGATAATACCTATTAATGTCTTACTCCAGGGTCCTGATGACTAGTTTTCACCCAGGTTAAGAGGTGTACCTAAAGGCAGCACTCAGGAAGATGTTGACTAAGAGTGCGCTCCAAGAAAAATACAGTAAGACTGTGGGTCTCAGAGAGCTCCTATAGACATTTAAACTTTCTTTATCCTGACTGAAAAACCCGAAATCCACGATTAACTGCAGAGAAGGCAGGAACTAGTAATCACTGGTGATTAAATACAATAGCTTGGTAGCAAAACCCTTCTCAAGGCCTCGCAGGGTTTACCTTTATATGAAGCTCTTTAGACAATGGCTGGGTAGAGAGCAGCCCTGGAAGAGAGGATTGAGAAAAAAATGGCGTCATTTTGTTCAACTAAAGAGAAATGAAGTATTCAAAACCAAGGGTTTATGTTGGCATTTGTTTTGCTTTCCTGAAAGAAAAGAAGAAAGAAAGAAAGAAAGAAAGAAAGAAAGAAAGAAAGAAAGAAAGAAAGAAAGAAAGAAAGAGAGCTATAATATGTGTTCTTTTTGTACATCTTAAAAACATGTTAGGGACACACTGAGCTGATAGATATGAAAAATTATGAATATTCCACTCAATAATGAAGCATGTCTTCTTTTCTTGGCCCTTTTTAATGACAACATTTCCTGCACAATCCATTTTAATCCAATTCTTTGATATTTAAAAAAAAAAAACGGAGATTCCTCTAACTGATTCATAGAACAAGTTTATTTTTCCAAAGGAACTGAGAAAAGTTAGGTTGGAAGATAACTACGAGCTTCCTCATGAGGTTACGAGTTGGCATTATTCAGAGATGCAAAAAAATTGATCTGCAGTTTTTCTAAAGAACAAACTTGATAATTTCACTCGATTGCATAAACACACAGACCCAAACACACTTACCCTCTTTACTACTGTGAGCTTGGCTGGATTTGGGGCCAGGCTATAATGTTATAAACGTTCTGCATGAGGAGCCCAACTGTCTCAGGTTCTGTAAAATAGGTCCGGTTTTTCCTCACCAGACACTGGAGTCTGGTTATATCCGTTACAGGTGAATGGGTTTGTTCTCAGCCTATCCAACTCAAACCCTCTAGGAACCTTTTTGAAAACCACAGAACATCATTCCATGCTTGATTTTGCACTAAGATCTTTCAATGGGTTGAAACATACAGCACGTAAGAGCAGGTGTTCCCAGCTCCCGGCCGAGCTCCATGCCTGAGGAGGTTGCAGAGGGCATGCCATTCTCATTAAAAATGCACCATCTCCATCCATGTCTCTTCCTGAAACAAGCTCACCTTGTTTCAGACTGGAGGATGGGGAGAGAGGCTAGTAACATCTTGACCACTTCAGCTCCCAGGGGAACAAGAGGAAAGACATAAATTAACATTCACACGTGGCTGTTCTCTAGAAACCCCCAGAAAGCTCCTCAAGTGTCCTGAAGGACAAATCTTGGCCTTAGCCCTTACCTGTTCACCTACATTGATCCAAACATGGGGGAAAACACAATAAGTAACTCCAGTTCCCCTGAATTACCAACTGGAAGTTTAGATACTACATTGTGTGAATGGTTGGAATGGTAGGGCAGATTTCCAAATGCAGAGGGCTCAAAGACTCATTCTGGTCTCCTAACTTACAAATGAAATACAACTTTTGGTCCATCAGTGACTTACACAAACTGACAAAGTAAGAGCCCTTCCTGAACAGCGGCCCCATCAGCTCTGTGCTGTAGCTCATCTACGGTACAAAGTAACAATGAAACATTGCAAAATCACAAAAACTCACTCTGTCCATTTGACTGGGATGTCACACAGCACTGAGAAAGAATACCTCCTGTCAGAGGTCCACCCACGGCCTTCCTTGCGGACTTGCGGATGGGGGGTGGGGCGATCGTGCAGGCCTGGAGCCCTGCACCCTCCACAGCCAACTTGCTTACACCAGAAGCATTTCTTCACATTGGTCTGGTTAGCTGGTGCCAGGCCTTCAAAAATAAGAGGGGGAGAAAAGGATCATTCCTGTCAAAAGAAATACATAGTGTTGTTTCCAAACACTTCATTTCTTTGACACTTCATAGTGCTATAACAAACAGAAAGCGGGGGGGGGGCGGCGGCTGCTCCACTAAGAACATATAGGAGAACATCAGAAAAACCACATGAAGGCAAGAAATTAGAAGGCACAAAACTCTTTGTGGTTTGATGAATATTATTTGTTCTCAGAAATAATCAATAACACTTATTAAGTACTTACTATATAACAGGCATGGGCATCCAGTATCTCATCACTTCAAATACATATTGCCCTGTGAGGTAGGCATTCGGTCTCCCTTTCACGGCTAAGGAAAGTCAAGCTTTTGTCCAAAGTTGCAAAGATGATAACAGAGAAAGGCAGGATTTGCACCCAGGTAGTCTGACTCTGGGGCCTAGCTCTCCGGCACTCTAACGGCCAGAGTGCCGAGGGCTCCCTCTAACCCAGCTGACTTCTTCGGAGCAAGAGATGGTCTTTTCCATGTCACATTTCATAATCTACCCACCGTCACATTTTTAGGAAATCCATCTCCCAGAGGCTTTTCACTTGCTCCCTCCCCAGGATGGAGAGAGAAAGGACCATGTCAAGGGGAGTCATCCAGACAAGAAATCAGACATCGGTCACAGGTGGCCAGCACAGGTTCATAAGGACCAGGTCAGGCCAGACGAAGGCCAACCACATTTTCTTTTTAATAAGGTTATTAGTCTGCTCAACCAAGGGACATGCTGTGTCTGATTTTCAACAAGATGTTTGGCCAAATCTCTCAAGATATTCTGTGGACAGGAAGGAGAAAGGCAGAGACTGGAGTTTTGGCAACCACCCTCCCCAAGGACGACTGGTGGACGGATTGATGTTAGTCTCAGACATCGCTGCCCAATGTTTCCATCGAGAGCCCAGACAGGCTGAAACCCCACAGATGCTCCCATTGCCCTTCCCTTGATAGGTGTCTCTGCCAGTCCCATCCACCCATATGCATGACCTGCTCCCCTGGCCATGGTTTCTTTGTCTCTGGTACTGGACTCCTGTGATTCCCCAGCCTGGAACTCTCTTCTGTCTCTGATGTCATAGCTTTCACATCTTACCTTAGAGGTCACTTCCATAAGGAAGTGTTCCCTAACCACTGCCCACCAAGGCGGGATTAGATGTTTACCTCTGGACCTCTCTCCCCCCTGCCACGTGTGCCCAGTACATGCCATATTAACCTCATCATCACCAGGAAGGCACACGTTGTTGGAGACTAGTTTCTATACCTCTTTAGACCATAAAGTCCATGAGGGAAGGGATACGTCTGTCTTCGTCATAATATCCAGTATCATGATTGGCATATCATAGGTTTTCAATAAATATTTGTGGAATGAATGATTGAATAGAATCAAATAATCTTGGATTAATAATAACAATCTCAGAATCCAAAAAAAAGGTCCCATTATCTGGGATGGTGGGGTAAGTCGAGCAAGATTAATTTCAACTAGGATAAACGTAAAGTAAAACACATGGGTGTTAACAATGACAAAAGAAGTCATGAATGAAAACTAGGTGAGGGAGGCATGATTTTAGCAGCACATGTGAAAAAAACTTGGGATTTTAATTGACGGTGAGTTGAATGTGATTGGACCACCCAAAAATATCACAAAGTTTTAGTCTTCATGATTAGGAGCCAAGTGTCTAGAAGTAATGAATTCCAAACTGATCAAACCACACTGAGCACTGTGACTATTCCAGGTGCCATATCTTAATACCAAAGATGACCAAACAGACTGCTTTTAGAGGGAAACAGTCAGAATGAAGAGAATATTTAAAGCTAAGTTATACAAAGAATAGCCAAAGAATGTTGGGTTGTTCAGTCTAGACCAAAAAGAAAAGAAAACGAAAAAAGATTTAGGTAGAGGATATGATCACTGTCATGCGGAAGGCAAATGAGACTTGTTCTCTCTTGAAAGTAGGACCAGCATCAGTGGTAGGAACTACAGGTGGGCAGGAGAGATTTTTATTTCCATGTAGAACTAATTGTAATAGGATCAGAGCTGGTAGAAAATGGGTGGAGCTGAGGCTCAGGAGGTTTGGGAAAAACTCTATCCCTAGAAACCTTCAATCCAACAAGTCTTCAACCAAATGGATGCGCACTTGGCCAGGATGTCAAATTGAGGATTTTAAGAACCAGGTGCAAGTTTCAACTTGACATCCTCCACCAAGCCTCTTCCAGATCATTCAGAAAAGGGCCTGTGTGGGCCTCCTATTCCTGCATTTCAGTAACATCCTCAGATTCACATGCTGGAGGCAGCCACATTGCTCAATCACACAACCCTGAGCTGTTTTACCTCTATTTTGTTATATCTCACCTTATAACGTAGAGCCTCATTAACTAAAAGTTAGGGGACCTGGTTTCTAGTCCCAGATCTGCCTCTGATTAGCTGTGGGCTTACCATCTTGTTTAAGCTCAATTTTTTCGTCTGTAAAGTTTGGACTCATCAGTCACTTAGTTATTTCCACATTAAAGTTCTAAAACATCACTGTTTCTCAGACTTGGTTCTTGGACCAGAATCACCAGAATCACCAAGGGAGCCTGTTTAATATATAGATACTTTGACCCCATCATAAAATCTGGGAATGGAATCCAAGAATATGAATTTTTAATAAAGCACCATACATTGTTAACATGTTCACTGACGATTCTGAAACAAAAGAATTTGTGTTCCCTTGAGATCGGAAAAACAAATAAGCAGAACTCAGGCACAGAAAGGTTAACTCGGTTGTCTATACCTCATAGTAAAATCTGAATTATTCCTAGAAGAAAATAATCAGGTTATTTCCTGTTTTCTTCAAGGACCTGAAAATTTAAATGACGAGGTGGTTAGAGAATGAGAAAAATCTCCAAGACATGTCTTAGTAGGGCTGGAGAAGCCCTAAACCCTCTCTGGTAAGGAAGGATTCAAAGCTCAGAGACAAGAGGCAAAGCAAAGACTCCAAAGCAGGTGAGCACAACAACAGGCCCAACCCCCGACTGCAGGGACCAGACCACACCTGTCAGTAAGTTCTCCCTGAACCCACTTACCCCTCAGGAGTCACATGACTCAGGGTTTGAAAAACTGGGAAAATGGGAAAAGCAAGGGAGGGTCTTAATTAAAAGAAAACCACCCTAGGAAAGCAAGCCCAGGAAAGCAAGACTTGCACATGGAGCAATGACTCTATCATAGGAATGTTCATTATCCAGAAGTAGCTCTACAAAAGCCTTGCATTTCATTCCCCAATTTCAAAGTCCCAGAGAGCTGTTTTCCCAAACTTGCCATGAAACTCTCCTGGTTTGAAGACCTAGTGAAATTAATCCCATGTAGATTATCCCCACTGGCGAGTCCACTTTCTTCTATATACTTTCACTGAGGTTTTCCCAACACTGAGAATTACAGTGTATGTTTTCCTTAATCTCTATTTAAAAAGCACATGACATTACTGATTTTGAAAATGCTGGTTTTGTCCTACAGTTTATTATCCAGGCAAGCACCCTAAAGTAACAATTTTACTAAGTCCATTGCTTGCATAAGGTTCACTCTCTGATATTTAAGCTGAAAAATCCCAGATGCTGGCACATTCAATATTTATACATTTAGCAACAACTTCAGACCCTGCCTCTCCAGAAGCACTCCCTCCCCAAAAGCAAATCCACGAATGCTCATCATACATGTAAATATTGCCTAATATAGGGTTTCCAACTGTTCAGATGAGGCACATTGAACGAAGTTACGACCACAGGTTCATGGTTAAGATCACGAATCTGTCAAGTACTGGGGTCTTGTACAAACCAAAACAACTTCGATGCCCCTCTCCCCTTAAAAACTATAGAAAGGCTTTACATAAATCATGGGTACTCGTTAGGCATTAAGTCCTTATCACACTGAAACCTCTGGTAACATTTCCTTAAATGATACTTCTACCTTTCAGCTCTAAAAGTCACTTAAGTGTCTCCACCAAATCAGCTATGAAGCAAATAAACTCTAGGAAGACGCCTCAATGTAACACAAATATTCTTAATGCTGAGAAGTATAAAGAAGAAATCTTGCCTATGAGAAAAGCTAATTTCGTATTCCTATCAGAGAGTCATCAAGTAATAACTGCTGGAAAAATAAAATACCTTACCCAGAAACAGTCGAATTAAGCAGATGGATTTTGACAGGATCTACATAATTAAAGTTTCCACTGCAGCTTTAGAAACTCCTGTTCTGAAACCCATTTTGTCAGCCAATGCTAAAGAATGTTTTTTGGCTCAGGAACATAAAATCCAAATAGTCCCAGAGGAGAAGCTGCCTCTCAGCCTGGACACTCAGACAATGCGTTTCAAAGAACAACTCTTTTGCCTAGAAATGGATCTTGTCATTGACATTGTCATGTTAATTGGCCAAATTCAAGCACAAGTCATCTCTCGAACCAGCAATGGGAGGATCTTGGGTGGACTGTTTTAAAACCTTTTCCTAAAGGAAAAGAGACATGCTAATAAAAAGTCAACCTTGGCATTTTAGTCCTTAACAATTAAGAACCCAAGACCAAGGGTGCCTGGCTGGCTCAGTCAGTAGAGCATGTGACTCTCAATCTCAGGGTCATGAGTTCAAGCCCCATGTTGGGCATGGAGCTTACTTAAAAAGAAGAAAGAAAGAAAGAAATTATCAATCAAGAGTGAGGATTGAATGAGAACCCAAGACCAAAATGCTTATTGTTAGCTGCTGCCAACCAAGAGGACTTCCTCTTTGTATTCTTTACTAAACAGTAAGAAAAGACACCCAGGAAAACCTGGGTGGTGCATTTGGTTAAGCTTCTGACTCTTGGTTTCGGCTCAGGTCATGATCTCAGGGTTGTGAGATGGAGCCCCACACAGGACTCTGAGCTGAGTGGAGGATTCTCTCTCCCTCTTCCTCTGCCCCTTCCCCTCCTTTCTCTCTCTCTCTCTAATAAATAAATCTTAGGGGAAAAAAAGAAAAAAAAAGCACTCAGACCTCAAAACTCCATATACTACCAAGTGATTGGAAGTAGTAAGAATAGATTGCTATGCACATAAAACCCAAAATCTTATATCAACCTTCAGATTTCTTCTGAAGCAAATTTCATTCCATACCTGTTCACAAGGAGCAGAGATTTATGTTAAAAGAGAGAGACTGAGGGTCCCATAAAGTTTGGCTCCTGAGCTGTAGGCTCTATATAAGGTAACCAACTGAAGGGTGCTGTGAACAAATGCAGAAGGCAAAGCCCTCTTCGAGGGATAAAAAGCACAATTCCCCCCACTCTACTCTCCCTACCCACAAAAACAAAGCTATGTGAACCACATTCTTGAAATGGGATTTGGATTTCTGGGCCTGAAGGTAAGGCGTTGTGCTGCCGAAACCAGCGCCATTTCTGACTCATTGCTTTCCTGGCTGACCCTGACAGAGCCTGAGGAGGATTACTTGGTTTCTGGGGCTCTGTAGCTGGAAACCTGAAGGCTCTATTTTGCCATTTGTGGATGAGAAGGGTTTTTTCAAAAGATTTTATTTATTTATTTGAGAGAGAGTGATAGAGAGCAAGAGTGGGGCGGCGGGGGGGGAGCAGAGGGAAAGGGAGAAGCGGACTCCCCACAAAGCAGGGAGCCCGACGCAGGGCTCCATCCTGTCACTCTGGGATCATGTCCTGAGCCAAAGGCAGATGCTTAACCCAGGCGCCCCGAGAATATATTTTTGACAGATCTTTTCTACCTGGTTCAGATCTACTACTGAGGCCATAACTTTTAAATTGGTTAAAAGAAATAAATTATATAATTGGGAAGAATAACTGGAAAGGTCTACTCCACTTGGAAAGAGTAGATTTTAAATACTTGAAAACATGTAAATGTTGGTTGTATTACCGCTTCTGTAAAACTCATCCCATTGATTTGAAACTCACAAGCATTTGTTTGGAGGAATCACTAAGATATTCTCTTACCCAACTGTCTACAAGGACCTGGTGCTAGCAAGTGTACAACACATCTCTTTGGTTTAAAAATCAGACTTTGCTGGGCCACTAGTGTTGTGAAAGAGTCTTAACATCTTAGGAATAAACCTGAAGACTTAATCAGTATATACCTGAGAGCTAGAAAAGTCCAGGAAATTGACTCCCTCCCCGGAAACGAGCAATGAGTAAAAATCAAGATCTAATTCAGTGACCTGGAAGCCAGCACTGACTTACCCTGGGGAGGCTGATGGGGCTCTGTAACCAGGTCCAGGATGATAGATGCTTTGGACATTCCTGACAGGGCATCCACTTAGGCCTCTTGTGAGAGTTGGACACAGTGTGGCCCTGCACCCCCCTTCCCCACATAGCTTGGGGGCCCAGGAAGGAAGGAGCAGAGAAAAGTCTTCAAGGTTTGGGAAGGCTACAGAAGTTGCTTGATTCACAAGTATTTACAATAGGAAAGATATATTGTGTTCTGAGTTGGGTACAATATAACTGATGTAGAAACAGAAATGTGAATATAGAACTCTACCTTAGCACAGGTTCTATGCATTGTTAGAAGAAACCAGTAATTCCCAAGGGTTGGTCCAATTTTAAAAATCACTCTCCCTTGGGCACCTGAGTGGCTCAGTCAGTTAAGTGTCTGCCTTCAGCTCAGGTCATGATCCCAGGTTGCTGGGATCGAGCCTGGCATCAGGCTCCCTTCTCAGCAGAGAGCCTGTTTATCACTCTGCCCCTCCTCCCTGCTCCTGTGCGCTCTCTCGCTCTTTCTCTCTAATAAATAAATAAAATCTTTTTAAAAAAATCATTCTCCCTTATCCTATCACCCTGTGCCCCTATACACATATTCACATACACATACATATGTATTTTATACAAGTAAAATCAAGTTGAAGAACTATAGGTCCAGTCCTACTTTAAAGCCTTCAGGGAACACCTAATCTTATCTGCTTCTGTGACCAATGAGAAAATTGAGGTCAGAGACACATTGTGACTTGCCAAAGATCTAGGCAAGACTAGAGCCCAGGTACCCAGTCTCTTAATCCAGCTTTTTTTCCAATCATACTAGCTAAAATGTTGGACAAAGGGCCTCAGCACAGTATTCGGCATCATGACAAGCCATCCTCCCAACCCCTTCAGCACATGTGCTCACCCGCCAGACCTTTCGATGGCCTCACCCCACTATACTCCATCCTTTCCACACCCTCACCTTCAGCCAAGGTTTGTCAACTGAGAAGCCAAGGGTTTCTCAACTCATTTCAGCAAAGTCACAGAAACATAAAACTGAGTGGCACAGGAATGGTAATCAGAGTCTGGTGGGGCTGGAAACACTGTGTTTGCAGGAGGAGGGGAGGAGATTGTCAGAAATAGATGGCGATGGAAGATGTTTTGAGGATAGATGGCAATGGGTCTTGAATGTCTTACTGAGAGATAAGAAATAAATTAGGAACCTTTTTAATGCATGGGCCCAGCCTGCTTAAAAAAAGACTTATCCAGGGGCACCTGGGTGGCTCTGTTGCTAAGCATCTGCCTTTGTCTCAGGTCATGGTCGAAGGGCCCTGGGATCAAGCCCCGCATCAGGTTCCCTGCTCAGTGGGAAGCCTGCTTCTCCCTCTCCCACTCCTCTGCTTGTGTTCCCTCTCTCACTCTGTCTCTCTGTCAAATAAATAAATAAATAAATGTCTTAAAAAAAGAAAAAAGACTTATCCTTCATGACAATTGCATTTGTTTCTTTCTGTGTTTAATGTATGTGATCCCACTAGTGTGGATGCTCTTTGAGGACAAGGACAATGACTATCATGTTCAATACCACCTCCCCAGTGGCCAGCAAACTGACTGCCATACACAAGTACTACAAAGATATGGGTTACTGAAGGAATACAAACACAACTACAGACATGCAACTCCCCTTATACTTGTTACATGTGAGCTCTCTTGGTCAGTGGCCAACATTTATATTTTAGGAAATAAGGATAGCCCAAGGGGCGCTCCCCCTGGAGTTTTTCCCCACCAGTTACAAGAATAGCAGGCAGAGGGCGCCTGGGTGGCTCAGTTGGTTAAGCGACTGCCTTCGGCTCAGGTCATGATCCTGGAGTCCCTGGATCGAGTCCCACATTGGGCTCCCTGCTCGGCAGGGAGTCTGCTTCTCCCTCTGACCCTCCTCCCTCTCATGCTCTCTGTCTCTCTCTCAAATAAATAAATAAAATCTTAAAAAAAAAAAAAGAATAGCAGGCAGAGCTCTATATTCATATTTCTGTTTCTACATCAGTTATATGGCACCCAAACTAGGATACAGCATATTCTCCCTGTTGTAAACACTTCTGGATCAAACAACTTCTATAACCTTCCCAAACCCTGAAGACAATACCAAGAGGATGGAACAATGGCCTGGGAATGAAGAAGCTTCTCCTGCTGGCTCACTCTCTGACTCACACCTGACCAAGGACAAATCACTTAACCTCAGCTTGCCTTGTTTTTACTGTATGCAAAATAGAGCCGATAACAATATAAGCCTCCTCCTTCCCTTGGAGGGATATTCTGAGAATTGGGGAGATGCTATCTTGGAAGTGATTAGAGCTCCCAAGAACTGGGCTCTTAATACAGAAGCTGTGTTGTTCTCAGGTTGTGCTACAGCTGCTGTTTTTCTCATGAAAGGTCCATATTGTGAGGCCTTGTTGGCAAGGAGAAGCAACTGTTGCTATGTGTTGACAGAATGCTACAACAAGCAGGAGGGCAGGCACCTCAAGAGTTTAATGGTTCTGATTTCATTCATTGAATACCTTCTTCCTCACCTCAAACCTCAATCTCCATTATTCTTTATGGATAGGTGTTGTTTTTTCGCTTTCCAACTTTCCCTAGCTGCCAGGACATCTGGAGAAAAACAAAGCTGGTCCAAGACATATATATTTTTTTTTTCTTGACTGAATCAGAGAACCACAAGGGGAGTGCTGTTTCTTGAAGAGTCACCCAGTTCATTCAATTTGACAATCAAACAATTTCTGAGCATTTTCTGTACCAAGGCTATATAAGGACTGTTTTCTGAACAGGTGTATGGTCAGATGGCCATGCATGTACTTAAGGAGAGCAACAAGACAGAAAAGTCACTGCCCTGAAAAATCAAGATCATATACAGATTATATAAATAAAACATGGTTTCTGCTTTCACAGAGCTCAGAGGCAGCAAGAAACAAACAGTTCACTAAAGGCAAATTATAAATAACTTGTAAGTAAACTTGCCTGAGAGTACAGAGCAGAGAATATGTAATTCTGAAGCTGAGATTAGGAAGAAGTATTCAGAAGAGAGCTCTCAGGGAAAGCAAGTTTCTCAGCAATGAGAACAGTGTATGCAAAGTCCCAGAAACATTAAACTGAGTGAAACAGGGATGGTAATCAGAGTTCAAGGCATGGGAGCACCATGGGTTTTGGGAGAGTGTTGCATGGGGTTAGAGTTGATAGGGATTTTGAGATATTTTATCAAGGGTTCTGGAATACTTGCTGAGAGCCTGGGAATTCATGCGAGCAATGGGAGGCATCACACATCTTGAGTTGGCCAGTAGGATACAAACTACACTTTGGGAAATGTGATTCCTGGAGTCTGGGAGAACTCAGGAGGACTACAACAATGATTCGGGAGGGACATGGTGAATAGCCTCTGCAAATAGCTGAAGGTACAGAGAGGGAAGAGGGCATCAAATGGACCATGGTTGCCTACAAACTGGGTGGAGTTCTTGAAGGAGAAGAAAAGGAGAACTGTGGTCAAACTATTCCATCCTGCTTACACTCTCAGCCCAAATAACCACTCTCCTAGGCCAAGACCTGTGGCCTCAAGAAGAACCACTTTATGAGTTTTAGCATGAAATCCTTACTTCTAGCAGAGCAAGAATATGTTCCTCTTTAGATTGAATCATTACACCCAAACCATGTCCATGGGGGTCACAGAATACCAGTAGCAGGAAAGATGTGAAAAAAGAGATGAAACAAAGAAGGATAGAGAAAATAAAAGGGGAATAAATAGGGAGGCATCTGCCAATCATGTCTCACTCCAGTTGCCTCGCCCAACTCTAGGGCTTAGAACGTCATCTAAAAGAAGATCCCCAGTTTCCACAGCCTCGAGACAAAGAGCTGTTGCTTTTGGCCTCTCAGTGGATAATAACTTTTTGGGACTTGATTAGAGCAAAAACCTCTGTAAGCACCATCACAACATCTCTCACTTGGAATTGCCAGTGATGGTAGTCCTTACTCCAACATTTGAAATGTCTTAGTAATAAATAAATTCATTCATTCATTCATTCATTCATTCATTCACATGGTTTGACTGCCCGTTATGATTATAAGTTCCTCAAATGTATTAGTTCATTCAACATTCAACCATGTTTGTTATATGGCTACTGTATACTAAGCCCTGTGCCAGGCTTTAGAGAAACTGAGGTGTACAAAACAGGTGTTACTGTCATAATCCCTGACTCCATGCAGCTTGCAGTCTGATAGGGAAGACAGACATTAAAGAAATATTTAAACACTTTAATTACAATTCTGCTATGAGGGAATGGTATGGGCACTATAAAAGCAGTCAGATTTGGTCCCATCGATCCCCATAGACTTGAAGGGTGGGAGGAATTTGCCAAGCAGAAAGTGGAGGGAAGAGTATTCCAGGTAGAGTCAAGAGCTACATGAGGGCCTGAGATGGGCCTCTGGCATGACAGAGATCAGAGAGGACAGTGTGGTCAGAACCTAGTAAGCAAGGAAGAGAGCAGCAGCAGGTGAGTATGGCAACTCACAGAGATGACCCTTCTCCATGTCCTACAATTACCACCTTAGCACCTAGCAAAGCAAGCCTCGAGAACATATGAATAAATGCAGCTTTGAGTACTAAAGGTATCCTCACCTACTAGCACCCCCCCCCCCAGCATGGAATTCATCTTTACTGAGTAGTGTGAGGTTAGGAGAAATGGTTTCTGCAACTTTGCTTATGCCAAGAACAGCCTTGTAGAACTAGAAAATTCGCAACGAAGCTATGACATGATCTGTTTTACCCACTTTATTATTCATCTGTCTCATGGCAGTAAAACCAGTATTGGAGTTGCTATTGAGGTGAAGACTTATGGAAGACTCCATAAAAACCAAGTATAGGTTAGAAATTTGGTTTTGAGGTATTGTGTTGTAGTAATACAATGTATTTTTCATGCAACTTCATTCTAGTGAAGAATAGAAGACAATAAGATCAAACTCTGTATAACAACTCACCTTTCTTGAAAGCATAATTTCCAAGTAAGTTTATAGATATGAAAAGGAAAAGGTAAACAAAGGGGTAGAGAATTGTATCAGTGCAAATTCCAGGGAGAAACAGAATTTGCCCACAGATGATTCAGATGAAGAGATGCGCATGACAAAAATATATCTACACAGTTGAAGACAGAGTTAAGGGGAGGAATGAACTAGGGGTGTGCAGCCTGCCAGGGATAGAAAGCATGGAAAAAGTTCCCCAGGACTAGGGCCGAAGGGATTCAGAGAGGAAACAGTGGTACTGGTGTCCAGGGCAGAAGCTATCGTTGTGCAGGAAGAAGCTGGGATGGAGGAGGAAAGACACATCCTGAGACTTCTCTCTCTCTCTCTCTCTCTCTTCAGGGTCCCTGCAGTGCCTCCAGTTGCTGAGCTGAACTTGTTACTTTAAATGTTCATGAATGCTGAAACCAGTCTGTGAATGCCAAAATGGGTCAAATCAAACCAAAGAGGCATCCTTATCCAACTGGAGCCTCTCTTTGACTTTTTAGGGTCAGAATCCTTATTGGATTTATAGTTTGATTTTCCTTGGAGGGAGAGAATGGTAGGAGAGAAAAAAGGCAGGAAAGAACACCCTGTTCTTAGAGTATACAACTCCAGTTCTAGATTCAAATGAAATCAAGAATACAGGGAAAGACAGATAAATCCAGACAAGCATGGAAGTGTTGAGGAGTATAATGCCAAGCTTTCCATCCATCAGTGACAGCAACGAGCCCAGGACTGAACCGTGTGCAGAGGACTTCTCAGCCATGGATACACCTCCTTACCTGGTAGCTAGAGAAGGAGATGCCGGGTGCTAGGTGTCATTTGAGGCCAGCAGTCCATAGGGAGATCACTAATCTATAGAGGTGCCATAACACAATGTGACCTAGCAAACTGATGTCAAAAAGGACTCTTAATCTCTATTTTCACATGCATAAGTAACTGTGCGCTGCATGTCAATGAGTTTTCCCTAAGCAGCCAGGCCATTGAAAACCATTTATGTGGTACTGGGTATGTATTTTAATGGCATTAGTCTAAAGGTCAAGCAATGCAAAGAAAAGCAGCCAGGAAGCCGGCCAACAGCTGAGGCAGGTAATTGAGCATGCAAAAGCACTCCCCTACCATCAGGGTTAGTCAGATTTTTGTTTTTTTCTCCAGTGCATGGTGTAGAAATGGCATTCTTTAATTTTCTCTTCTCTGTTTATGTTAGAAAGCAACCATCAAGATAAGGATTATCCTTCTAGAAATAATATTGCTATTGTCGACAGTCTATCAGCAAAAGCTGGGCTTTCACTGTCAAGGAGAGTCAGGGAGAGTCAGGTATTAGCTCTCAGAGCAAACGTCCAGGATCACAATGAAGACTGGAACAAAACCGAGAACGGAGGTAGAGCTTTAAAAATACGGGACTTCCCAACCTCTAATTCCAGTTTAGAGACCTGGCAGACCAGAAGTGGGTAAATACTTTAGTAGTTTATTGCAATGACTGCTTGCTGCAGCCATAGGGAATGACATCCCTCTATCCTTCCGTCTGTCTATCCATTCATCCAAAAGAACATATATTTAACACGTGAATAATAGTGATAATAGTATGTATCTAGAATATCATTTATTTCTCATCCCGTTCCAGAAACGGAACCTACTGATTTATATAGATTACCTCATGCCATGCTTATAACAGCCCTGATATTCCTACTGAATGAAAGTAGAAACTGAGACCTAGAAGAAATTAAGTAAGGCTGCCCAAGGAGCCAGAGAGTAGAGACTGGACCAAATCCAGGCCTGATCGCCAGGTCCAAGCTCTTAAGCCCAACACTGGTCTGCTATCTTATTTCATGCAAGACCCTGCTAGGAGCCACAGAAGACACTAAACAGAGAAAGGCACTGCCCTCAGGGAACTTAGAGTCTAGCAGAGGAACAGAACAACAAAAGGAACTAGGAAATACAGGTGGGAAAATGGCATCTTCCCCAAGGTTCCCAAGCTCAAGATGTTCTGGAAACACTTTGTAGAAGGAGCATCTGAATAAAGTCTTTGTTATCCATGCTATTAGGTCAAAAGGAAGTATAAAGAACTTTTTAGAAATTAGAAATGTATCTCCAGTGACATGCGTGCACGCGCATGCACGTGCACACACGCGCGCGCACACACAGGATCTTTGAAGATGACTAAAAGTTATTTCTCTGTAAAAGGTTTGTTTAAGCTAATTTCAAAATGGCTCTGTATTCCTTTCAAATACATCAGTTCACTGGGAGTCCAGGTTAGAAGTATGTTAGAGGGATAGGGGAAGAACATGCAAGATTTTTTAGATTCCCTCGGAGAACCACCCACTTGGTAGAGGCACTAAGGCATTTGTGATGAGCCACGCTTTGTGCTATAGATACTATATCATTTTACCCTCAATTTGATGAAGCAGTTCCTTATTCTCCATCGAATGATGAAAAATCTCTAAAAAATTAACTAATTTGCCCAAGTTCATGGAGCTATAGTCATGACGCCTAGCATTTGAGCACTGTTCTCTCTGACACGCAGCTACTAACTAACCGGTATTCATCACGAGTCTGTAGCTTTCATGCTAACTAGGTAGGTAGCTCAGCCTTCAAGTAAGCACTAAGAGACTGCTGAACTGGGACATTTTCCCAAACTCTTCCTTTTCCCCAAGGGAATCGAATTGTTTTTGGTTTTGTTTTTTTAATGAAGAAGGAGAAAAAGAAGAAGGAGTGGGAGGAGGAGAAAAAATAAATTAATTTAGGGTCCGGAATATGCCAGTCATTCATGGTGCTAATTTATTTCCCAAAAGTAATATGCAGGCAACATTTCTCAAACTGTAAAGGGTCAAATGTTGATCTTTCAGGAGCTCTGCTAGAGATGGAAGGGGGGGAATACAGCTGTCAGAAAGACAAGATTAACAGAGGCAAATGCCAAAGGCCCATAAGAAAAACCAACTATCCCCCCAAAACTTCCTTCAATGTATGGAAAGCTGAGGGCGTTTGCCCTTCTCTAGTGAGTCACTGGGGATATTGTCGCATTGCTTATCAGAGGAACAAGCCGAAGGCAAGAGATTCTGCCTGCAGAAGGGACAGACTAGATGCACAGATGTTGAAGAGGCCGTGGGTGCCTGATGACATTTAGCCCAGAGTAACTCAGAGGGAAGCTCAGGCCCCTACACTTCATCAGACTTGCACTATCTTTGGAATAAAGTTCTATGACTGGTAGCTAAGAGCTTCTGAGTCCCCAAACAAGAGCTTGTGGAAAAAGCAATAATTCTCTAGACTATGTAAACCTCTTCTTGGAAATCAAAAATCTTCCAGACTAACATTTCCAAGATATTTGTAGTCGATAACAACTGGCAGACAAACCTGCAGTGATTCAGAGGGGTGGACTTGGGCTTGCCTCTTCCAAGATGCAGGGAAGTATTCAAGAATTTCCTTTAAGGGAGCAGAAAGCTTCTCCCAAGTAAGAATACGGACCGCTAGGAATCTGGGCTGAGAGAAAGAGGAAAAGATATGATCCAAAGGTTTATGTGTTCCACTCTGGGTGATGGAGTAAAAGGTCATTTGGAATGTTCCCAGAAGATTGCAATTAATAAAGTTCATTCCAAAACCGGCATCTTACAGGTCCCATATTGAAGGACTCTCAAGGTGGTCAGAAAAGAGAGGCACCGTCCGATAATCAGCCAGGACAAGGAAAACACCATATTGAAAAAATATTGCATGTGAATTGTTCCTCTCTTCTTGGGGGGGACAGGAGCAGCGGGCAAAATGAACTTTAGTCATCATTAAATTATCCCAGAGCAGGCACACTGAGCAAGGGTCAGCCTGGCCTGAAAAGACCTACCTATTGAATGGTCCAGGGAGAAAACCAGAAAGGTACCCACTGACTTGCAGATCCATAGTTTAGAAGAAGGTCTGCTAGGGCAATTCTGTCTCTCTTTCCCATTCCCTCTGTTGGTGGCCTTCACAGCAGGGTGCAGCTGCTGGTGGCCAGGACCCAGGCTGCACCTCCCTATGGCCCCTGAAGCTTCCTCCTGAGGCTCCCTCTATGGGCATGCTTAGTGAGTGGATATGCAGCAGCCAGAAATGAATGAGGATATTTCTGGAAGTGCCCACGGTTCTTGCTCTGCTCCCACTGTTCTGCTCTGGGCACTGAACCCATCTCAAAAGACGAAAAAGACACAACAAGGAAGAATCTGCCTCACTAACCGGGACACTTCCCTCTTTTAGCTCCTCATTCCCTATCTGTTGGCTGCCCTTCTTCAGGGCTGCCAGCCTCTGGCAATGGACTCTTCTGCTGAGACCCTTGGCACTCCTTCCTTCGCTCACTCAGCTGAAGAACTAGAAAACAGAACAAAGCAAAAATGCTTGTCATCCGGGGGCAGACGGGAAAATTCTGTCCTAATTCCACCAAACCTCAAGTACAGGTGAGGAGAGGCACAGGATGACACAGGAGAGCCAGCAAAATGCCCCTGGGTAAGACCCAGCCTCCAATACCAGTTTGGTTCCTAAACTCTTGGCACCTCTCTGAGATAAAAGTGGATAGCATTCAGAAATGGGGGTTCCCAAAGACTGAGAAAGAAGTGTGGGCTTTTATTAGTTATTACTGAATATTTATGTCCCATTTATCACTGATTGTTGGCTATGAAAAAGCCAGATAAAGCAATTTGGCCTGGGGCTCTCACGAATAACATGCCAGCCTATCAGAGGCCCCATTTCTGAGGGCTCCTATTGAGACAAAGGTCCTTTGTAAACTCTAAAGCCCCAGAGCACGGGCTTGGAGCTGTGTTGCTGCAAGCAGAAGGAAGAGGGAGAGAAAAAAGGAAAAGGCCATCTTTTGCTTTTCTCAGCAGAAACTTAGTATTGAGAGCAGGGACTTGTTAAAGGAAAGGGTTGCCAGGGAATGATGAGGACCAGGACATGCTAGAACATCTTTCACAGATGTCCTCCTGGGACTGATAATTCAGCTCTGACGGGGCTCCATGCTTTAGTTTTGAAATCTTCAAAATAAAGAATGATTTGGAAACCTCCAAATACAGGTGCAGAACAAGATATGAATTTCCAAGTATGCCACTGTGCAGGACCTCTGTGATTGTCTCTCCCAGATCTGGAGAGGTTAAAGGCCTTTCTTTCTCTTTTTCGGAGGGGAGTTGAGTAGAGAGGAAGAAAGAAACTGGAAGAGGATACGTTCAAAATAAATCAAGAACTCTGTTGATTGTTCTTAGTCTGGAGAGAGAAGAGTCACTCTTTCGTGGAGCCAGTGCTCACTGAAATAGGTTCCCCCAACTTGGGGGATCCCCAGAAAGGCAGATTATCTGCTTGTGGTACTTTATGTGCTCTGTTCCACTTTTTTTTTTCCTGAGGGGATGGACCATCTAGGATAAACAATCAAATTCAGGCCAGAGAATTGGGAGCAGACAAGAGAATTAGGAACTCAAGGCCCAGGCCATGAGTATAAGAACTAAGATAGATTGAATGTTATCATTTTCTCATATTTATCATTTTTATTAGCACCTTGCTATTTCCTGATAAAAAGGCTCCCTGAAAGCCACTCTGGAGTCTCCATCAAAGGCAGCAAAATGGATCCAAGTGTCCCATTAGTCACTCAAATCATCGCCCACTAGACTGTTCCCCTGAACAAGTATCAGGCAATGAAATTTTAATTTTTCTTTTTGTCCAAAACTGTCAGACTATACTTGCATGGTTTTTAAATTCACATAGTATGACAATTAGCAGTCCTCCAACTCACTTCAGCCCTGTCCTCTTGCTCCCCAGAGGCAACCACCTTCAACCCATTGAGCTCTTGCTTCTCATAGGCACTGCTATATTGAGAAGCAATATGCTTACCATGCTATTTCTTAATTTATTAATGTTAAGCATTATTTATTGGTTTCCTGCCAAAAAAGATAGGAACTTTGTTATTTTATATATATATATTCAGCTTTCCTTCTCTCATCACCCCAAAATAGCAATATTATAACATCGTTCAGTTAATAGCAGTGTTCACATTATAACTATGCAAATATTGTTCACCATTGATATAAGTAGTACACTGAGCTGGTATCTCCTTTCTGGTGTACACTTCATACCTCCCAGAGAACCAACTTTGGAAACTTTTCTAAGTTCTGCAAGAAGAGATGTCCAGTTCAGCCTCTTTGCTTCCTCATAAACGCAACAGTCCCCTCCTGAAACTCTGCCTTTGTTTGCTTTTCTCTCCTGCCCAGCTGTCTTCCACCCTCCCAAATCCCAGCCATAACAATACCTCATGTTCCATTTCCTCCGCAAAGCCTCATCCCTCCACTGCTCTCCTTCTCTTCTAAATGTCTGTATAATTCACAGCCTGCACTCCGCCATTCGGCTGTGTTATGTCTTTGCATTATTCTTGCCTCCCTACTGTAAGTTCTCTGAGAGCTGGTCTTCTGCCTTGTACCTCCTCTGTATCCATCACCCTTGGGAAAGCCCCTCTACAGTGTGGTTCTCAGTGCATTCTTTGAGGCTGTTCTTCAGGTATTATGGAACTATTTCTTTGAAGATTGTTATTTCTGCCAGGTAGGAGTCCTCAACATATTCTTTGTGACAATCAGTTTTCTCTTAAGCCTTCCTACCAAACAGAAATGATTTGATCATAACCCAGGAGGAATTGCAACCAAGCTAAAAATCCTCAAAGCCATCATTGACAGTGTATTCTGTCTTAACTGCCCCACGTCTAATCAATTACCATTTTATCCCACACTGTCTCCTATATGTGCCTTCTCCTTTTGTTTTCACTGCTTCTCTCTCTCTCTCTCTCTCCCTCCCTGTCCCCCATTCAGGTTTTCATTTTCTGTGGTCTGGACTGTTGTAATAGTTTCCTGAATCACCTCCTCCTTCCTGTCTTTCACTCCTAAACCCACCTGCCAGATAAATTTTTCTACAGCATGGTTCATTTCTGCAGTGGTTCTTCATTGCTCTCTTGCCTTGCAGTCCAGACCTCTTGCCTGGCATTTAAAACCTTCCCTCCTATTACTCTCATCTCACCCTCTACATTGCCTCCAGCTGGAGGACTCACTATGTCCTAAACATACTCCCATGCTTTTTGGCCTTAATGTCTTAATATCACCAGGTGGTGATATTCACCACCTGGCATGCTTCTCTTCACCATGCCTGCTTTCTTCTCCACCATGAAGACTTCCCTGCTCTCCCCAGCTCAGCCAGATCTTTCTCAACTCTGAATTCCTGTAACTTTTCATTCCTATCTTTCTACAGGGGCTTGTTACATTCCACTTTTTATTACCATTATTTGTCGGTCTATCTTAATCTCCCTGACTAACATGAAAGATCATGAAGGGCCAAGACTTGGTCATTTCATATTCCATTCTCCACAAACATGGCAAACTATACAGATTAGGAGAGGCAGGGGTTGAATAAATGTTTATTAAGTAAGTGAATGAATGAAATAAAAATTCATCTTCTCTCTTGAACCTATAGATCCTTCAGAAGACCATTCTGATTGTCTTTACTCTCTCTGTGGTGAGTGGCAGGGATGAGTTTCAACACCCAACTTCTGGTGAGTAGAGGAGTCTAGCTAAATTCTGTGGCTTGCCAAAAAATTATGTTCTGGCATTAAGTCGAGTGCCTCCTACTCTGATGCACAGCCCAGGAGGTCACACTATTTTCCAATCCAAAGACCCTCTTGGGGATGGGGTTTCAACTCAGGGAGACCATAATTCAGAGCTGTCAACACTCAGATTACCTCAACCTCACAACTCAGCTCTAACTGCAAAGCAGTGCTCTTCCCTCTGTAAGTGGAAAAGGAAGTCTATGTCTATTTTTACAGAATTGAGGGGGAGGCAAGAGGAAGCATTTCATTTAATTTCTATTTCTTCTCTTGGCCTCTAACTTTCTGGCCAGGATTTTCTATTTCCAAAGCTTTGTATTATGTAAACATAGGAGGGCCTTCCCAAAAACAGAAGCAAACTCTGCTAATTTCCAGTCTCCCTTGTGGTATTCTCAGAAGTCCTGCTAAGCATCTTGATCATAGGCAAATAATATGTCTTTGGCTACAAGTCACTTGTAAGCAGGTAATGGCCAACCCTGGGTCAATAGATTCATTTGATTCTGTGTAGCCAATATATTTACAGTACTCCTTAGTTGAAAAGTTTTCTAGAGAAAAATGATGTTGTCCATGACTTTTCTCTTAGGCCAATTTACACAAAGCCAAACATGTTTCCATTGAACAAAGCCTGCCAAAGTCAAGAATAATTCTTAGGGAAGCTTCTTGTAACCCATCTCACAATTACACAAATAATTAAGGCAAAAAGTGACTTGAGAACTACATCATCCACATCTTGATGCTGTATAGACTATGTAGCCTGAACTCATTCTAAATGGAAGACTATCCCTACCTGCTTCCCCTATTAAGGAGATGTGGCAGAAGGTAGACAAACACACAGGTGCAAGCTCCAATGAAGACTATGTCATTTTTTAAATCATCCAACACAAACATACCTTTGAGATTGCTACCAAAGCTGGACAACCTTCATAGTTCTGTATCAAACAAGGAAGGCTGGGCCCATGCCCTAGAGATCTAAGATCTAAGATTAGAAGGCTCACCTTGATGCGGCGATGAATCAGATGAAATTATAAGAAAACAAGAATTATTTTTATTTTCCCTACCTTTATCCCACATCACTCTACCCTCAGGGAGAGAATTTCT
Organism: Neomonachus schauinslandi; assembly: GCF_002201575.2. Lineage (NCBI taxonomy): Eukaryota > Metazoa > Chordata > Mammalia > Carnivora > Phocidae > Neomonachus > Neomonachus schauinslandi. The sequence continues at coordinate 92,401,268 of NC_058408.1, forward strand.
GGAACCAGCATACTATAATGTAGATGAAGTACATTAGACACCTTGGAACTATTCTAGATTCTTAGTCTTCCAGCCTACCAAGGGGTGGGGGGGTAGCAGATGGCACAGGACCCAATCTGTTTTCAAACATTGCAGTTGTGAGTGGAAGCAGGCACTTTGGACAGATTCCAGTTGGTAGAGTCAATGAAGAATAACATAAACCTCAGACTCCCCATTGGTAAAACAAAGGAGGTTGGGTGAGATATTCCCTGAAGTCCCTTCCAGCTCTAATATTTTATGATTCTCAGTGGTAAAAATTCAAGGATTTGAAATGACCAGTCTCATTTCTCCCATTAAGCTCCGGGTGAATCAAGGGCCAGTATTACATTGCATCATCTCTTGTACAGTAATATGTGAATGACATTACACAATGCCCGCTTTTATTAATGGGAACACTCTTCCAGCAATAATGCAATACCCTTGAGCTCATTCTGGCCTTCTTTGTTAGTACCCAACCCAGTTGCATTGTCAGGAGCTACAAGAACATGACATAGATGTTGGAAGCAGGAGCAGCTGAAGAGGGCAGGCACATAAGGGAATGACACAAACTAACAGCCCATCGTCTTGTTCATGCTCACAGTGGACGCTTAGTGAATGCCTGGTGACTAAGAGTGAGTAATGTAGAAACACTAGTGGACTTGTTAACTGCCTACAGTCAACACCTTTGCACCTTGCTATTTTGCTGGGGTTGAGTCTCAGCGGGGGTGGAAGGGAGGGAATTTAGATTTAGGAGTACTTTTAGAGTTCCCTTATGCTGGGGGCTCTCATCTATTGGTGTTCTGTCTCCTGATTGTATGGGATGGATTTCTTCCATTAAATGTATATATATATATTTAATTTAAATATATTATATTTAAATTATTTAAATAATTTAAATTAATTTAAGTGTATATAATTAGATATAATTAACAAATCATTAATAAATATAATTTTATATATATTTATATCTCCCATTCCTAAGAGATTTGACACAGGCAAAGTTTGAGTCAAATCTACACACTTGATTCCTGATTTGGACTTCTGTCCTAAGTCCCTGTCAGCTCTCTAATGCAGGATACACTAAAAGAAAAAGCAGAGATCCTCCAGTATCTCATCATGTCTCTTCCCTGCATGGCTCTAAACAGCTTTTCTTGCTTCTCTCCCTTGGAGCTTCCTTGACCCCCTGAAACTGCCTGCAAACACCCACTCCCCTACCCGTACCAACAAAGAGCAGTAGCTTACAGCTCTGAAAGGAGAGAAAGAGCATTCTATAGTCTTAGACAGTATGATCTTCCTTCCACTCTTTAAAATGTCTCACCTCCCTGATCCTGACCTCAATAAGGGGTTGAGTTCAGCATTGCCTTTTAATAGCCCTATTAAGCTATTTGTTTCTGGAAAACACAAGTAGCCAACACCTATCCTATGCATGATACTTTTCTCATATAAAAATGAATCCTCTATGGATCCATTTTCACAAGACCCTTCTTTGAACTGTTTTACTGGAATCGACTTACTATTATTTGCTGGGACCATCATTCTCTTTCCTTTGGTCCCTGAGTTCCAGGTAGCAGCATAGGGTAAGAGCCAGGCAGGGGCCATGGGGCAAAACAAAACCAACTGGCCATATAGAAACTATGTTTGAGGAGAAATAAACTTTGATAATAAGCTGCTTGCTATATGGAATAAGAAGAATGTTAGGCTAGAATAAATTTTCTGTCCATTTTGCCCCACTGTCTTTCCAAATCATATCAGATTCGTAATGTCAGAGTAAGAGCTAGTTAACACTTAACACAGTGTGACACCCAGCACAGCTCCTTCCTCTGAGGTTCTGACTGATTTCTCTCTGTGCTCCTTCCCCCTTTGTGGATGTTCTCCTCTTGTCAACTCATATTTCACTACTTTCTCTTTAAGCGTATTGAACAGGTTGAGATCCCTCAGCTATAAAGGTGTGGGGTGCACTTGGCCTTGGACAAGCTTGGAGGACTTTTCTTTTTAGGGATTTAAAGCTGACATCTTCCATGGAGCCAGTCATTTGAAAACCTTTCACTTCATTTGTAATTGAAAAGTAGTTAACACTGAACCAAAGTCTCTGCTTAGAAGTTCATACAGACTGCCTCATTAAGAGATATTTAAATTTCTACACAGCTAGATATTTAAATAATCTGCAAGAAGTAGAAACACAAAACCTAGAATGGCCACTTATGTGATGAGGCTGAGGTGAAGCACCCAGATGAGAATTCCTATAATTTTATAAGTTGCACAAATTCTTAGAAATTCCACAGAGGTGTATGAAGAAATGGACCTCAATAGGTCCTTTAATAAATATCTAAGGCATAAGTTATGGTTGCCTGTCAGGGAGCAGGTCACAGGGAGAGACCTGAGTTGGTGCTACTAGTTCTCTCCAGAAGGTTCAGGGCCATCTTTGGACATTTGATCTGTTTTGTCCCAAAATAGTTTTTAGAATCATCGCTAGGAAATGTCAGGTAAACAAGATCACCCAGGCTCCAAGATGTGACTTTGGAGCCAAGTGACTGGACCTAACCATAATACAGGGAAGGTTGTCCAGCCAGCTTGCCCTTGAAGACATGTGACATATCTGACAGAACTGTTTTGGCTTTCAGATTAAAGGGTTCTTCATTTTAACATGACTACAAAAAACATTAAACTTTCTGGTGTTTCTTCTTACCAGGGACGATGAACCCCACCCCTCTTTACCTCTTTCCTCAGGGTTACCTCCTCCCTGAGTGGTTATTGTGACTCCCATCCTTCCCGGATCTCAGAGTCAGCTTTGAGAGTGGTGAAAGTCAGAGATAGGAATGGGACAGTGATAGAATATAATGTAGGGATAGGGAAATGCTGCTTGTCTTACTTGATAAACAAAACATTTGTAAAAATTGCTTGTTAATAGAAAGCAGCATTTTAAAATTTTTGCTACTTCCAAATGGGCAGCATTAAGATGCTCTGCTTCTTGCTAAACAATCTGTGGGGCCAGTACAGTGTTCAGAGTCAGCACTTTATGGGACAACAAAAGCTGGTATCCAAGCAATATCCCTTTTCTCCACACCATACTACTATAGGACTTTGAGCAAGCCAGTTAAAAACACCTCTCTTTTCTCCCAAATTTTGAGTGGTTGGAAATATAAACACTGGAGTCTATCTGGATATTTTTGCAGATTAAAGCTAGTCTTGGAAGTGTGAATTAAATGGGCAGCAACAGTGGTTTCCTAATTCATCTAAGTAAATCAGACCTACCCAACCAGGCACTGGTAGAAGTGGACAACCTCAGGCTTGTCTCCAGGCAGACACAGGTGGCTCACCTCCTGGCAGAGGAGGAAATGAGCCTGACCCAAGAACAGATACTCTGAGAAAGTGTGGGGGAAAATATACCATGCTTACACTAATTAAAAGGAAGCTGGAGTGGCTATATTCACAATAGACAAAGTAAATTTCAGACCAAAGAATATTATGAGGGATAAAGATGGTCTTTCCTAATTATAAAGGAGTTAATTCATCAAGAAGATATAATAATCCTAAACATTTATGCATCTAATAACAGAGTTTCAAATTATATGAAACAAAAGCTGGTACAACTTAAAGAAGAAATCTACAATTATAGCTGGACCTAAACACCCATAACTCAGTAATTGATAGAACAAGTAGACTAAAAATCAGTAAGGATATAGAATAGGTGTCAGCAAATGAGTCTTTGGATCAAATCCATTTCATGGTGGGTCAAATACAGCAACATCCATTTATGTATTTTCGTGCTACAACTCCAGATATCAGTAGCTGTAACAGGGAATGTATGGCTCATGAAAATGAAAATATTTACTACCTGGCCCTTTACAGAGAACGTTTACTGACCTCTAGACCTCTGATATGTAAGACTGACAATACTACGAACCAACATGATATAATTGACATTTGTAGAAATTTCCATAACACAGAAGAACATACATGTTTTTCTTTTTTTTTTAAGATTTATTTATTTATTTGAGAAAGAGAGAGGAGAAAGCATGTGGGGGGAGGGGTATATATATAGAGAGAGAATCTCAAGCACATTCCCCATAGAATATGGAGCCCAACGCAGGGCTCAATCCCAGGACCCTGAGCTCATGACCTGAGCAGAAAGCAAGTCAGACTCTTAACCAACTGAACCATGCAGGTGCCCTGAACATACATATTTTTCAAGTGCCTATGGAACGTTTACCAAGATACATCATATTTGGACCATACAGAGGTTTCAATAAATTTTAAAGGATTCAAGTATTCAAAGTATAATCTCTGACCATAATGGAATTACATTTGAAATTAATAACAGAAAGCTCTCTTGGAAATTCCCAGATATTTGAAAACTAAAGAACTCCCTTTAAATATCTCATGAGTTAAAGAAGAAATCACAAGGAAAAATATATAACATATTTTCAATTACATGCAAATGAAAAACACAACAAAATTTGTGGACTACTGATAACACAGTACTTAGGAGGAAACATAGTGCATAAAATGCCCAAATTAGTAATTTTAAAAGGTCTTAAATCAATAAACTAAGTTTTCACATTAAAGAGCTAGAAAAAACAACAATTAAACCTAAATTAAACAGAAAGAAATAAAATCAGAACAGAATTAAATGAAGTAGAAAACAAACAAACAATGAAAGCTAGTTCTTCGAGAAAAATCAATAACATTTATAAATCTCCTGCCTGACTGATAAGGAAAAAAAAAGAAAGACACAAATCATCAATGTCATGAATGAGAAAAGTGACATCACTACAGACTTTACAGACACTAAAAAGATAGTAAGGGAATAGCTTAAACAATTTTATGCCTACAAATTCAACAATAAAATTGCACAAATTCCTTGAAAGATACAAACTCCCATAACTTACTCAAGAAAAATAATCAGAAAATCCCTAAAACTATTTAAAAATTAAATTTGTAGTTTAAGCTTTTCTCACAGAGAAAACTTCGGGCCCAGGTAGCTTCACTAGTGAATTCTATCAAACATTTAAGGAAGAAATTGTACCAATTTTACATAAACTCTTACAGAAAATTGAAGATGAGGGACTACATCTTAATTTATTCTGCAAGACTAATATTACTCTGATACCAAATCCAGACAAAAACTACTGGAGTTTATCCCAGGAAAGCAAGGTTGGTTTAACATTCAAAAACCAATCATGTATATTAAAAAATATAAAACATCATGGAAAGAAATTAAAGAAGACAAATAAATGGAGGGTTATAACTTGTTTGTAGGTCAGAAGTCTCAGTATTGTTCAGATAAATTTTCCCACAATTGTTCTACAAATTAAACACAAATACAATAAAACCCAGCAGGCTTTTTTTTAATGATCTATTATTAACAAATATTATCTATCACTTTTAATCCTCATAAGAAGTCTATGAAATATGAATTATTATTACTCCCAAAGTGAGGTCAAGGTTCCATGCCCAATATTTCAATGAGTAAATGGTAGAACTGTGATTTGAACTCCATTTGACTCCAGAATTCATGCTCTTATTAATCACTCCACCATATGTCATAATGTGCTTTCCAGGAAAATAAAACACCAGGTGCCACAACTCTGAAAGAAGGCCAGGAAACCATTTTAAGAAATCTAATTTAGTAAACAAATTAACATTTTAGAAATTAAAGAGATGAAGATTAAGAATAACTTTTCAACACTCTGGAAGCACCCACATTCTTTAATCTTCATTCATTAAATATTTATTGAGTGTTAAGTATAAGACCTGCTTCTTCATTCTTCAACAGTTTACATACCAACAATTGATATGTGACCATCAAGTCATTGAGACTCTTTATTAGAAACAAAACTCTTAGGTTAGTGTAGACTAATTTAAAATAATAAATGGCATTGCTGTTTTCTAAAAATCCATTTATTTTACAACCTCAGATTGGCTTTCTCCCATTCTCTCAATTACTTCTGACCTTTGACTTCACCAGACTGCATAAAGTATATTTTCAATATAATAAAACATAATTCTAGCTAAGCCACAGAAGAGAAATCTGTCCAAGTCATTGGCTATTATCACAGTTTTGTGCTTAGTAAATATATATATATATCAATAAATAAATTTAGTATGTCAGAAACAGAGCTTGAGGCCTTAAAGGGAAGCATATTTCATAAAGTAAATAGTTAAAATCCAGTATCCATTTAACTTTAACTCCATAAACCCTTATTCCATATATCTACAGCACAATGTACAACACAGAAGTCGCCCTTATCCGCAGATTCACTTTCTGTAGTTTCAGTGACCCCGCCATCAACCAAGGTCCAGAAGCAGATGATCCTCCTTCTGAGATATTACCAGAAGGTCACTAGTAGCCTAACATTACATCACCATGCCTACATCGTTCACCTCATTCCACCTCATCACGTGGGCATTTTATCATCTCACATCATCACAAGAAGAAGGGTGAGTCCAGTACAATAAGATATCTGGAGAGAGAGAGAGACCACATTCATGTAACTATTATTATAGCATATCATTATAATGGTCCTATTTTATTATTAGTTACTGTTGTTAATATCTTACTGTGCCTAATTTATAAATTAAACTATCATAAGTACATACGTATAGGAGAAAACATAGTATAGATAGGGTTCATACTACCTCAGTTTCAGGCATCCACTGAGGGTCTTGGAACATATCCCCTGTGAATAAGGGGAAACTACTGTAGAAGTTGTTTTAACCAACCTCTACTTAACCAGCCCACCAAATTAACTAATGATCTCCATTTCCTCAATAAAAACTGACTGATGACCAGAATATGCTGGATACTTGGAACTCCAGACAACTCTGCAGCATGCACTTCCAATTAAGTTGTCTGCTTACTGAGAGTCAATTGTAATTGTTCTCAAATCTATTCATGCTGGTTCTATTTGTTCCTTGACTTTTGAAATTTAATCAAGTATTATATAAACCCATGTGAGTACACTATGAGTGCAAAAAGAGTATTGTTTCTATACAAATTTATTTGTTTGAATTGATAAGTATAAAATTTTAGAAGTTTTTCATAAAATTACAGATTCTGAAAGAATTCTTTACTCATCACACAGCTTTGCTAATGTCTATAAATTCCTTAAAGAACCCACTTTAGGGATAATGAAACTTGAAAAATAGATGAAGTTTATGCAAGAAAGATGACAGAAAACTACATAAGCAAGGACATATAATCAAAGATGAGGCCATGACCCTGCACGGAAGATTGCCTAAGAGTGCACATTTATAACATTTTAAGTTTAAATGAAATAATGAAAGTGTATGCCAGTATTATTATTCCTTGCTCTAACTTTTTAATTTAACTCACAAACTACTAGTTTTAAGAGCACAGAATAAGAACACTCCTACTAGATGAATGCCCCCCAGACCAATTCCAGATCAAATTGTGAATTAGGAGAATTTTTTTTCTATTAGAATCACACTTCATCTGACCTGCCTATTTCTCTCCCCAACCCCATCCCCCATTATGCAAATGGTACCTATTTGGTCTAATTTAGTAGTGCTAAAACTTGATTGAGAATCAGAATTATCTGGGGAGCTTTAGAAATACAGATTTCCCTAGGAGCTTACAAGCAAAGGTATGCACGTAAATGAAAGGTAAGGCCCAGGGATCTGCTATTTATAAAGCTTTCTAGATGATTCTCATCATCAGCCAGGTTTGGGAATTACCGCCAAGTCACACTGAAGAGTAAATGACGTAGTAGCTTTAAAAATTACCTGGTAGAGGGGCACCTGCGTGGCTCAGTCCATTAAGCATCTGCCTTCAGCTCAGGTCATGATCCCAGCGTCCTGGGATCAAGTCCCGCATCGGGATCCTTGCTCAGCGGGGAGCCTGCTTCTTCCTCTCTCTGCCTGCTGCTCCCCCTGCTTGTGTATGCTTTCTCTCTCGCTATCTCTCTCTCTGTCAAATGAATAAATAAATTCGTAAAATTACCTGGCAGAACAAAATGACAAAAGAGTTATAGATGTATGCAATTGACATTTCATCACAAAATGTTTGTGGTTTAAAACAAATGCATGGGGGAGAAGACTCTGGAAGGATAAAAATAAGCCTCTTAGTCTCGTATTTTAGGATGATGTTCCACAAAAGTTAAAGTGGATTTTCTGTAATTTGCAAATTGTGAATCTTTGAAAAGACATGATTTTTAAATAACTTTTAACTGTAGTAGAGCTCTTCCTTCAGAAGTTTCCTTCCTTCAGAAATTTCATGTGGAAAAAAATACTCAGAACAGAACAAAGAGCACTATTGCGGCTGATGCTAGAGGTGGGGAAGGGTCTTGTCCATTTAGCACTCCCTCTTCCCTTGTGGAGGCCCCCACATAGCTTCTTGGACCTCTAGGAAATCATGGGCAACATTTTGAAAACCACAGGCATCACCAAATTCTACAGAGAATCGGAAGTTCCCTCACGATGCAACACTAGATCTCATCATCCAGTAACAACTCTCTTGACCCAACAGCTGCTGTCAGAGTGGTGCCATCAGAAGACCCACACTGCCAGACTCCTGGCTTAAAGATTTGCTTCTCCTGCTGGCTCCTGACTCCCTACTCCAAATCTGCCTCATGGCTTTGGTTTATTGAAAACTTCTCCTCATGGATCTTGTGCACTGCTTTCTCTCTGTACCACTCCACTGTCTCTTATATCTCTTGTTATCTCTCACAGTCAGATGCCCAAAGAAGCTGATTGTGGTACCCTGTCCATATCCGGTAGTGTATCTTTTGAGGCAGAGCTGTTGTGTCAAGCTATCTGATGGGTCACAGGCCAAGTATAGATATATGAGTATCTTTGAGTCAGTTGCTACTCCCTAGGGTATTTTGTTAATGGTGCCGGGGTAATAAGGTCATATGATATAAAGTATAAGGATTTTAAATGGCTTTTTTCAAAAGTGGGTTGCAGGTGGCAGGTTCTCAGATCAACATGACAGTACATGGGGTGTCAGAATCAATCAATAAATATAAATTTAAACCACAACATATAATAAATAATTATAATAAAGCTGCAAGTCCAAACTTATCTGAGCTTATAATAATAATATTACCAAATTTGAGTGAAAGGATAAAGACAGGAGGAAAAGGATAAAAGTATAATTGTGAGTTTTTAACTGGATGGAGATTTCCCCCATTTTAGGCCACCGTTGTAATATGAATAACTTTTAAAATATGCATTTATTTAAAAAGAGGAATCCCTCTCCATTTATTTCCACTCTTCCTTACATTAGGAAAATCCAACTATTTTTCAATGAAGAAAAAATTTGCAAGCATACATTATGAAATATGAAGAATCGTGGGACTAACTGACCACTTCAGTGATTAGGAAAAGTGTAAACTATTTTAAAAAGCAAATTTTTCACTGTTCTTCATTAAGGTTTGATTACCTCGCCCATTAGCATTTGGCTCTTATTATGATTGTGAAATACTATAGATGTTACCACTAATGGATAAAGAAAGTTGACATGGTTATCTTGATTAACTCATCAATAATCATTTGGAATAATTTTTCTTCATTCAGTGAATGGATCATTCGCATGCCCTATAATAACTGTGTACATTGAGGTGCAGGAAATTAGCATAAAAATTATCTACCCTGGAGAGCTAGTTTCCACTTCTTTTTTTTTTTTTTTAAAGATTTTATTTATTTATTTGACAGAGAGAGAGAGATAGCGAGAGCAGGAACACAAGCAGCAGGAGTGGAAGAGGGAGAAGTAGGCTTCCCACCGAGCAGGGAGCCCAATGTGGGACTCGATCCCAGGACCCTGGGATCATGACCTGAGCCGAAGGCAGATGCTTAACGACTGAGCCACCCAGGCGCCCGAGCTAGTTTCCACTTCTAATACCACTAAAAGTTAGTTCAGACTAACATTTGAAGGCTTTGTCAACTGAGAAGAAGAAAGGATTCCTTGGCCATTTTTTTCTGTCATGCTATTATATACACAGCTTTTTATTTTTAGGGTCCCCCGCTTATTATAAGAGCAAAATTAGAAATGTAACAGCATTCTTAAATCTTCCTTCTTGCTACTTTCTTCCTGCTAAGACAAAAACATTAAGCAGCTCGGGGCACCTGGTGGCTCAATCGGTTGGGCTTCTGATTCTTGATCTCAGCTAAGGTCTTGATCTCAGGGTTGTGAGCTCAAGCCCCGCATTGGGCTCTGTGCTAGGCGTGGAGCCTACTTAAAAAAAAAAAAATTAAGCAGCTGCTTGAAATTCTACAACAATGTAATAGTGACTTTCTGTAAATAGAATATTGCACAAAGATACTATTCCACAGTTGTCTTCCTCAGATGAAAAAGAAAGAAAATCGTGGCTTTTTGATCCCCATTCTCAGAATGGTATTGGGATTTTAAGTGCATTTACTTCCTTTGGGCTTCATGTCTTAGCTACAGCCAGAACAACTTAGAAACACAAAACTTTGGTTCTAGAAGATGTCTCCTAGATCATCGGATCTTATCCAGAACAGAATACTGAGACTATGTGTTTTACCCAAAGTCATTTATTTAGTAAACCACAAATAGGACCTCTCATCTGAATCTTCTGATTTAAGTCCAATAATTGCTTTTTTATATCACAGGGCATTACTATCACAAATACCCCGAAACTACCATCAATGCAGACATGGAAACAGTACAGGAAAGGTGGGTAGGGGACATAGGAGGAGACTTCCAGATTATTTTTTCCTCTGTGGCAATCTCTTCTTAACCAGTTCTCAGGAACTCAATGACTTCAGCTGTTGGCTTATCTCACAGAGGCCTTGGCACCATGAATCCATTTGTTTTCAGGCACAGGTGAACATATCAAATACTGACTGACAAATCCTATGGGATTTGATTTCTGGTCATCCTCCCAGTCAGAATTTACCTCAGTTGATTGACGTAGGTGATAACCAGTCCAAGATCACTGGTGCAGTTCCTCCATGGACAGGCAAAGTTCTCAAGGAAATTTAGTTCCAGAACCACAGACTGGCCACAGACTCACAAACATACCCCCTAGTTTACAATGGGGAGAGGATGTGAGTGGGTCAGTGGCTTACAAACACCTTGCCATTTCATGACAATTGGTCTTGATCTAGGTATACTGGGTATACTGCTACTGATACCTTTGGGGTTTTGGAACTATTTGACAAAATCCATAATGCTAGAACTTTGCAGCAAGTCCTACGCAACAGAAATGTAATGCAAGCAACACGTGTGATTTTAAATTTGCTAGTTACCACAATAAAAAGGCTAAAAAAGAAATAGGTGAAATTAATTTTAATAAAATTTATTTAAGCCAGCATGTTCAAAATAATGTAATTTCAACATGTAATCAACATAAAAATTATTATTGAGATTTTTACATTCTTGTATTTTCACTAAGTCTTCAAAATCCAGTATAGATAATTTTATATTTACAGACTATCTCAATGTATATGCTCAGAAATGCTTTCATAAAATTTACAGTTAAAAAATAAATCCCTTTCCCAAGTTGTTCTAAACATACTTAAAAGTTTTCCAACCATTAATCAATTATCCAAAAATCAACTACCTTTAATATTCACATCCAAATTGACAAAACTGATTCTTTTTTTTTTAAGATTTTCTTATTTTTAAGTAATCTCTACACCCAACATGGGGGTCAAACTCACAACCTCGAGATCAAGAATTGCATGCTCTACTGACCGAGCCAGCCAGGTACCCCAAAACTGGTTCTTTTTTAAAGAAAATTTGATTTGACTTTGAAGCAAAAGCATATCAGTTTTAAAACTACATCTATCCAAGTTAAGTAAATTCACCTCTCCTGTGTCCACTCATGATTATTAACATGAAACTCAAAAACATATTTAATAAATTGAAATACAATTCTAAATTTATCAATATCAACAAAGTATTCAAATTTCCCTTGTACTGTTGTCAGCCAATTTTCATGAAAATGCTCTTCATATTGATTCATGTTATAAAAATGTGTAAAATCATTATTATTAATTTGTATTAGGAAAAGTTTCCATTTTGACATAATTGTTCTGCCTAGCTAGGTCACAAATAAGTTTTTCCCTTTCCTTGGAGCTAGTTTCAAATTTAACTCACTCATATGCAGTGTGATATCACTTGGAAAATATAAATTATATTGTCATTTGCATCTTCTATTCCAAGAAAATCAGAGTTGACTATATAGTAGGACTGTAAAACTCTTCCATAACTCAACCAATGAGCCCTGGCAAAGAACACAAGATCATTAAATTCATTGTCTACTCTTTCTTTCAACAGTTCCATAAACTGCTGATGATTCATAGCATTTGCACATGTACATTAAAGGATTTTAACAACTATATGCATAACACTGTCACAGGTTTTGTTTTAGCAAAATGAGCACAAAGGTTTTCTATATATCATACATGTCATATAAAGGAAACATCAGTCACTTGTTTTAAAATTCCAGTAAATTTGAATTTTTGATCTGATACAGTTGAAGCACCATCCATTATGACAAAAAGTAATTTTTTCAAATCCAGCTGAAACTGTTCTTCAACAGTTGTAAAAGATTCAAAAACTATGTACATCATCAGTTTGATTTTAGGTCACAAATTGACAGTATTTCTTTGAGAGATAATATAACTAAAGTCTCTCAAGGTACCTAAAAGTAAAGAAAAGTTTTTACAATTTTTACAATTTTGAATCAATTGATATTTTATATTGTTAAAACGGTCATGTTTGGGCAGTTATTTTGGTGCCCTAATTGAAGATTTTTCACATTTTGTAAACTATCTTTTTTAGTCTTTTCCTTATAATTTCCTATCAAAATTTCCATCACTGCAATAATAACTTATTTTACCATCTCTCCATCTAAATCATGTGTGTGTGGTGTGCATTTATAAGTGTGCAAGAGTGCAAGTAGTTTTATGAGCTGGCTAAAGTTATAGCTCAGATCATCTTAAACTCATTTTTTAGGAGCACTTGGGGGACTCAGTCGATTGGATGCCTGACTCTTGATCTCAGCTCAGGTCTTGATGTCAGGGTCATGAGTTCAAGTCCGGAATTGGGTTCCATGCTGGGTGTGGAAGCTATTTACATAAAATAAATAAATAAATAATTTTTTAAAACCTCATTTTTAAATAATTTATTGGACATTAAAGTCTGATTTTAGGTGCCTCCTCTCATCAATTTTTTTTTTAATTGTAAAGAGGAAACTTCTTATAAAATTCACTATGCATTTGCCAAAAGTTTCATAAATTGTCCACTTCATTATGTTAAAAAATAAATTCTGTCACAAAAAAACAGATTTTTTACCTTCCTCTGCCACAGCAAATTGCAACCGCCATTCACTGTGAAATACACAACATACCTTCTTTCAGTATCTTTTTTCCTCTGTCATTGTACTATTTCTGCATTTCCACTTGACTCTCCATCAGTAGTACATTTTCATTTTTAATTTAAAGTTCATTCACATTTATTTTAACTAGAAAAAAACTGAGTTATATTACAATTAAATAAGCATTTCAATTTATGAGTATTACTGTAACTCATGCTATCTGCATACAACATCCAAATAAACACATTATTATTTTACATCAAAGCATAGAAAAAAAATTTGAACTGCAGCAATCTGTTGACACCAACTACTTGATTATATATCATGTGTGACACTAAGCATGACACATGTACCCAATACCTGCACTATGAAAAATGCCTGACCCAATGCAGTAGGTAGTGAAACGTAGCCCTACCAAAATAATATTTATAGGAAAATACACTGATTTGGTTTTTAAATTTAAATTATTAAAATTAAATAAAAAATTACATTCCCAGTCATCCTAACTACATCTCAAGGGTTCAATAGCCACATGTGGCTGGTGGCTACCATTCTGGGCAGTGTGATTGTAGAGTTTCGTGGACTGTATACCCAGTTTGAGAACTGATTCATGTTTGCTGTTGTTGTTGTTGTTGTTGTTTAAAGATTTTTATTTATTTATTGAGAGAGATAGTGATAGAGAGAGCATGAGAGGGGGAGAGTTAGAGGGAGAGGCAGACTCCCCGCCGAGCAGGGACCCCGATGGGGGACTCGATCCCAGGACCCCGGGATCATGACCTGACCCAAAGGCAGACACTTAAGGACTGAGCCACCCAGGCGCCCCTATTTATTTATTTTTTTAAAGATTTTTATTTATTTATTTGTGAGAGAGAGAGAGAACGTGAGTGAGCGCGTGCACAAGGGGGGGGGGGGAGCGGCAGACAGAGGGATAAGCTGGCTCCCCACTGAGCAAGGAGCCCAATTTGGGACTGGATCCCAGGACCCCAGGATCATGACCTGTGCTGAAGGCAGACGCTCAACCAACTGAGCCATCCAGGCATCCTAAGATGCTTACATTTTAAAAAGCCATCTTCTTTTTGTTTTAATTTCCCACAGTTTTAAAAGAAGATATCACCAATTCTGAATGTTCTAAAAATAGAAAGCACAGGTGAATGGTAAATGTTTTCTCATTCCTTTCCGTTTCTCTTATGAAAGCCTGAACGCTATTTCAATTACCTCCAAATCCTCAACAAGTGGCAGCTTCCAGAGAAGCAAGCAAGATCCATGGGAAAAGTTTAAAGCCTTTAAAACTTAAGCTGAAGTGTGAATTTATTAAGAAAGGCGAACAAAAACAACAAACACGAGGGGCACCTCATCCTGCTTGGGTTCCCTCTCTCGCTGTGTCTCTCTCTTTGTCAAATAAATAAAGAAAATCTTAATAAATAAATAAATAAATAAATAAATAAAATGTAAACATCTTTTCATTTGTTAAATTAGTAGAAATCTTTTTCTTTTTCTTCCTTTTTAGAGAGGGAGAGAGACAGGGGAGGAGAAGAGGAGCAGAGGGAGAGAGAAAATCTCAAGGAAGTTCTATACCCAGCCCAGAGCCCACACGCAGCTTGATCTCACAACCGTGAGATCATGACCTGAACTGAAATCAAGAGTTGGATGCTTAACCAACTGAGCCACCCAGGTGCCCCCAAATCTTCTTATTTTTCTTAAACATTGAATTGCTTATTATTCTATTAATAGGATACCCTAGCTTTTGTAGCTTCAGGTCACTTTCTTCCAGCTTAAACCCCACTCCTTCTTTATCTTTAGTTCTTTGGACCTATTCCTCTCCTGCCAACAAGAGCTGAAAGTTTCTTGTTGACTTTAAATAGCAGTGAAAAAATAATAAGCATACTATTTGGCATAATAACAAAAACTCAAAATTTCAATAATGTGAAATGATGCATTACTTAGAATAATTAAAACCTAGAAACAACTCAAATACCCAATAGTAGGGAGTTAGTTAAATATTGGCATATTTACACAACAGAATGTGCTTCAGACTTGAGAAATGATAAAATAAATAACTATTTATTGACATAGAAAGATGGCTATAAATGTACTGAGTAAAAGAGCAAATTCTATAACAATACATACTGTATAATCCCATTGATGGTTTAAAATGCATGTGCATATACATAAAAATACATATGAATATATGTATATTATATCTGTATCTTTAAATATAAATTCCTGACAATGTTTAACAAAGTGTTTCCTTTAACCCTTTTAATTTCACCATTTCAGGGGTACCTGAGTGGCTGAGTCAGTTGCTGGTTCTTGGTTTCGACCCAGGTCATGATCTCAGGGTCATGTCATCCACGTCAGGCTCCACACTCAGTGGGGAGTCTGCTTGTGGATTCTCTCGCCCCCTCCCCCTGCTAGCATACATTAGCTTTGTCCCTCTCTCTCAAATAAAAAAAATAAATATTAAAAGAAAAATTTCACCATTTCATATGGCCTTTTTTATTTTCTTCTTTTTGTTTTTCAACACTTTATATAAAAAGAGAGCATATTTCATCCTTTTATATTTTAAAATACAGTAATGTTTATTTTCATTTATTTATTTATTTTAAAGACCAGTTTCTGTAATTGCCATTCCTAGCTATCTCCAATCCACTCAGAGCTCTTCCTTGCAGGTAAATATTTTAAAACCTGGGTCATCTAAGGAGGCTAGCCTTCACCATTTCTGGCATTTTGAAATCACCAGACAAACTAAAACACAGACCAAAAAATATTTGGGTGGATTTGTCCAGTGTTATAACAACTCTGCCCTGTGTATGTAATGAGATGTTGAGAATTACAGGTGTAACAGGTCATTTCCCAATACTTTATCCCTCTCATGAACCCCACTGGACAATCAAAGCAAAGAAGAATATTCTAAAATGACTGAGTCCCCAAATGTGGGTTCCTGACCTCCTAGAAACACAATGTGTCCCCCACATTGGAGAAGACCCTCCCTGCTGGGGAGCACCACAGTTCTTTGCCTCCTTGGTCTGCCTCCTTCCCTATAGCTCCAAGAGGGTCCTCTTTGTTTCTCTCAGCTCTCTTTAGAACAGAACAGGCTGGTGTCTTCCTTCCTATCCACACTGTGTCTCATAACCAGATCAAGTTTCTTACCAAAGGGTTCTGCTAACATTTTAGTCAAGGCCTCTGAAATGAGTTAATGAGGACGTATGTAGATAATAAAGGATAATAAAGACATCATATCAGTTGACAACAGGATGCCAGCCCTCAAGAGGTCATGGGCCAGTTAAAAAAAAAAAAACAAAGGCCACACATGTGACCAGTCTTAGAAAACTTACCTATGAACAAGCACTGAATAGTGCAGAACCGACTGAATTCTCATGGTAACAAGGTAACAGTGGGAGAAAGGTCAATACCCAAAAACCTTAACTGGGGGCATCAAATCCGGCCTTATGCACAGATGCTTCTTACATAGAACAATTTCAGAGAAACAGGAGATGTCCACCCCAAGTCCCTCCCCTCTGGATGCTGACTGTCAACTTTCCCAAATAAATAATTCTGAGCTGAAGCTCCAAAAACCACTATTAAGTTGGAAATGTTAAGAGAAGATTAACATGGTAGGCTGATTCGGCCTTCTGTTTTACCACCAATTTTATAAACAGATTATCAGATTAGTTGACCAGTCACCAAGCTGATTCTGAGGAAACGGAACCCAGATGGAAGCATTTGATGGAGAGGAGAGTGAGGTGAGGACCTGGGACATTGGTCTGCAGGATGCTCAGGGTGGAACAGCAAAGAGGCAAAAAGACGGCTCAGGGCCCAGAACAGAGGGAAAAGCCAAGAGACGGACAACGCCTGTGGAAAAGCCCGCAAGAGCGAAAGAGCAAGGCCATCAGTTGGTGGGCAAAGAAGAGAGGAGAGGAAAAGCGTGCCCCAGCCTGCTGGAGGCATTTGGAGTTCATGGGGCCATTCATTCGCCACCCCAATTAAAGGCTCTTTGCTCCCTGCCTTGCCTCACTGTGGTTTCCTCAGACAGAAGTGGCTTTGTTCCTGGGTGAGCACCGGGGCCTAGAAGCAGCTGTGAGTGTGTGGACTTCCTGCTTGCAGCCTTTCTCTTCTGAATGCCTCCCAGGGACCTCTCAGTCCTGAGCCTTTTATCTCCCGTGTTTCATCTGATTCTCATTGAGTATATTCTGTAATTTGCTTTGTCAACTGTCGCTCCCAAGGAATCATTCCCTCTTGATCTTTTGCTTTCAATCCATTTTTTGTTCTGTCCAGAATGTGATTTTCAATTAATTTTTTAGCTTAAAAAGTTCAAAAACAGTCTAAAATGTTTATCACTAAGAAGAGCAGTTCCTTACCATTCCCACCTCACCGGATGGAACTACATTTATTTTAGTGATTTTTTTCCTCTAATTTACCCCAAATTGTGACATAACATAAATATACTGTTACCTCTTAATTCATCAATTATAGGCACCTCTCTCCCAATATCCTCACCTCTCTCATCCTCCCAATTAGCTGCACTGTAATTTGGGGTTAATCCATTTTGAGTATTTTAGTTATTATGACTAAGTAAATACTATTTGATGTTAAGCCACGCTGTATACTATGATTACATTTTTGTTATTTTTTCTTTCCTGGAGTTCATAATTACTTCATGTTTTTCATTTGCTTAAAGAATATGAACTTCGTGAATTTGCATGTCCCTTTTGGGCAAGGGTCATGTTGAGCTGCTTTTTCCCTTGCAGTTACAATACACATGCTACCAAAGATCCTACTTGATGACAAAATTTATCCCAGATCACAGAACCAACACTGAACCTACACATAACTAGTGCTCCATAACTATTCCCCGCTTGGTTTGTTGTCCATGATCTGGTGCTGCCTTTAGCTCCTGCCAACACTTTTGCATCTTCTGCAGTAAACCAAAGTTTACTCACCAACGTTTGCCACAATGAGCCAAGACTCACACCCATCATGTGAAATGGAACCTAGCCCTTCGCACTGACTCTTAAACATGTTCCTCAAGATGCACTTAACACTAGCACCTGGAGGTACGACCTGTAGAAACCCCATCCTTCTGGAAAATTACCTTAAATTTAGAAGTAAACAAGTGGTGTCTTAGAACCTTCAAAGGAAAACAAAGCCTGGGCCTGCCTTCAGAGCTTGTTGGATCTTACATGACACACAATTCTAGGAAACATGATTGTTTCACAGTCTTAAGCAAGTTAGAAGTAGCAGCAAACTATGAAGTGGTCTTCAAAAAAAAAATTTTTTTTAAGTAGGCTCCCCACCCAACATGGGGCTTGAACCCATGACCCCAAGATCAAGGGTCACATGTTCTACCAACTGAGCCAGCCAGGGGCCCTAGAATGTTCTTAAAAGAAGTAGACACAAGAGCAGTGGGAGAAGGACAGTTCCAACCTTCAGGAAAAAGCAACAACCTAAAAACAGAATTGCATTCACTGGTAGCAAAGCAAATGTTTATCATGATTCATGCATCTCTCAAAAAGGCATTTTAGACATGTTTCTTTCTCAAATGTGAAGTCCTGGTCCTTGATGGAGTCAACTTGTGTCATCTAGAAAACATATGTCATACTTCAATCTTGATGATGCCAGATAAAAAAGATAGATTAAGTTCCATTTGGTCTTAACTCAGGCAATGGCAAACCTCTCTGGCCTGGGAAAGCCCTCATTTCTTACAGAACATGTTTCTCAGAAGCTTTACTTAAAAGGCTTATAAAAATAAATTTGAATAAAACCAAAGAGGTTTGTTTTACTTCATATCAACAAAACCTTAAATGCATCTAACATAAAAATTTTTTGCCAGTAGTTTTGTTTTCTCCCAGGGTGTCATATAATGAATCAGAATGTCTGAAATTTTAGTATTTCATCAAGTAATCAGAACAGACTTGCAGTTAGGGAAAGGCTGATGGTTATATTTAAAATCCTTCTTCCCAACTGAAAAAGCATGAATCTAGTAGCAGAGAAGGAGGAAATGGCTCGATTTGGAACCAAGGCAGAATTGGAGAGTTACAGCCTCATGCTCATGCTTCACCATCAAGGCTGCGTTGGAAGTACTCCCCAGGAAAAAATTTATCTAGAGGGATGTGCTGAGAAAATTGCTGCTTTCCTAAAGAACATACATTTTTCTTCTTGTCCACATTGAAAACCATGTGTGTGATTATTTAATTCATTTCTTTTTTTCCTATTGACTAGAGCTCCATGGCACAGAGAACATATCTGGGTTTTTGTTGTTGTTGTTGTTGTTTTTTAACTTAATATCCTTAGAGCCTTGCATAATGCCTGGTACCTAATAGACACTTAATAAGTATCTATATTGAATTAATGCTACTGAATGATTCTCCTTTTTCACTGTGGTCACCAGGAACCTCTAGCTTAAATTTACAACTTATCCACTAATGTGTTACTGGGTTGAATGGTGTTCAGATCTATTATTTTTTTTCACCATTCTTACTTCCTATTTTATTATTAATTTCCACTGACACATATTTTTATTTTTATTTGATTGTTTTATTGCATGTTCTCCTGCTATGGGTCATCCTAAATCAATTGCTGAAAAAAAAATGGGCATGAAATAATGAAGTTATAATTTAAAATAGGTTATCTGCTGCTACCAGTAGAAACATTGTAGCAATCCTAAGATTCACTTTACTTAATTTCTCCTAGATTAAAATACTGAGAAGGGAGTGAGGTTTTCCTTAGAACTTGTGCCCACTTAATCTAACAGTAGTCTATATTTACTGAACATCAGTCACTATTTCAAGCACCTCACTTGTACTTACTTATTTAATCCTCACAAGTGTCCCCAGATGCTGTGAATGCTTTTCAGGGAGGAGGGAACCACAAGAATAAAATATTACTAAAATTAGGGTATTCCCTGATTTATGAATCAGTATTTATCAGTGACAAATAGGTTTGAATATCCATAACACAGTACTTAATAAATGGTGGCTTGAACGAATAAAGGTTTATCTTCCTCATACAACAGAAATTCCACCGGAAGACATTTCAGGACAGACATAGAAACCCACAGTGTCATCAGACTCCTGTATTTTCACTGAGCCATCCTTTGTATATCTTCATGCTTACTGCTTCATAGTCCAAGATGACAACACTACCTCTGTCATCACATCTGCAGTCCAGGCAGGAAGAAAGGGAAAGGCATAGGGCAAAAACGTTTACTAGCTGAGTATGTCTCCTCTAACAAGAAAAGAATGGCTTTTCCTAGATGCTTCACCAGGTGACTTTCACTTGTATCTCATTGGTCGGAATGAGGTCACATGGATACTCCTTTCGCCTACAAGGGAATCTGGGAAATGTAGTTTCTGTTTGTTTTTAGGCAAGGCACATTGCCATCCCAAATAGAATTGAGGTCTTATATGTAGTGTATCAGGAGTGCTTCTGATGTTCTCATACATCTGGTAAATGATACCAATATGTCATGAAAATTAGAGTTAACAGATTTATGGAAATGATAGAACTGAGCCTATTTTTAGTCCAGTGTTACCTTTGCACAAGATTTTTTGGCTTTCTTTGTACTGCAGGTCTAGATCCAATTTCCCACATATAATCATATTTGTTATAATGACTCTTTGTGCACTGAGATATCCCCAGATATTCTGCACTAACAGGATTTCTGACAGTGATTTTGCAAATATCCTCATCCAAAAAGATTCAAAATTTATTAGTGTATCTAAACCCTCATACATACAAATGCACAAAGACCAAGGGAAAAAACAAACAAACAAAAAACAAAACAAAACAAAAAAAGCAGGGTCAAGCTGTTGGGAATCAACTAAGTAAAGAACATTTAGTGATAATCAGGATTAATTTTGAAGAAAATGATACTGTTGGGGTTTTAGAAAGAATAAGCAACTGGCATAATGAAATATTTGCAGTATTTTTTTCACCTTCTGTGAAGGGAGTTGTTTTCCCAACAAGATGTGAATATCTGTTACATAAATACTAAATATAATTCTCATAATTACAATGGAGAAGGAAACCTGCAAACACTCTATGATTTAAATGAAGTTTATTTCCTCTTTCCAAACCCTGTTTAGCTAGCCAGGGAAGCTGTAATTTCTACAACTTCTGAAAGATTAGAATCTAAGAATGGGCTGAAGAAGTTGATTTGGGTGGCATCATGATGCAGTATTACTGCCCAATAGTATTCCCCACAGAAAATGACTTTTAAAATAGTACAAATATTAACAAACACCTTTAAAATAATCAGAACTAGACAGCTGAAAATAAGGCAGTGGTCTCAAGAGGATACTGGTTGCATTCTGCTTTTCAGTTTAACTTCTTTATAGGAATATGGTTTTTATAGGAATGTGGTTTGAGGGAGAATTCAAGATAATCTGTCTTCTGTGAGGCAAGCACTTCCATACTTTCATCACGTCCCAGAAGGAATGCCTTCCCTCCCTCCTCTGCCTTGTTGAAAATCTGTCATTTTTCAAGGCTGCATCTACAAAGCCTTCCCTGGTACCACCATCCACTCCTCCTCCTTCCTCATAATCAACTGAATTCATTGTAATATTGCTTGTGTGTATCATGACCTTATAATTTATCATACAAACGAGGACTTTTTTGAAAGGGAAAGAAAACACTATTAAATATTATGCCAGCTCAACAAAAGTCAACCAAGAATATCCCAGGCAGGCCAGGATACACAGTCACCCTACATAGTTGGTCCAGGGACCTTTGACATCTATGAAGGATATAGTCCCATAACTTGCAGAAGGTCAAAATCATGAAAGCAGGTTTGGTTTCCTGGCTGTTTCCTAAATTCCATTTGGATTTTCAAATTTTATCTTATTTGATGACCATTTGTTCATAAAGAAACAACATTTAAAGACTTCACATGATGAGGGAGCTGAGAGGGGGTAGCAGGTGAGGTGGGGATGGATGTTGGGCTGAATTGTAGGTCCACCAACCAGTTAAGTGGTGGACACCCTCTCAGTAGCCTCAGCATGCACAGTTAAAATCCCCACATCAGCAAAGTGCCAAATTGGTACATCATGATCTTCCTTGTCATTTCTCACAAGTTAAAGCATGAATGCTGAATGTAAGATAATTATATATTGCCTGGACCGTCTTTACATTTCAAGACTCCATGGTTTCAATGAAGTCCTTGTTCAAGCATTTGAGCAACTATGAAGCTGTTTTTTGAGAAAAGGTACAGGAACTCCAGCAGCCCATTTCTTCAGAGAGATGGAGGGGCCCTTTTCTATTTACACATTAATGTTTAAGACTATCTGTGCCTAGAACCCATCTTTTTTTCTCCTCACCATCAAATTTCTGGAAGACTTGTCTACACTCTTCATGTTCTGTGCATTTCTCACTCTACCTTCTGGCTCCAGCACCTTCTGTAACATGGAAAGTATTCTGACAAAGGCCAACAAGCAGGAGCTTAGGAAAGTCATGGAAAACCTTTTCAAGCTTTATTATAACTGAACTCTTCTCATTGGCCTTTCCTCTTTGACAGATGTTTTGTTCCATTGGCTTCTAACATGTCATTCCCTCCTGGTTCTTGGTCTCATTTGCTGACCCTCCAACACCTCTTGAATATCAGTGTTCTCCAGGGTTCTGTTCTAGATCCTCTTTCCTCCCCACCTTCACATTCTTCCTTGGCAAACATGTTGACTCCCATGGCTTCAACCAATACTACATAACCAGCAGTCATAGGTTCTAAAATTTTTAATCAGCTCCAAATTATTCTACTTCATGCTTTCTGTAAAAGTTGCCTTTATTATGCAATTAAATGTGATTTAATTTCTAGAACTTCATGGGATTTCCCCTATAATTATTCAAGTTCACCTGCCTTTGTAGCTTGTCACATTATTCATTGTGTATGGATTTTTTTATTAACTAATTTGTCTGAGTTCAAATCGCAACTCCCTCACTTACTAGTGTGAGCTTGGGCAATAAATTATATAACCTCTTTGTGTCTCAATTTCCTTGTCCTATAAAATGGGATTAATAATAGTAAGTCCAACCTCATGTAGTTATAGGGGAGATTACAGGAGCTAAACTATATGCAAAACACTTGGAACAGTGCCTGGCGCTCTAAGTCCTATATCCTTGTTAGCTATTATGATTTTATACAGTGAACATACTTATATACTGAGGACTCCCACATTTC
This sequence comes from Neomonachus schauinslandi, assembly GCF_002201575.2. Taxonomy (NCBI): domain Eukaryota; kingdom Metazoa; phylum Chordata; class Mammalia; order Carnivora; family Phocidae; genus Neomonachus; species Neomonachus schauinslandi. The sequence goes on from NC_058408.1 coordinate 92,424,761, forward strand.
TCTGCAAGAGGTATCCTCTTTTGTGAGCATTAAACTGCCTGTTCATGTGGAGGTCCCATAGGTACTTCAGCTACAACATGCCCAACCCTCAACTTGTTATTTTTTTCCAACACACTTCCTCCTCTATTCCCTGTTTGCATGAGTGGTATCACTTTCATTCTCCATCCAGCCATAAAATATCATTTTTACTTAACTATTCATCCTCATCCACCTAATTGGTCATGTTACTTCTACCTTCCAAATGTCTTGGATTGAACCCATTTCTCCATTGACATTGTCACTCATCTTCTCTCAACTTGACCCTCAAAACCTCCTTTCCCAATTCAATCTATTTCTTTTTTTTTTAATTTTTTATTGTTATGTTAATCCCCATACATTACATCATTAGTTTTAGATGTAGTGTTCCATGATTCATTGTTTGTGCATAACACACAGTGCTCCATGCCAAACATGCCCTCCTCAATATCCATCACCAGGCTAACCCATCCTCCCACCCCCTCCCCTCTAGAACCCTCAGTTTGTTTTTCAGAGTCCATTGTCTCTCATGGTTCGTTTACCCCTCTGATTTCCCCCCCTTCATTCTTCCCCTCCTGCTATCTTCTTCTTTTTTTTTTTTCCTTAAAATATATTCCATTATTTGTTTCAGAGGTACAGATCTGAGATTCAACAGTCTTGCACAATTCACAGCTCTTACCAGAGCACATACCCTCCCCAGTGTCTATCACCCAGTCACCCCATCCCTCCCACCCCACCCTCCACTCCAGCAACCCTCAGTTTGTTTCCTGAGATTAAGAATTCCTCATATCAGTGAGGTCATATGATACATGTCTTTCTCTGTTTGACTTATTTCGCTCAGCATAATATCCTCCAGCTCCATCCACGTCATTGCAAATGGCAAGATCTCATTCCTTTTGATGGCTGCATAATATTCCATTGTATATATATACCCCATCTTTTTTCTTCTTTTTTTTTTTTTTTTTTTTTTTTTAGATTTTATTTATTTGACAGAGAGAGACACAGTGAGAGAGGGAACACAAGCAAGGGGGAGTGGGAGAGGGAGAAGCAGGCCCCCCGCAGAGGAGAGAGCCCGATATGGGACTCGATCCCAGGACCCTGGGACCATGACCTGAGCCGAAGGCAGTTGCTTAACAACTGAGCCACCCAGGCGCCCTCTTCTTTTTTTTTTAAAGATTTATTTATTTATTTGAGAGAGCGAGAATGAGAGAGAGTACATGAGAGGGGGGAGGGTCAGAGGGAGAAGCAGGCTCCTCGCTGAGCAGGGAGCCCGATGCAGGACTTGATCCCGGGACTCCGGGATCATGACCTGAGCCGAAGGCAGTTGCTTAACCAACTGAGCCACCCAGGTACCCCTATACCCCATCTTTTTTATCCATTCATCTGTCGATGGACATCTTGGCTCTCTCCATAGTTTGGCTATTGTGGACATTGCTGCTATAAACATTGGGGTGCACGTACCCTTTTGGATCCCTACTTTTGTATCTTTGGGGTAAATACCCAGTAGTGCAATTGCTGGATCATATGGTAGCTCTATTTTCAACTTTTTGAGGAACCTCCATACTGTTTTCCAGAGTGGCTGTACCAGCTTGCATTCCCACCAACAGTGTAGGAGGGTTCCCCTTTCTCTGCATCCCTGCCAACATCTGTCGTTTCCTGACTTGTTAATTTTAGCCATTCTGACTGGTGTGAGGTGGTATCTCATTGAGGTTTTGATTTGGATTTCCCTGATGCCGAGCGATGTTGAGCACTTTTTCATGTGTCTGTTGGCCATTGGGATGTCTTCTTTGGAAAAATGTCTGTTCATGTCTTCTGCCCATTTCTTGATTGGATTCTTTGTTCTTTGGGTGTTAAGTTTGATAAGTTCTTTATAGATTTTGGATACTAGCCCTTTATCTGATATGTCATTTGCAAATATCTTCTCCCATTCTGTCGGTTGTCTTTTGGTTTTGTTGACTGTTTCCTTTGCCTTGCAAGGGCTTTTTATCTTGATGAAGTCCCAATAGTTCATTTTTGCCCTTGCTTCCCTTGCCTTTGGCAATGTTTCTAGGAAGAAGTTGCTGCAGCTGAGGTCGAAGAGGTTGCTGCCTGTGTTCTCCTTTAGGATTTTGATGGACTCCTGTCTCACATTGAGGTCTTTCAACCATTTGGAGTCTATTTTTGTGTGTGGTGTAAGGAAATGGTCCAGTTTCATTCTTCTGCATGTGGCTATCCAATTTTCCCAACACCATTTGTTGAAGAGACTGTCTTTTTTCCATTGGACATTCTTTCCTGCTTTGTCAAAGATGAGTTGACCATAGAGTTGAGGGTCCATTTCTGGGCTCTCTATTCTGTTCCATTGATCGATGTGTCTGTTTTTGTGCCAGTACCATACTGTCTTGATGATGACAGCTTTATAATAGAGCTGGAAGTCCAGAATTGTGATGCCGCCAGCTTTGCTTTTCTTTTTCAACATTCCTCTGGCTATTCGGGGTCTTTTCTGGTTCCATACAAATTTTAGGATGATTTGTTCCATTTCTTTGAAAAAAGTGGATGGTATTTTGATGGGGATTGCATTGAATGTGTAGATTGCTCTAGGTAGTATTGACATCTTCACAATATTTGTTCTTCCAATCCATGAGCATGGAACGTTTTTCCATTGCTTTGTGTCTTCCTCAATTTCTTTCATGAGTATTTTATAGTTTTCTGAGTACAGATCCTTTGCCTCTTTGGTTAGATTTATGCCTAGGTATCTTATGGTTTTGGGTGCAATTGTAAATGGGATCGACTCCTTAATTTCTCTTTCTTCTGTCTTGTTGGTGGTGTATAGGAATGCCACTGACTTCTGTGCATTGATTTTATATCCTGCCACTTTACTGAATCCCTGTATGAGTTCTAGCAGTTTTGGGGTGGAGTCTTTGGGGTTTTCCACATAAAGTATCATATCATCTGCAAAGAGTGAGAGTTTGACTTCTTCTTTGCCAATTCGGATGCCTTTGATTTCTTTTTGTTGTCTGATTGCTGTGGCTAGGACTTCTAATACTATGTTGAATAGCAGTGGTGATAGTGGACATCCCTGCCACGTTCCTGACCTTAGGAGGAAAGCTCTCAGTTTTTCCCCATTGAGAATGATATTCGCTGTAGGTTTTTCATAGATGGCTTTTATGATATGGAGGTATGGACCCTCTATGCCTATACTCTGAAGAGTTTTGATCAAGAAAGGATGCTGTACTTTGTCAAATGTTTTTCTGCATCTATTGAGAGGATCATATGATTCTTGTTCTTTCTTTTGTTAATGTATTGTATCACGTTGATTGATTTGCGGATGTTGAACCAATCTTGCAGCCCAGGGATAAATCCCACTTGGTCGTGGTGAATAATCCTTTTAATGTACTTAGTATTTTGGTGAGAATTTTTGCATCCATGTTCATCAGGGATATTGGTCTGTAGTTCTCCTTTTTGATGGGGTCTTTGTCTGGTTTTGGGATCAAGATAATGGTGGCCTCATAAAATGAGTTTGGAAGTTTTCCTTCCATTTCTATTTTTTGGAAAAGTTTCAGAAGAATAGGTATTCATTCTTCTTTAAATGTTTGGTAGAATTCCCCTGGGAAGCCATCTGGCCCTGGGCTTTTGTTTTTTGGGAGATTTTTGATGACTGCTTCAATCTCCTTAGTGGTTATAGGTCTGTTCAGGTTTTCTATTTCTTCCTGGTTCAGTTTTGATAGTTGATACATCTCTAGGAATGCATCCATTTCTTCCAGGTTATCTAATTTGCTGGCGTAGAGTTGCTCATAATATGTTCTTATAATTGTTTGTATTTCTTTGGTGTTGGTTGTGATCTCTCCTCTTTCATTCATGATTTTGTTGATTTGGGTCATTTCTCTTTTCTTTTTGATAAGTCTGGCCAGGGGTTTATCAATCTTGTTAATTCTTTCAAAGAACCAGCTCCTAGTTTCGTTGATCTGTTCTACTGTTCTTTTGGTTTCTACTTCATTGATTTCTGCTCTGATCTTTATTATTTCTCTTCTCCTGCTGGGTTAGGCTTTATTTGCTGTTCTTTCTCCAGCTCCTTTAGGGTTAGGTTGTGTACTTGAGACCTTTCCTGTTTCTTGAGAAAGGCTTGTATTGCTATATACTTTCCTCTTAGGACTGCCTTTGCTGCATCCCAAAGATTTTGAACAGTTGTGTTTTCATTATCATTGGTTTCCATGAATTTTTTTAATTCTTCTTTAATTTCCTGGTTGACCCATTCATTCTTTAGTAGGATGCTCTTTAGCCTCCATGTATTTGAGTTCTTTCCAACTTTCCTCTTGTGATTGAGTTCTAGTTTCAAAGCATTGTGGTCTGAAAATAGGCAGGGAATGATCCCAATCTTTTGGTACCGGTTGAGACCTGATTTATGACCTAGGATGTGAGCTATTCTGGAGAATGTTCCATGGGCACTAGAGAAGAATGTGTATTCCGTTGCTTTGGGATGGAATGTTCTGAATGTCTGTGAAGTCTATTTGGTCCAGTGTGTCATTTAAGGTCTTTATTTCCTTGTTGATCTTTTGCTTAGACGATCTGTCCATTTCAGTGAGGGGGGTGTTAAAGTCCCCCACTATTATTGTATTGTTGTCAATGTGTTTCTTTGCTTTTGTTATTAATTGCCTTATAGAATTGGCTGCTCCCAGGTTAGGGGCATAGATATTTACCATTGTTAGATCTTCTTGTTGGATAGACCCTTTAAGTATGATATAGTGTCCTTCCTCATCTCTTATTACAGTCTTTGGTTTAAAATCTAATTTGTCTGATATAAGGATTGCCACCCCAGCTTTCTTTTGGTGTCCATTAGCATGGTAAATGGTTTTCCACCCCCTCACTTTCAATCTGGCGGTGTCTTTGGGTCTAAAATGAGTCTCTTGCAGACAGCATATCGATGGGTCTTGTTTTTTAATCCAATCTGATAGCCTGTGTCTTTTGATTGGGGCATTTAGCCCATTTACATTCAGGGTAACTATTGAAAGATAGGAATTTAGAGCCATTGTATTGCCTATAAGGTGACTGTTACTGTATATTGTCTGTGTTCCTTTCTGGTCTATGTTGCTTTTAGGCTCTCTCTTTGCTTAGAGGACCCCTTTCAATATTTCTTGTAGGGCTGGTTTCGTGTTTATAAATTCCTTTAGTTTTTGTTTGTCCTGGAAGCTTTTTATCTCTCCTTCTCTTTTCAGTGACAGCCTAGCTGGATATAGTATTCTAGGCTGCATATTTTTCTCATTTAGTGCTCTGAATATATCCTGCCAGTCCTTTCTGGCCTGCCAGGTGTCTGTGGATAGGTCTGTTGCCAATCTAATGTTTCTACCATTGTAGGTTACATATCTCTTCTCCCGAGCTGCTTTCAGGATTTTCTCTTTGTCTCTGAGACTCATAAGTTTTACTATTAGATGTCAGGGTGTTGACCTATTTTTATTGATTTTGAGAGGGGTTCTCTGTGCTTCCTGGATCTTGATTCCTGTTTCCTTCCCCAAATTAGGGAAGTTCTCTGCTATAATTTGCTCCAGTATACCTTCTGCCCCCCTCTCTCTTTCTTCTTCTTCTGGTATCCCAATTATTCTAATGTTGTTTCGTCTTATGGTATCGCTTATCTCTCGAATTCTGCCCTCGTGATCCAGTAGTTGTTTATCTCTCTTTTTCTCAGCTTCTTTATTTTCCATCATTTCATCTTCTATATCACTGATTCTCTCTTCTGCCTCATTTATCCTAGCAGTTAGTGCCCCCATATTTGATTGCACCTCATTAATAGCCTTTTTGATTTCAACTTGGTTAGATTTTAGTTCTTTTACTTCTCCAGAAAGGGTTTCTCTAATAACTTCCATGCTTTTTTCAAGCCCAGCTAGTATCTTTAAAGTGATGATTCTGAACTCTAGTTCCGACATCGTACTAATGTCCATATTGAGTAGGTCCCTGGCAGTCGGTACTACCTCTTGTTCTTTTCGTTGAGGTGATTTTTTCCATCTTGTCATTTTGTCCAGAGGAGAATAGATTAATGAGAGAACAAAATGCTAACAGGGTAACAACGTTCCCAGAAAATATACTCTAAACAAATCAGAAAAGACGTGAAGCAGTGGGAAAAGAAAGGGAAAGAGAGAAAAAAGAAAAAGGAAAAGAAAAAAAGAAAAAGATAAAGATAAAGATAAAAACAAACAAAACCAGGACAAAACAAAACAAAAAAATAGAATGTGATCAAATATGATCAGGCTGGTATATAGATCAGTGCCACACACTAGATTTTGGGTGTATTTTGGTCTGTTAGAAGAAAGTGCCTCCCAAAATTTTAAAGAAAGAAAAACTTATATATGTACAAAAATAGGGTTGATATGATGAAGGGATGGAATATGACTGTAAAGATGGAAATTATAAAAAATTTTATAAAAGGAATTGATAAGAAGTTGTTTGAAAAAAGAAAGAAGAGGATTTAAAAAAAAAGGGAGAGAATGCGATCAGGCAGGGGAGTAGAAAAAAACCATACACTAGAGATTTAGGGTATATTTTGATCTGTTAGAAGAAACTATCTCAAAATTTTAAAAGAGAGAACAACTTATATATATATGCCAAAAATACGGGTAACTACTATGAAGGGATAGAATATGACTCTAAAAATGAAAAATTAAAAAAAATTTTTTTAAAGGGATTGATAAGATGTTGGTTGAAAAAGGGAAAAAGAAAAATTCAAAAAAAAAAAAGAAAGAAAAAGACAGTTAAAAAAAAATTAACTTTGAAAGACTAAAGAATCATGGTAAAAAAGCCATGAATTCTATGTGCATTATTCCCCTAGTGCTGGAGTTCTGCCATTCTCATTGATCGGTAAACTTGGTCTTGGCTGGCTATTCTCGCTGATCTTCTGGGGGAGGGGCCTGTTGCCTTGGTTTCCAAAAGTCTTTGCTGGAGGTGGAATTGCCCCGCCCTTGCCCCATCCGGGCTAAGTAATCTGCTTGGGATTGCTCTCCAGACCTTTTGTTCCCTGCAAGCTTTCCGTACAGCTTTGGAGGCGGAGAGTGAAAATGGCGGCCTCCCAATCTCCACCCCGGAGGAGCCAAGAACTCGGGGCCGCACTCCTCAGTGAGCCCCCAGAGAAAAGCAGTCAGTCAATCCTGTCTCCCCTGTCTCCGGCCGCACTCCATGCTCACCTGGCCTGTGACTGAGCATCTCTCTCTCTGGCGCCCGACCCCGTGTGGAGTCTCCAAACCCAGCAGATCCCTGTGGTGTGCTCCCACACTGCTCTTCCCTGGGGAGGAAGGGGAGTTTCCCCAGATCTGCGGCTTGTTGGGTCCCTGCTGGAGGAGCAGTGGCCCGACTGTGCTGTGGATCATTGTTTATGGCAACCCCAAGCTGAGAGCCCGTGCCTGGGCTCCGTCTCTGCAGCCGGCTTCCCCGCTCTGATCCCTGGGAGCTCTGCCGCACTCAGGCACCCCCAGTCTTTCTGTGACCCCGAGGGTCCTGAGACCACACTGTCCCACGAGGGTTCCACCCCCGCTTAGCCACCAGAGTGACATCCCTCAGCAGAGCAGACTTCTAAAAGTTCCGATTTTGTGCTCCGCAGCTCTATCACTTGCCAGAAGCGGCCGAAGGAGTCCCCCTCTCCCGCTGTCTATCCTCCCGAATATCGCCTCAGATTCACTTCTCTGCACGTCCTACCTTCCAGAAAGTGGTCGTTTTTCTGTTCAGAGAGTTGCTGCTCTTCTTTTCTTCGATCTCCTGTTGAGTTAGTAGGTGTTCAGAATGGTTTGATCCCTATCCAGCTGAATTCCTGAGAGGAGACGAAATCCAGGTCTCCTACTCCTCCGCCATCTTGCTCCGCCTCAATTCAATCTATTTCTAAAACACTGATCTGGTCACATCACTTCTCTACTTAAGTCTTTCAAGCAGTCCATTGTCCATAGAAGTGCTATACAATAGAACTTGATGCAAGGATGGAAATTTCTATATCTGTGCTCTCCAATATGGCTGCCACTAGCCACTTGTGGCTACTGAGCACTGGAAATGTGGCTAGTGTCACTGAGGAAATGGATTTTTAATTACGTTGAATTCTAATTAGTTTAAACATAGCTTCATATGACTGCTGACTATCTAATTGGACTGCCCAGGTCTAGAAGATAAAGCCTACCCAATCTGGCCTTGCAAACCCTACATTCCCCACACCCACCCTTACACACTATACCCTGACCCCAGTAGTCTACTTATCTTCTTCCAACACTCCTTGTACTTTTATATATCTTTGCTTCTGCGGGAAGGCCTTTCTCACTTTTTCTATCTGATGAATCCCTATTCAGCTTTGCAAACCTCAATCAAATGAATGTCACTCCCACTCAGAAACATTTACTGACATCACATACATAGATACACAGACTTACTTTTACTCTGCAATTTGCATTCATTGCTATTATAATTGTTACATCACCTTATGTTTGAACTGTTTATCTCCTCCCAAATTATGATCTCCTGTAGAACAGTCCTTAGCTCAGTATCTTGAACTCATTAAACATTTTTTGAATGCATAAATGAATAAATGAAACACAGAAAACTAATTTTGATCAGAAACTGAATACCTATACTTTGTATTGATGGGCATTAATGATCTCTCTTTTTTTTTTTTTTGTCATCTTCAGTCATCTTCAATGATTGGTACAGTGAAACAACAGACTTTGAAGTGGGTTGACCAAAGATTTATGCTGGTGATTCTGATTCTAGATTCTCAAGGTTCTATTCCTGTACTAAATCAGATTATCAGAAAGGCATACATCTTACTTCTCTCTTAGAAAAACTAAGGACCGCAATGTAGTGTTATGTCTTCCTTTTTGTTGTTTTTACTGTAAGAAATAGTCATGTGGAGGCTGAATTTTCAATAAAATTCTCTCAAAGACACTGTTGATTATGTGGTTCAATGCTTCTTATAGAAAGACCTATGTGAGAATTCTTCTGCTAGAACAGTACTGTAAAGATTTCATCTTTATAAAAAACTTGCACACATCCTTTTATTACCTAATGACAGCTATGTTGACCCTTCACATTTCCCTCTGGCTGCCCACAAGCTTAGAGTTAAGTTTCATACATTGTAATTAGCAATTTCTTTTTCTTTTTTTCAAGCTTAAGGTAAATTCCATTCTTTAATCTCTGTCTTAATGGTCTTATTGGATCTATGCAATTTGTTGTTGGTAGTCTCAGATCCTTTGATCAAACATTTTTCACATATTCTTTTAGATATTATAAATATTAAATACATAAAATATACAAGATTTCCCATTTTAAATGACCTATTTGTATATACCTGCATTATCTCTCCAGCAGGTCAACTTTACTTAGAGACAGAAACTCACTTTTCTTCATCTGCCACAACCTCTCTGTGGCAGGAGTCCCACAGGTAGTAATCAATATAGTCACTGATTCATGGTATCAAAGCTAACTAAGTCAGCCAAAATAGAAGTTGTGTGGTCTAATTCTATTTTTTAACTACTTGTAAAGCTGAGCTACTATATTAATCTTAAGACTGAAAACAACAACAAAAAAGTTTCATTAACCACCAAAGAAACAAAATACAGAACTACTGTCCTGGGACTATCCAGTTAGTAAAGACTTTTTTAATAAGTTGCATCCTGGCAAGCATCTTGAGAACTATATGGAATTCTAATCACTGGAGGTAAGAGTGAACAACCTTTCTAGAAGAAAATTTGGCAATATGGAGGAAAGCTTTAAAAATTTTATATCTTTGGTACTGCAATTGTATTTCTAAGGATTCTAACCTAAGAAAACATTAAATGTGCAAAATATCATGCCAAAGAAGTTTTCACAGTATTACTGACAATAGTAACAAAATTGGAAATAACCTGTCAAACAGAATAACAGTGAAAATTGGTACAAATGCTGCAATCTGGCCACATTTAAAGATTTTATTTATTTATTTGTCAGAGAGAGAGAGCATGCACACAAGCAGGGAGAGCTTCAGGCAAAGGGAGAAGCGGGCTCCCCCCTGACCAAGGAGCCTGATGCAGGACTCGATTCCAGCACCCTGGGATCATGGCAATTTGGCCACATTTAAACATACCCTTAATCTAGCAATCCTTTTTCTAGGAACTTACCCAAAAAGAATATAGATATAGATGTTATAATGACATAGATTTATAGATATAGACATGCATATTTATTTCAATATTATTAAAAATTTCCAATCCTAATAAATTAAGTAAAACTCAGAACCTTTATGTGATGAAATACTAGGCAGCTATTAACTTGGTGTTGTAGAAACTGTATAGGAAAATGAACATAATAAAATTTTTAGATGCAAGTAGAGTCTATAAAACACCATTTGCAGTATGTATTTTTGAAAATAAAAACTCTGGTAAAATTTAGGTATGCCATTGTGCTCTTTCTGTACTTGTCAAATGGTATACAGTGAACAAATAGTACTTTTTTCAAATCAGAAAAATCTATCCAAGACAAGTATGCACTTAGATTCTGAAGTCTCAGTATAGAAAAAGCGAACAATAAAATGTCAGAACCTTCTGAAGAAAGTTACTCTCTAGGTGTGGGTCAGGGGCTTCACAATCCCTGGGCCTAGATGCTCTAGAGAAGCCCTATCAGGGTTTTATGAAGTGCAATGCTTAGCCATCTGGGCAAGGTCGGGAAGCCAGGGCCACTGAGCCAGAGGCTTTATACCACCCCAGAGCCCACACACAGACCAGAGCTTGTTCTCCATGTCTTTCTGGCTCTAACCACCACCATCGGACATAACCATTCATGGGTTCTCTATCAGAGAGGCTTATAAGCCAGCAACATTTGTCTCCAGAAAAGAGCCCAACCTCTAGGACTGAGACAGGAGGATGCAAGAGAAAAATGGCCTCATCATGTTTTCTGTTTGGCAGCTGCACCCCAGTAAATGGGCCTTCACCTTACTAAAAAAGGTAAAACATAGTGTTTTGCTTTCTGGTCTATTTTACAAATTATTACTTAGATGTGCTAAGCAACATGCAAAAGAATTTCAAATTATGGAAACAGCCCACGTGTCCATCAACAGATGAATAGATAAAGAAGATGTTGTATTTTTTTCAGTGGAATATTACATAGCCATTAAAAATGAAATCGTGCCATTTACAACAATGTGGATGGAGCTAGAGAGTATAGTGCTAAGTGAAATAAGTCAGTCAGAGAAAGACAAATACCATATGATTTCACTTATATGTGGAACTTAAGAAACAAAACGAAAGAGCAAAGGGGCAAAAAAAAAAAAAAAAGGAGAGAGAGGCAAACCAAGAAACAGACACTTAACTATAGAGAACAAACTGAAGGTCATCAGAGGGGAGGGGTTGGGGGGATGAGTGAAATAGGGGGTGATGTATGGAAGTGTTGAATCTCTATGTTGTACACCTGAAACTAATATTACATGTATGTTATCTAACTGGAATTTAAAGAAAAATTTTAAAAAATAGATGCACTAAGAAGGCCTGAAAAGAGTTAATGTTGCTGGCAAGGTCCCAAATCTAACCCCTATTCAATTTAATTCAATTTGGAAAATGTTACTGAGTACCTTAACACTGCTGGGAACTATACTAAATGATGCAGGGTACATAAAAGGCAAACTAGCATTCAGTCAGCATCTACTAGAAGTCAGACACCAGGCTTGAACGTCATATTCCTGATCTCTCACAGCTTCTCAATCACACTAGAAGGTAATTAACATGATCCCAATAAGCAGATGACGTAGAGGCACAGAGCAGAAACAGAATTTGCCTAAACCCAGACATTAAGGGGTGAAGCTAAAATTTAAACTTGGATCAGCCTGGTACTAAAGCCCATGTTTTCCTCACTATTTATCAACCTATCCATCTTCACCATAAAGGAAAACAAGTCATGCCTAGAGTTTACAAGTCATGCATCCAAAGATCTCTAAAAAGAAAAAATGGTAGGGGACACCTGGGTGGCTCAGTCGGTTAAGTGCCTGACTCTTGATTTCAGCTCAGGTCATGATCTCAGGGTCATGAGATCGAGCCCCGCATCAGGCTCTGTGCTCAGCGGGGAGTCTGCTTGAGATTCTCTCCTTCTGTCCCCCCCACCAAACGTAGGCACTCTCTCTCTTTCTCTCTCTCTCTGAAATTAATAAATGACTCTTTGGAGGGAAAAAAGAGGAAGAGAGGAAATGTCCTATGAGCTCAGTTTAAACCTCTAAAGGAGGGTAAAGGAAGGAGGGCACGTCTTCCAGGAATGCTGAGGGAGAGTCTTTCCAAGAGGGAATAGGGGCTGTAAACCAGGCCGTGGAGTTTCTGTAGGATTCCAGCAGGATGGCAGTGAAGGCTGTCTAGAGGCCCAAGGCTTACAATAGCAAGAGCAAAGGCACGGAGGTGAGACTTGGAGCTCTGCCTCAGAAATGGTGATTGTCTGTGGGAGGCCTGGAGGCAACAGGTGGAGTTGAAGCTGGCAAGGCAGGCCTGAGCCAAGCCAGAGAGAAGCCTGAATTTATCTTATGGATAGTTTTTGAGCAGAGGATCAGCACAATCAGAATTGTGCTTCAGAATATTTACTTAGAAGTATTTGGTCCAGGGACACCTGGGTGGCTCACTCGGTTAAGCGTCTGCCTTCAGCTCAAGTCATGATACCTGGGTCCTGGGATCGAGCCCCACTTTGGGTTCCTTGCTTGGCGGGGAACCTGTTTCTCCCTCTCCCTCTGCCGCTCCCCCTGCTTGTGCTCTCTTTCTCTCTCTGACAAATAAATAAATAAAATCTTTTTTAAAAAATAGAAGTATTTGCCCCAGTTTGCTGTTTTCCCCCCTTTTAATTTCATGAGGGAATTTTGATATTTGAAGAGCAAATAATGGCCATCTTAAAAGGTCAGGGTTTGGGGTTTGTTTTTTGTTTTGTTTTGTTTTTGTTTTTTTGTTTTTGTTTTGTTTTATCCTTTTCTACTTTTTAGTAAGTAGATTTCCTTAGCTAGGTTCTTGATGACAAGAACCTAGTAAATCTGCCCATTTAAGAACTTACTGTCTGAGCCTCACATAATAGTCTTTCATTACAGACCAATGTTATTTTCCCATTCACCAAATTACCTCATGTGGGCAAGTGCGGATTGGTTGCTAAGATATTTCAATCCACTCAGCTTGGTTAATGAAGAATATGGACGTGGATAAATGGGTGAGTCCATCAGTGCTCCCCCTCAGGGGCTGGGTCATTGTCACATCACCGCTCATGGAAATCAGGTCAAGGGGCTCCGTATTTTAGGATGGGAAACTGGGCTAATTGGACAAAACCAATAGAACCTTAATTTGGAAGCAAAAAAAAAATTGTACATGAACATAAAGAGCTGGAGAGATGAATATGGTCTGTCTTCTTTTTTGTCATAACTCTTCAATGCTGCCTGACAATCAATTCAATTTAATATAACCCCCTGGAAAGCACATTTTCTCCCTAAGCAGGAAACCGTAAAATGTCAGAAATACATAAAAGGCAGCTCACATCTGGAAGAGGAGAGACAGGTATGCTTCTAGAAGGAAAACCTGTGAGGTGAACCCTGAGAATTAAGCAGTTGGCACTGCTCGTCTATTAATGTTTCTTTATTTCCGCCATAGGGAGTGTGGTTTAGGAACAGGCTGGAAACTCCTTCCTCGATATTCCAATGAAGACTATGAGCACCAGTGCTAGAAATGAAAGTCGAGGGGCAGTAGAAAAGACCATGATAGTTTGGAGAAAGCCATGGGCAGCAGGACAGGCCACTACTTCCATCCCCACTCCCACTCCGAGACCCTCAGCACCTCACCCCTGAACTTCTCCCAGTCACCTGTTTGGTGCTCCTTCCCTGGCTCTCTCCCCATTCCAGCTCCCCTGCAGGAAGCTTCTGGCCCAGCTGTGCTCCAGCCCAGCCACCACACCTGACTATGCCTCCCTATTGCTTTGGGTTCTCAAGCTGCTTCCAGAGGAGCACCTAAGTACTGCAGACAGGGCAGGCTACACAGGAATAGGGCAGGGGGCACAGTCCCAGACCCACTCCTCCTTTCCACCCAGAACGAATCATTTTCAGCTATTTAGTTCACTGAGCGTCCAATTAAGATTTCTTAATAAGTAGGGTGCCTGGGTGGCTCAGTCAGTTAGGCGTCTGCCTTCGGCTCAGGTCATGATCCCAGGGTCCTGGGATCAAGGCCCCGCAAGGTGGACCAGAGGCCTGGGGTAAGCTGGGGGCTCCCCTGCAGAGACATTCAGCACTCACTCACATGTAAGATCCTCACACAAGGCTCCTTCCCACTTCCCTGCACTTGCCCCTCTGTTCCACCCCTGCAGGCTACCCACTCAGGAGGCGGAGCACTATTGCAGCTCACCTCCTGCCTCTCTCGATCATGTCCAAGGCTCCAGTCTGTCCTGACCTCTCCTCCTCAGAGCTAATGCTCGTGTACTCAGTGCCACACGACAGAGCACGTACGTAATCATCCCACGCCTTGAACTGTTCTCTGGCGGTTGCGGATATGACTCTGGTTCCCACTGACACAGCAGATTGGGTCTCACCCGCAAGGGCAGACAGGCCTGATTTGCTTTTGGCAAACTACATGGCAAGGTCATTGAATGAGTTGACTCCTCCCTAATTCCAACAGAAGAGAATTTTCTCTTTCGGTTTTGAAAGGCCAACCTTGCCTTCACTTTCAATGCTGCAAATAACTTCCAAAAAAGTCATGAATATGTATAAATCAGTATGTTTTCAGTGGAGAAGCCGAAGCACCAGGCTTCGGTAGTTGTGAATAACAGAGGCCTGGTCACCCCACGCACACACTGCAGCAGAAGAGGTCGTGAAGATGCGGGGCCCTGCAAAACAGCCACCAGCCACAAGTGAGGGGACGCCAGGGCCTCCTCCCCCAAACCCTAAGTGCCAAGTAGAAACTGGCTACCCCCCAGCATGTCCCAGAGATCAGGGGATTGCAAAATCTGCTTTTCAAGACAGAGCAGTTCCCTTCCCTGGGGTCCCTGCGTCCACCTTTCTAGATATCCTCCGGGCTTCCCAGCTCCCTGTCGCTGCTCAACATCACACTGACACCGCCTGTCCCCGAAGCCCCAGATGCTGCAGGACCTTCCAGCTTTCCAGCTGAGCACCTGCTACTCTCCACCCCAGGTCCCTCGGTTCAGATCTTAAGAGAGAGAAGCTGATTGGCTGGGTTCCCCTTCTGTCCGGTGTCCAGTGGGGAAGAAAGAGGCCTGTAGTCCAAAGGGGACAACCTGTGGAATCTAAGGAAAGAATATTAAGGAGATATGACTGAGAGGCAAGGACGGGTCTCTCTCGTAACATTTATGAATACTTGCAACTCTTTCAAAACACGCCATTGGCTCCCTCCGATTTTACCTCTTCTGTTTTGCAAATATGCTATTTTCTCAAAACGTATTCCTAATTCCTAAGTGCATGGACAGAAGGAAATCAGCAACCTGGAACCCACCTGAGTTAGACTGAGTGTGCCCTCATCAGCCAAAGCTGACACCAACAGGGTCTGTCTCAAAGAAGCAGCTTTTTTATCAATCCTCTTAAAAATCTCTCAAGTTTAAACAGACTCAACTTGGCATCTAAATTGAAATAGTCTCCCAAACTAATGAGCTTACATTCTATTATTTGCATTTCGAGGCCATTAAAAAAGCAATTTCCTCTGGTTCTCTCAGAAGAACTTCATGCTTACGATTTCGGTGAGCTTTTCCCAGTGAATATCATTATATCGTGGGATTTTTGACTGCAGACAATACAGTGTTTGTTGTTCAATAAAGAATAGTTTGAGATATGAACATAGTGTCTGAAAATCGGCATTTTTTTTTTTCAAATGAAAACTTCCAGGAAGCATATCTTTTAAAAATTCTGTCAAGTTTTGATGTTGCCAGTCTCATTTTCATTAAAAAAAAAAACTAGAAAAAATTGTGGTATCACAGCCTTCTTGACCTATGGTTCTCCATTCTACAATTTTTAACATAGAAAATGTTTCCATAAAGTGAAGACCAAAAATAGATGAGAATTCCCACCAGAACTCTAACAAAAACACAGTCAAGTTGTAAATTTCAGAAACAAGAAACTTAAATAATTCTCCATAAAGAACTATGGGGACAGAATCAACATTTTATGGACTAAAAGTATACAACGCCAAAACCTAACTAAACATTTTTGAGACTACTTTACCTTCAGTGATAACAAATTATTGAATTTTCTGCTAAAGGAAAGACTTATAGAACCCACAAGACTCAGATTCAACAGAGAACAAATCAGTATTATTGGACATTAATGACTTTTGAGTCTTTGAGATGGATTTTATAGCCAACGACAATGATTCTGTCTTACTCACATTGAATCATGTAAAAAGGAGGAATTTTGAAATTGGCATTTTCCACACAATTTATTGCCTACAACTAAAGGCAAACACTGGTTTCCCCTGGTATCTCTCAACTTCACCTTCACTACTTCTCTATAAGACCAGAACTCCCTTAACAAGGTTTGTGTGTGAAATCAGAACTCTGCTGTAGGGAAGAAGCTCTTCAGATCTTTCCTGCTACCATTTTCTTCCTGATCCTGTAGATATACTTTGATATATACAGTATTGCCTTTGCTTACATTCTCCCTAATAATCTACTTGATGCACCATATACATGACTGTATTGTTATTTTTAGCAGACAGGGGTTCTTTTTTTTTCTGATTCTGAATATAGTCATAACACGTTGTCCAAGAATTAATTGCTCCTTCCTCTGTGCTCCCATGGCCAAGGCACCCCTGTTCCAACATAAGTAATATAAGTTGCCTTATATAGAGTGTAGCTAACCAAACCACAAACGTCTCCCTAGATCGTATTCCTTGAGAAAAGAGAGTGTCTCCTTTGCTTTGTCTCTCCCCAGGTCCTTGGCATAGTACCTGGTAGGGCTAAGGGACAGCTTCTGGATTTCCATATTCTATCCTCAGCCATCCCAAATAAACACATAATCCAAGGGAAGCTGCACTTGGCAAATTCAATCTTAAAACAATTTTTAAGCCCACTCCTCTTTACCCTCCAACCTGATTGCAAAACTAGGCCTTCTCTCTAAATAGAAATTCTAAAGCTGCTTGTCACCTAGGAGAAGGGAGTAGGGAGGAGAGAGGGAGGAGAGAAAGAGCAAGAGAAGGAGAAAGAGGAAAAGAGATGACTAACACTTTTTGAGCCCCATATGTCTGGAATCATGTTAAATACTTTACATGCTTTATCTCATTTAATCTTACCAACAGTCCTAACAGGGGAAAATACTATTATTGTGCTATCTTTCAGCTGAGAAAATTGCAAGGGTTAAGTAACTGCTCAGTCACCAGTAAGAAACAAAGCCAAACACTCGGAAGTTGTTAAGGGATTGAATAAATGATCTTGTCACCTTTCCCCTGGCATTTCAATGCAGTTGAGAGCTAGAGTAAGATAAAAGCCATATCCATTATTGGATGCCATGGCATTTCAGGCACACACACATTCACCTGCCTATCAGACTGGATGAAGTGCTTGGTGTCCTGAGCCAAAGATACAGAAAATGATTGGAAATACGGCAGCCACAGAGATGGGAGCAGGTACAGTATAGCTCAGTACAGCTCCTTCTGCCTGCTGAACTGCTAAAGGGGGTCCACAGCCAAGGGCTGGAGACAGCATCACAGAAAATGAGATCTCGCTGAACCTGAAAAACCCCGTTTTTGCTTTGCCCCAGCCTTCCACATTGAGGATTCCAGACAAAACGTCCTATTAATCATCTGTACGCCTGCATTCAGGGAATGTTCACAAATAGGTTCTCCTGGTTCATGGATCAAGTTAAGCCTCAATGAGGCCACATGCTCCTCCAGAGAGAGAAACCAGAGATAAACACCATGCTCAGGTGACCCTGAACCATCTGTTGGCCTCCAACTTCCTCAGCTGGGAAAGCCAGTCCCCCTGCACACTCAGACCTCAAAAGAACATTTTTAGTCTAGTATTTCTAAAAGCGTGATCCACCACCCCAGTATCAAAATTTCCTGGTACATTCGTTGGAAAAGCCCATGCCTCATCCACCCTGGACCTACAGAATCAGACTATCTAGGACCAGAAACCAGGAATTGGCATTGTTATTAGGCTCCTAGTACAACCCCTACTCACTAACATGGCAGCAGGGCTGTGTACGGAAGGGATGCTCAAGGCCTCCAAGGAAAGTCTCATTGAGGTGAGCAGAACTTTCCACTTAAAATATTCAAAACCCATTACTGTTGCAAACTTTTCATTCCAGCACCTTGTTTTGCAGAAGAAGCCGGGGACCTAAAGTTTCAAGCTTTCTTAGAATCGTACTCATTAAACTGTATGTTAATCATGGATCAGGGATTACACATTATACAACCCATTAAGCTTTTGTATGTTCTTGGAAGACTGCAGATTGTATAAAAATACAAATGAGCCAGTGGTTAAAATAATTGGCTATAATGAACAGCAAAATTAATTATGAATGACCACATTGTTTACCCAGTTGACCTAAGTCATTAGCAGATGTAATGGGTTAGATGAAAATAAGATGTATTTTGGCTCCTACAAAGTGTTCCACAAGCATCCACTGCAGTCCCAGGATCTCACTGCCAGCCCAGAGGATATGTAGAGGAGGCAGTGTACATGAGACCAATGATGGTCCCCTAGAGAAAAATTCACTATGAAGCCCGATAAGAGCATAATCTTTTATGAGCTCCTGGATTTACTACAGAGCAAGAACACCGTTCACCTTTTGTAGTTAAATGAGCTCTTCCCTATCACTAAGGTGTCTTCTAATTTAGCTAAGCAGTAAATTAACATTTCCATCCATGTGTTCCATGGAACACCAACCCCAAAAGATATTGTGGGGGAGAGGATAAGGGGTGTGAAGGCAGAGCTTCTGGAGTGAAGCACATTTTAGAGAATCACAATGCAAACCATCACATTACAGGTCCTGGAAGCCCAGTGGTAAAGAAACTCATTTCAGTTCTGCTTTAGTCAATGTCTTCGGCTGCAGGCTGCAAGCCAAACTCTGCCTACCCTAAGGAGAAATGGGGGTCATAGAGGAATATGAAGTAGCCCCCAGAGTAGATGGAAGGCTGGAAAACCAAGGATGTAGGCACAGAAAGACTTGGAAATCCGGCCACCATG
The DNA here is from genome assembly GCF_002201575.2 of Neomonachus schauinslandi. Lineage (NCBI taxonomy): Eukaryota > Metazoa > Chordata > Mammalia > Carnivora > Phocidae > Neomonachus > Neomonachus schauinslandi. The sequence continues at coordinate 92,443,874 of NC_058408.1, forward strand.
AGTCACTTCATCTCCTCTGACTGCATCATTCCCCAGATGAATGTCTCAGGATGAAGCATTTGAACAGACAATCCCAGGTTAGAGACCTGTTCTCTGACTAATGGGGGCAGAGAAAATTATTATCTATCCCAGCAAATTCCTTCCAGGGAGCAATGAAGACCTCACTCCAGGACTTTGGACGGTTCTGTCTCCCTAGACTCACACACCCAGTAACAATTTTCCAGCTCAACTTGCTTTAACTTCACGTTTCTCAAAATTACTCTACAACCATTTCTTCACGTAACACCTATTAACAGTAGAACACCCTTTTGGAAATGGGGTAAATAATCATAAATGGAATATGTGATTAGTATGTAAATTGGATTGCACACACAATTAGTATATCCCATCATTTGCATGGTTAATTTTGAAGGTATGCTGAGCTGTCATTTTTGTTCACAATAGTATTCCGAGCAGGTCACTCCCGGAAAGAAATAGGTTCTGGAATAAGTCATTCTAAATGTTCTTATTCCTCCAGTCTTTTTTTTTTTTAAGATTTTATTTATTTATTTATTTGAGAGAGAGAGAGCAGGGGGAGGTGCAGAGGGATAGGGACAAGCAGACTCCGTGCTGAGCTCAGAGCCCAATGCAGAGCTTGATCTCAGGACCCATGAGATCATGACCTGATCAGAAACCAAGAGTCGGATGCTCTCAACTGACTGAGCCACCCAGGCGCCCATCCTCCAGCCTTTTCTAATCTACAATAACTTTGGTTAAAACGAATCCCAAAAGCAGACTTGATGGGGAGGAATTAATGAGAGGGCACCATGCCATCTCTGTGGGTGTGTTGAAGGGGGTCTGTACCTCATGGTCTCAGTAACAGTGGGGAAAGGGGTGATTCTGCTGTTATTACCTCCATCAGTACAATTATAGTCATCTGCAGGGTACTTCACCTCTCACAGCATGCTTCTCCCCACCTTAAGTCTTTGACTGTGAAAGCTCAGGGCTAAGAGCTCTTTCTGGCCCAGGAGGCTCTGAGCTCCAGCACACAGACCTGCAAACTCCTCACTCCGCAGCAGGCTGTCTCCTTGAGTCACTGCCTAAAAGTGTCTCTGACTACAAAATGTCACCAGCAACGAAACTATATGTCAGGTCTTACGTGATGCTAACCGAAGGGAAGCCGCTCCTCTCGGCCCCTATAGCAGTAAGGCTTCTGTTGTTTGTGTCTCTGGTTTTCCCATACTTTGGAGTCTAGAGTATTCACAGTCCAATGAATCCCCAGAGAGTAAATGAGCTCAGTGCAGGGAAAATGAGGACCAGTAGGGATACAGCTGGCCCACACATGGAAGAGGGACAGGAGCAAAGCTGAGTCTCACAAGCCTGGATGTTGGAGGGCGTCATCCAGCTGCTTACAGCCCCAAGAGGAGAGGTCCAGCCTCCTGGTTCTGCCTTAACCGCTTCTAAAGGAGGCAGGGGCTATGTCAGCCCCTGCCTGCTTCTGCCTCTGCCCAGCCCATGTCAGGCACCAAAGGCCTGACCCTTGTGGGCCTACCTAGTGTGCCCAGCACAGGGAGGGCCTGGTCTGACAGCACAGAGGTGCTTTTATCCATCAACGATTAGGGCTCTGATGATCTACACCCATTCATCCGGCCAGAGCGCTAACACTGAACTTGACTTAGTCAGCCAGCTTGTTGCCAGGAAGTTGCTACTTCACTCCAGTTTTCCAATTAGAGCTGAGACACAGGCCCCCAGATCCAGGTTTCTGAGGTTGACCCACGTTTCCTTTACCTTCTCGTTAACTCTAATGAACCGCTCTGTCTGATAGGATTAGATTTGGCTGCACCTAATAGAAAACTCAGAATCAAGAGGCTTAAAAAACAAAAGATTTATTTCTTTGTGTAAAAGAAGTCCAAAAAAAAGCAAGTGGCCCCCCTGATAAGTTGCCTTCACACAAAGTCATCGAGAAACTTTGGAAAATCAAGAAGAACACCTTTTCACTCTGCTTTCCAAGGGCTCTCATAGTCCAAAATAGTCCCTAGACCCCCATCCGCTGCATCCACATTTTGAGCCATTGGAAGGAAGGAGAAAAGACACAAGGAACTTTCTCCAGCTGTCTATACTTCTTTTAAGGAAGCTTTCCAGAATTTTCATAATTTCCACTTTCTTTCAAGCCAGAACTTATAGATATTGCTGTATATAGCTTCAAGGAAGCCTAGAAAACATAGTTTTATTGTTGGATGCATTGCCACTCCCAACAATATAGGGATTCTATTAGTATATTAGTTAGAATTAAATTCATATTAATGTAGGCAGTCCGGGACTGGGTTGGTGGCTCCAGAATCACCAGGTCTCAGGTCCCTTTTACTTGTAGTCCTACCATCCTCCTCATAGGACTTCCATGTTGTTGTACTCAGTTCAGGACACTATAACAGAAAGCCACTGGCTGGGCGACTTAAACAACAGGCATTTTTTTCTCAGTTCTGGAAGCTGGGAAGCCCAAATCAGTGTGCTTGCAGATTCATTTCTTGGTGAGGATCCTATTCCTGGCTTGCAGATGGCCATCATCTCCCTGGATGTTCATATGATTTCCTCTTTGTGTGGAGAGAGAAACAAACAAAGAAAGACAGACAGAAAGAAAGAAAGAAAGCAAGCTCAGGTTTCTCTTCCTCTTCTTATAAGGACACTAATCCCATGGTGGGGGCTCCACCCTCATGACATCATCTAAACCTCATTACCCCCCAAATTAAGAGGCCCCACCTCCTAATACCTTCACATTGGGAGTTAGGGTTTCAACATGTGAATTTGCAGGGGAGAGGGAAGCAAATTTTCAGTTCATAACGCACTTCATAGTCTGTAATGGCTGCTCCTGCACCAGCCTTCACATCTGCAGTCCAACTAGCTAGAAGAAAGAAAGCCTGGAGACTTTAAAAATACTTCCCGAAAGCTTGATGGATCACTCTGCTTTCATCCCATTGGTCACATGGCCACACCTAGCTGAAAGGGAGGCTGATAAGTAAATTCTGGCTGACAATGTGCCTAGCTAATCTTTGGGAATTCTAATTCTGGAAGATGGGGAAATGCACATTAGAGACAAGTACCAATTTCTGTCACCATGTGTAAGAAAGACAGAATAGATAGTGGATAAGAAATAACCAATACGTACCATAACCTCCCTAATTCCACTGGGACACCCACTAGCTGCTGAGACTTGCCTTGGTCAAGAAACTCTGTTGAAACCCTGACCCCTGGATGAAAACCATTGGGTCTAATTCCTGCTGGACTGGACCAGGTTTTGCCTGCTCCCCTTGGGTTTGAAATTATGGTGTCACCCTAGAGCTGGTTCATCACTCTGTCCTAACTACCCTTTCCCCTTCCCTAACCTTGTCTAAGGGCCCGTAGGACATTTTATTTTGCACACTTAGCCAGTTTTAACACAGACACAAAGGATTGGTGGTTACTTAAAAAACATTTTTTTCCACCGATTTCTAATCACGAAATAGTTTTAGATTTGTGAAACTGCCTCTTTTTCACTTCACCTTTTGACAGCACCGGATGGATTTGCATATGTAAACAGAAGCACATGAATGAATGAAAGAAAGACTGAATGAAGTGAGGTTTTGGTTTCAAGCCAGCCACTGAGCATTTTACCTTGGTCCTTTGCACAATAACTTAGGAAGGAATTCATCCATTTCAACTGATAAAAATCTCAATTTCAGCCCATCTTCTTGACTTAAATAGTAGCCAACAAATATTTTCAAATAGGTATACCATGAGTAATTGTTATTTTGCCAAGTTCAGGGAAATTTCAAAGTTTAGAGATTACAGACAGACTACTTGTCCCGGCCTGAGGTCAACAGACATTAAGACGTGGAGAAAGTTACAATACTACCAACATCCTGCATACATGGACTGTGAGAATATTGACTTCCCAAAAAGGAAATCTGTGTTTGTATCCCAGCTTAGGCACTTTTTAAACTCTGTAACTTAGTTAAGTCTCTTCACCTCAGATCTTCTTCTCTCTAATGAAGATGACATCATTGGGCTCTTTGAAGATTAAGTGACGACATCCGAGGAAGAAGCTAACACAATGTCTTTGGCCCACAGAAGACAGTCAGTAACTGTCCTCTGAATCTGAATTATATAGAGAAAATTTCTGTGCCACACTAATTAAATACACTTTTTAGAAATACATATTTTTATGGACTTAAAAGAAACCTCATTCCGAATTTTCCGCTTTTGAAAAACAAACTAAATATTTTCAAAGCTCTGTAACCAATGTAGTAACCAGTTTAGTACTTAATACAATAAGATAGTCAGCTATTTTTTCATTAAAAAATAAAAGCTTGTATTGGAAATTATACCCATAAAGTCCATTTGGTTTTACAACTTAATTATATGTAGTAAAACTTTACTGCCACATTTAACAGGTATTAACCTAATTCTTTTTAAACAAAAGCAGTATTTGACTGGAAGTGAACCCTAAGTTGAGGGGAAAAAAAGGAACTCCCTTAAAATATTTCCTTAATATTTATTTTTCAAGAAAGGTCAACTCAGCTAATGCATGAGTTTGCTTAATGTCTTATTTGTGTTATCTCAATATTTTTAGTAAAACAAATTTGTTACTATGGTGTTCAATTTTAGCATCACCACGAAATAGGCCAATATCAGGAAGGCAAAACCAACTGTGATTTTTGCAATGACAAATTTTAGTCAATTGAGTTTGTATACTGGTTAAAACAATTTTTAAAACTCAGGGAATAGTTGGAAAAGATGAGTCTTTTAGATAGATTAATCTCTTACTATATTCTAGGGGATTTGTCAGTTTCTTTTATAATAAAACAAAACAAAAGAATCTATTCAAGTGCTGAAAATTCATTGCTTTTAGTCTTAATAGACTTCAGAGTGAAATCTTACCAGCACTTCCACCTTATTTGATGTGTTCCATATACAATAAAATATTCTTTAAAGGTCTCAATAAAAATCCACGAGACACCATTAGGTCCTTAAAATATATTTCATATAGAATATTTACAACTCATAGCTTCAGAAACTGCCAGCACACATATGCATGAGCAATAAGACAGACTTCTTGGGTGATTATCTGAAATTCAATTTAACTCTACAACTATTTATTGACTAGTATATAATCAGAGATAACAAGTTTATATAATGAATGAGATCCACATCACAAGACACCATATTGGCAACTCCAACTATCATGGTGGCACTCCCTACTAAACAGGCAGCCATATGGTAGGCCATTGAGATACAAAGATATGTCAAATACAGCCCCTGCCTCAAGAAGTTTGTCTCATTATTCTTAGTGGGGAGAATGCCAGCATGTTACATTTGTATAGTGCTTTAAATTTACCAAATATACTGCCATCCATTTTTTGACTGAACACCCTCAATATTCTTATAAGGTAGTTGTGGAACAGGTAAAACCATACTCGTTTTATACATTAAGTGAATCTCAGCAATTAAGCAACCTGCCCAGGGTGACAAAGCTAGACCGCTGGCAGAAGTAGGATTAGAACTACATTCATATCTAAGAATTTTTTCCACTGTAATAAACTTCTTCCAAACATTATTTGGAAGCCCACATGTATTTACAAGATTTCTAAAATGCCAAGGCAGTGTGGTAGATGCAAAGGCCAAATGACAAATATCAGATGAATTAAGGAAGCTATGGGGAGAGAACTTTAAATCCACACCCTCTCACATAGGCTTCTAGAAGGCAGATCTGAACTGGTTGTGAAGGGTGGTTACGATGCAGAAAAGCAGGGAAGAACCAGGAAGGCATCGCAGGACAGAGTAAGCTTGACCCAAAATGGGCCGTGTGAATTACCATCTTCTCTGGAGCACAATAAACTGAGGGTAATTCATATTTTTGTCAGCCTTAACCTCAAAATGCCCAGCACAGGCCCCCTGAGCATTGTAGATTGCTTAGCAGCACTTCTGACCTCTTTCCATGATAAGCCCTCAATAAATGTTTGGTGAATGGAGAGACGAGTGAATGAATGAATCAGAATAAATGAATGGGCAACATTCATTCAAGAATTAGAAAATCCCGGGTGCCTGGGTGGCTCAGTTGGTTAAGCGACTGCCTTCGGCTCAGGTCATGATCCTGGAGTCCCTGGATCGAGTCCCACATCGGGCTCCCTGCTCGGCAGGGAGTCTGCTTCTCCCTCTGACCCTCCCCCCTCTCATGTGCTCTCTCTCATTCTCTCTCTCTCAAATAAATAAATAAAATCTTAAAAAAAAAAAAAAGAATTAGAAAATCCCAAGGATACAAAGATTTGGAAATACCATCATACTTCTAGTGACGCATCCCTTTGTACATAAATTATAGATACATGAGCGGCTCTCAGCTGGGGTGATTTTGCCCCCAACGGTATATTTGGAGACATTTTTTGGTTGTCATGCTAGGAAAGTACTACTGGCATTTAGTGGGAAGAGGCCAAGGATGCTGGTAAACATCCTGCAATGCACAGGAACGCACAGGACAACCCCCTAAAGCAAAGCATTACTCTGTTCAAAGTTTCAATATGGCCAAGATTGAGAAATCTTGTTTTATAATAAGTGCTAGTAATGATTTTGGCAGTGATGAGGACAGAAGCTTCAAATATGTAAACAGATTAATCATTACAGATAATAATAAATAATAATTATAAACTGGTAAGTACAATGGAAAAAAAAAGATTGAGAAATACCATGAGAAAAATTGTTGGGAAATTCTCTCGATACCTTATTGCTTCTGGCAGGAAAGGATAACTGGTCATTTCCAGAGAACAGCATTCTGGAAAATCTCAGGCAAACTAATTAGAAACCCAAACACACCAGAAACCCAAAATAAATTGGGTGCCTTTCTGGGGGAAAAAAATTCAATGCCTAAGGCAATTGTTCTGCTCTTTTCCCTCTGAAATGTAGCATACCCCCAACACCACTTGTCAACATAAAGAAATTAAATTTCTTTATCCTTATCCTTAAATTAGGATAATGTTTGAGACTTCCATTTTCTTTAAAATGCAAAGACAAATTTTTAAAAAATAGAGTATTATTTGGGTTTAAAAAAAGGCCCACAGTCTGTCTAGGCTCTCTCTCTTGGAGGAATCAGCCCTTCCTCACTCCTTGTGATTCTGGGAGACAGCTAATCATAGGCTCTCTCATCTCCTCCACTGCAGTGGCCACATGATACCAGCTGGACCAACCAGACTTTCTCCTGGGGACTCAAAAGGAAGGTCAATGAAGCAGATTCATTTGATGTCTTGTCTTAGAAAACTTGACTATGCATTCCACCACTAAGATCTCCAGCGCTGCTATGACACTTGCTTTCTATAGATCTTGTTATCCACCCATCCTTGGCTCTGAGGAGAAACCCCAGCATTCTCCTGATAATTTGATTTTCCTTTCTTGAATTGGCCAAAGTTGTCATCTTTGCTTGTACCTAATAACCTTACCTGAAACAGTTTGGTATTTTGTTTTAGTAATGGACAACGGCTCAAAGAGGGAAGTAGAAAGAACCAGAGCTTCTTTTTTTCACTTGCTCATCCAAATATCCCAACCCCATCCATCTTTCTAACACCCACCCCATGTACTCTTGAAGCCTTCACTGATTTTCCAAGTTAGGGTCACCTCTCAATAGATAACATTGCCTGAAATGAGCATTATTTATTTAACATGCATTATCTTTTACTGCTAATTTTTTTCTCTAGACTGCAAAGGCATATGATGGCAGGCTTACATTTGATATTTCTTCCAATCTTTCACACTGGCAAGTGAATACTCAATAGGAATTGTTAAATGAATAACTGTGGAAGCCAGTCTCCAAGATGCCCCCAATGATACTCACCTCTTGGTGTTCATGCCTTAGTGGAGTCCTCCCCCACCGTGAATAGGGCTGACTTCTGTATTTCATAGGATATTGTGGGAATGAAGGTTTATGACGTCCAAGCCAAGATCCATAAAAGATGTTTGAGTTCCTGCTTTACTCTCTCTTACATCCTTCTATCTGGGAGAAGCCAGCTACTGTGTCACAAAGACACTTTGGTAGCCTTATGGCACGGTCCACTTGGTAAGGAATTAAATCTCTTGCTTACAACCAGCACTTACTTGCCAGTGTGAGCCATCTTAAAATTGAACCCTCCAGTCCCAGTCCAGGCTTCAGATGACTTGTGCTCTCTGGACAACACTCTGAACTCAACCCTCGTAAGAAACCCTGACCCAGACCCATCCAGCTAAGCCACTTCCAAATTCCTGACCCACAGAAACTGTGAGACAATAAATGTTGGATATTGTTTCAAGCCACTAAGTTTTCAGGCCATTTGACACACAGTAATAGATAACCTGATGCAATAATTGACTCCATCTTGGAGAAAGACAAACCCCATGTTTATCTGAACTACAAGAATGAAAGAAATGTATTTGGTTCCTTGCAGAGACAATTCCTATAAACAAAGCCACTTTAATATATGAAGACTCAGTTCCACTTAGAGGCTAAAGACAAAAACAAAAACAATTTAACTCTCAACATGGGAAATACTTAAGAGTAAATATAGTACCTTTTGAGGTACTTAGCTACTCAGGGATGAACAGCGTGGATTTTTCATATAGAAAAGTCTTCTTCTGCAAGAAGGTGGACAAAAAGATTAAAACCATGGTCCCCAGATTTTCTGAACCCCAAATTAGAAAATACGGTTGACTTTTATGAAGACAATGGACTAGAATATTTGAAGTCAATATAGTCCTGGAAAATTCTAGAGATGACCTCAGTACTTGAACTTAAATCATGCTGAAGATTGAGCTGAAACTATGGAAATAGACAGCTATTATTAGATTTATTTACAATGTTTGATTTGTCTCTGAGAAGGAGAATAGCTTTCAAGAAAACTTATACCATCCTAAAATGGTGAATTGTGATCTTAAAGTAATACTGACTAGGAAAAAAACCTGCTCAGTAATGAGAAAAGCATGTGAGTTATATATATGCTCAGAAAATCCAAGCATAGAACTTCTTTTCAAAGTCATGATTGTAATAAACCAACAAGACCTGAATGTTCAGTCTAAATGACTATGTTTTCTTGTTTCTTTTAAACAGATAATAGAATATAAATTTGATTCTATCTAGCAAATTCACCACAAATTAATCATTGAGTAGAGACATTACAGGGTTTTGCCATATATACATATATATATATATATACACACACACATATATATATGCGTTTATGTATATGTGTATACATATATATGTGTGTTGTGTGTTTCCATTAAACATTCAGCTTATAATAACAAACATCACTGAGTCTTTGCATCTAAATAAGATTTGTCTCCAGTACTGAGTTCATAAACTTATTCCTAAGACATTGTCATTATTCAAAATACTTTCAGAACTTCTCATTTGCCTTTGCCATCACTGCAAAGGTACGAATTTGGCGGTTAGGAGAAGGCAAATAATTTAGTAGTCAGGAACAGGGACTCTGGATTCACTTTTTGGGTTAAAACCCTGGCTTTGCCACTTAGGCAGTGAGCACTCTTACAGAAATCACTGAATATCTCTGTATATTAGTTTTCTCATCTGAAGACCGGGAATAATAAAAGAACTCATCTCTCAAAGTCGTTGTGGGGAGTAAATGAAATAACTCATGTAGAACTCTTAGAACAGTCCCTGGGACATGGTAAGTGCCTCCCTCAGCAAATGGTAGCTGGTGAGGTTAGTTAGTTAGTTAGCTAGTTAATTAATCACTTAATTAGAGATGAGAATTTTTCCCCCAAAAATCTCTCCTAAAAACCTGTGCAGTGGTACCATAATTATAAAACACATTTACTCTCACAAAGAGCCCCAGGAGATTAATGATCTTGGAAGCAAACAGTCTTGAAACATTTAACTTAATGATCTTGGAAGCAAACAGTTAATGTTGCTGTTGAATGAATTGAGTGGGGTTCTTTGGCTTTTAGGGGGCTTCTCCATAAACAAAAGATCGACTGAGCAGACAAACCCTTCCCACCAGGACAAGAAGAAGAGCTGGGTAATATGAAGAAACAACTGCTTGCAGGCCTTGGAGTGTGGGGACAGCAGAAGACTTGAGGGAGATGGCAGAGAAAAGGGGTGCATTTGAGATAAGCCCCACTTCTACCTACCTTTGCCCTCTGAGCATCTGCTGGTTTGCAGATTGGGCCGGCTCAGGCAGAGAGGCTGGGAGCCAAGCAGAAAGCAATAGGAGAGAGGTAGACTGTGATAGTCTCATAGGACCGGGGTACAGAAATTGAGGTTCATGGCCACCAAGTCATCCAGGATATAAGGGACCAAGATTACAAGTAAGAAAAAGAAGCCTAGAGAAGGAAGACTGAGCCTGATCATTTGAACCTCTCTTGCCCTTGAAGCATTTGCTGACTCAGAAGCTGCCTGGACTCAGAGGCACAGGGGCTAAGCAGAAAGCAGCAGAGAAGAGGCTGGGGAGTTAATAGAGCAATTAGTAGGCTTGGAATGGAGGGGAGATAAAAACTGGAGTTCAGGAACACCAAGGAAAGGGGCATCTGGTAATTACCTCAGGCTCTCAGATCAGACTCCTACAGGACTACTTTTTAGGAATAAGGGCAATTGGGGAATTGACTGGACCTCATGAAGACTGAAACCCAGCCTGGAACCAGTTCAATCCCTAATTGGATTAATGCAAGCTACTTCTACTCTAAATGTCTGCCAGAAACTAAATCTTCTCTGGAGGGATTTTCATTAAAAATGTTCAGCATTCAATCAAAAGTTATCAGATGCATCAAGAGACAAGACCTGAGAAAAAATATATAGACAACGAAATAGACCCTATTGATGATACCAACTCAACATTATCAGATAGGGCCTTTTAAATGACAGTGATTGATATATTTAGTAAAAGAGAGGTCAGGATGGAGGATTTTAGCAGAGAACTGGAATCTATAAAAAAATGGACATTCTAGGACTGAAAATACAGTAACTGAAATTAAAAACTCATCAGATGTTTTAAACAGGAAATTTGACAAAGATGAAGAGAAGTGAATAAGACAGGTCAGGAGAAAATATCTGGAATGAAGGACAGAAAAGAAAAGCCTAGAATATACATAAAAGTTCATGAGACACATGGGACAGAGTAAAGAATTCTAACTTATGTGTCATTGATTCCTAGAAGATGAGGAGAGAGAATAAGGCAGAAGAAACGTGTGAAGAAATAAGCCAAGGAATATTCAGAATTGACACAAGACATAAAAGCACAGACTCAAGAAGCACAGTGAACAGGTTACATACCAAAACAAACAACCAAAACCTTCCAGTATATCGTACTAAAACTGCTAAAAACAAAGACAAAGAGAAAATCCTCAAAAGCAGCCAGAAAGAAAGGTACTTTGCTTCAAAGGAACAAAAAGAGTTTGACAACTGACTTCTCAACAAAACAAATGAGGTTGCAGAAGTAGGAAGAGGCTATTATGTAGTGCGTTGTATACCACGTTAAGGATTTTCATCTTTTTTGGAAGAAAAATGGGGAGTTAAAAAGCAAAGAGCAGATTTGTGGATTTTTTTTTTTTTTAAGATAGGTATGAAGCTGCTAGGAGCCACCACGTGGGAGAGCACGCCTGGAACGGAATTCAACAGAGAGAAGATCAAAGCAGACAAATGGAGGAGAAATCAACTCTTAAATGCTTATTAAGCCCCTGGTCCTTGAATTCATTTATACCTGGAGTTTCATAAGCCACTGGGTTCCTTAACCAAAGTTTCTTGGAATAATGCAGGGGTCCTTGGCTGCCAATGTCTGCTCTTGGAGCATGGAGGAAAGGTTCCCAAACTAAACCTGGGGAAGGAGGTTCAGGAAAGGCTTCCTGAAAGCCGAGAAAGGTTCAGGGTGACTAAAAATAGACATGTAGTAGAAGACACCGTAGGAGAAAAGTTCCTGGCAGAGGACTAGTCCTTGTGAAGGAGACAGTGTGTAGCTCATTTAGAGTCATTCTCTGTATGACTGGTCATTTCCATGTGACTGAGGCATGGGAGGTAGGCTTTACATGAAGGCTCTGGAGATTTGAGTGATATGGAAGATGCAAGACTAGTAGTCCTCTTCAACTGCATACAGAATGAGAGCAGGAAAGACTCAAACATGAATCCCAGATGTCTGCTCAGGGCAACCTGATGGCTAGAGCTGGCAGTGGAATTTACTAGACCAGGAGGAGGGGCCCACCCAAGAGTGAAGAGTAGAGCCGAGGAAGGAGATAAATTCAGTTGGGGATATGACGACATGAAGACTATCTGTCCTAGGGAACTCCACTGGGATGTATAGATCTAGAATGTAGAAGAGAGCTCTGAACTGGTGGGTGAAACCTCAACATTTGCCCACTGGTGGTTGAAACCTCAGCAGTGGGTAAGCAGGGATGAACCCAAAGGGATCAGTGAGGGAAAGTTATTTACAAAAGCTTCTCAGGAGGAATTGTTAGGGAAATGGGAGGAGAACCAAGAGAGAAGGAAAGAAGGACAGAGTTTAAAGAAGGGAGCTTTCAGGCTTCAGAACTGAAAGTAATGTGGGCTTCTAAATATTTGGTTCTGTTCCTTTCTTTACACTGGCTGTTAGGAAGCTCAGAGATTTGTGCAGAACTGTACAGAATTTTAAATCATTAGGTTCATTAACTTTATCCTTAGTTTTATTTTACTTATCATTATTTCCCCCTCATCCTATTCTTTATTTTTTTAATTGCATTCCTTTGTATCACCTTCAATCCCGAGACAGAGGGAAAATGAGTAAACAAACACCTTGCATCTAAAACAAGAGTTCAAGTGGTAGGCACGTTGCAGCGCCTGTCTTATGCACAGCCTGCTCTCTCATTTACCTTACCTGCCTCAACCCTGGAGCATTTGAGTTCAAGACTCTTAGTCTAACAGATCCCTAAGACCCTTTTCTGCTCGAAACTGGATGAATCTATCTGTAGTCCTTCAGTGCTAAAATCCCATGAGTTGTGACCAAATACAATATCAAGTAATCAGAATCACAGTTGTTTCTACTAAATACCACTAAACATATCGAAACGGTGCACATCTAGGATGTACACAGCACTCGAGGAGAGGTGCGCTGCCCTTCCAAAGCAAGATGACAGCATTTACTCCAGACCTTTGTTACTAATCACTATGAGGCCCGGAGCTAGTGCATGTGTTCAGTGGGATTTAAAACCAAATGACTGAGTGGTCCATCATTAGACCATGATGTTCAAGGCTAATTCCGTGAGCCTCTGCGTTAATGGGGTAATATTCTGTTTGGCCTTATTCTATTAATATTTATAGAGTACTTATTACCATAGCAACTAAGTGCTTTCCACAGAGAACTGATCAAATTATTAGAGGCCTTCTGATCTGCCTCTAAATAACCCTTTCCCTCCCCTACCTGGCAAAGCAGGATTGTGTCTGTGAGAGGTCCTGCATCTGCTTCATGCATTTGCTCCCAGGATCCTGGCACTATCCCATCTTTGTTCCCTGGAATGCTGCCACCTGCCATAGTGGGCTCATCCTCGGCAAAATGGTGGAGTAGAAGTTGTTGGTCCTCCGCCCTGATGTTGCCTTTCTGTGTCCCTTTTCCTCTGCAGGGAGGCAGCCCACCTTACTCTTTCCAAGCCAGTCTTCGAAATCAAACTGCCTAGATTTGAATTCCTGCTCTTGGGTCTCCTTTAGCAAATTACTTAACTTCTCTGAGCCTCGATTTCCCCCTCCCTGAAATAGGGGTACTAAGAGTGCCTACTTCCAGGGCGCCTGGGTGGCTCAGTCCTTAAGTGTCTGCCTTCGACTCAGGTCATGATCCCAGGATCCTGGGATTGAGCCCCACATCGGGCTCCCTGCTTGGCGGGAAGCCTGCTTCTCCCTCTCCCACTCCCCCTGCTTGTGTTCCCTCTCTCACCATGTCTCTCTCTGTCAAATAAATAAATAAAATCTTTAAAAAAAAAAAAAGAGTGCCTACTTCCTAGGTTATTGTGAGAATCCAGTGAGTTGATAACTATTAAGTGCACTGAAGAATTCCTGGCACATAGTAAATGCTGAGTAAATATGAGCTGTTATGTCAGCGTATCTTTTTCTCTCCCCGCCCCCCAACCAGAACACGCATGCTGCCCTGATCTTCCTGGTTTTCAGAGAATGGACAAAACTTTTTCTCTAAGTTGAGATCCCTTCTAGATACCATGCGGAGGAGTGAGGCAGGAAGATGACTCCTGGCGGGCTGGCCCAGTTGGCCAGATCAAAAATGCCTAAACTTTTACCATTGGAAACTCATTTCTCTGGGCAAAGCAATTCCTTTACAAGTACATTCTCCTACCAGACTTAGCTTTCATGAAGGCAAGGAACGTGCCTCAATCATTTGTCTCCACCCTCACCTCCCATCTGTACTAAAGAGTAAATGAATAACTTGTTTTCCCTCTCTAAGAATATGTGTCCATACAAAAGTGAAGAGTTATGGCAAGCCTATTATTTCAGGCTCTATGACAGGCAGAATGGCTAATAAAAAATGTTGGAGCCATGCTCCCTGCCTTCATGAAAGTCAAATCCAGTAATAGAAAATACTTGAAAAGGAAATGTTTTACCCAAAGCAGTGGGTTTCCAGGTAGAATTTTAAGCACTGATTCAGGAGGAATGTGGTGGGGTCTTTGTGAGTTCCTAAAGCACATGATGGAGATGACCACCAACTCTAGCAGAGGTAAGCCAGGCCCTGGGATGGAGTCAGGTGGCATTCCTCTCCTTGAAGAGTTTCTAGCCTGGCGTGGTGTGGCAGTGCTGATCCGTGCTACTGACTCATCTTTGCTCAATCACAAAGAGAATATCTCAGACCAAGTCGGAAGCAATCAACACCCAAATCTAAGAGTTAAGATTTCAGATAAGCACCCTTGAAACTTGGAAGAGGTCGTTTTAGGATAAATAAAGGGACACATTCCTTTACACTGTGGGTAGTAAATTCATTACCTTATCTGGGACTTGTTACTGCAAGATCCTATATAAACCAAAATTAAAATTAGGTTCAAGGAGGTTGAGATACACGTATGAATGAAGAGTTACAAACAGGCTCTTGAGATGAAGTTAAGGAGGTTTTCAATTCAGTAAGAATCTACCAAGGACCTACTGCTGTATACTGACCACACTTTGGACACAATCCTAACTTTCTGAAGGTCCCATTCTCTGCCATCAAATGTTCTTTGGTGCCATTCCTAAAGCAGGGGGCTGCTTTGGAGACACTGGGGAATCTCCTATACCCTAACATTCTTTATTAGCACCATTTGCTTGTAGATGCCCTTTCTCCCTCAGTCAGGCCTTGGACAACCACTCACTGAAGGGCAATGGCTCTGTTCCAGGAGAATTCGAGAGCCTAACTTAAGCACTAGGAACAAGAAGGGGAAGCCACATCTGCTCAAACGTTTCAACAGTGTATCTGTCCACAGTGGAAATACTCAGGCTAATTAAATTCCAAAGGCTATTTTTACTTTGTTGAATTCAGCAGCTTAGGACCCACGGGTAGGAGGGCTTTAGTTACGTGTAGCATAGGTTGTGTCCTGGGAGGAGAGAGAAGAGAGGCTCATGAGGCCCTGTTGTCCATAGTGTTCTTTTGCCTCAATTCACTGGTAAATGCCCCGAATACCACTGGGTGAGAGCACAATCACTGTAGGTCAGTGATTCTCAAACCTTAGCATCCATCAGAATCACCTGGAGGGCTTGTTAAACTGGATTGCTGAGTCCCGACTCCCAGAGTTTCTGCCTCAGTAGGTGTGTGGTAGGGTCCAGGAATTTGCCTCTTTTTTTCCTTCTTTTTTTTCCTTTCATTTTCTTTTTCTTTTTTCTTTTCACTTTTCTTTTTCTTTTTTTAATTTTCTTTTTCTTTTTTCTTCTATTCTTTTCTTATTTATTTATTTATTTATTTTTAGAAATTTGCCTTTCTAACAAATTTCCAAGTAATGCTAACTCTCCTAGCCCAGGGACCACACCTTGGGAGCCACTGCTCTAGGTCATGATGTCCATTCAAAAGCAATCTCCACCTGGAAGAGATTACACTCCAGCTGTCATCAGCCTCTTACACTTGAAGGTAGAAAAAGGCTCCAAGAGCAGGCTTAGATTTGGGGGTGGCAGGCAGACAGCTGGAAGGTCGGGAGGGGACACTGAGACTTGTGTTCTGCACTTTGCTGATTCTGCCCAGGAGAGGACTTTGGGCTGCTCCCTACATCCATCTCTGGCCATCACACATCCATGTGGATCCCTTACTCTTGGGCCATCTTCTGCAAGAGCCCTTCCTCCACCACAGGACTCCCAGCCACCTCCCAGGCTGGAAGCTCAGCTGTCACTCTTGCCCATCTCCCTGTCAGGCAACAGCTGCTCCCAGTCCCCAGGGAACTGGCCTGTTAAAAGAGTAACTGGTGAATTGCAAATCGCCCCAGGACTGGTCCAAGCTCCCTGCCCAAGAGGCAGCTGTCCTGGGGGAGGGACCCCTTCCCCACTTCTCACGCACGCGCCAGCCATGCCCACCAGCAGCGTGCTTCAAGTGACCAGGGCTTCCTCCACCCACACAGCCAGCCTTCAGGGATCACTCCTGGGCTCCAAATACCATGCTCAGCCTCAGACCAAAGAGAGCAAAGATCCAAGGAAAAACCTGAATCACCAGCAAAGAAGAGGGAGCCTGGGGAGGAGGAGATAATTTGCTAGTCAAAGTAAATACCAGACACGAATATTTGGTTCTGAAATCTTGACATCTTTAGTCTCTTTCATCCACACATGTCAGTTGAGAGAAACTCCACATTAGGAGCAGATGAAAATAATGAATAAATCCACAGAGCAGTATCCGGGAATCTCTGAATTTGCCCATAGGAATAAGACCGAAATAAGTAAATCTCTCTGAGTCCACTCATCCTTCTTCTCACATTCATGAGAAGTGAAAAAAAGTTCATGCACACTCATACTCTTTCTCCCTGTCCACAGAAGGTCCTACTTTCCTCATTCTGGAAACCCTGCCTACTCACTTAGAAATCACATGTGTAAGAATTGGTGGAGAGACTGGTCGGGCTGGAAGTGGGCTGAACTGCATTCCCCTGCTCCTCCCCACCCTCCCTGTTCTCCTACTTCCCTTCACCACCCAGAGACGCTCTAACTTCCTGCCCTGGCCGCACCTTGCCACCACAAACCAGGCACCCCCACTCTGACAGAGCCTGAGCCTCTTTGGAAAGCCTTCCAGCGTGCATCCTTCTAAATGCTTTTTATTTTTTTAATGGAAGTAGTAGTCATCATTAAACCATAAAACTGAAACCTTCATCGTCGGAAATTCTATTCCTAAATAAATAATATAAAATAGCCGTACTGCACCAAGTTAAATACCAACATTATCCATCTTTGTGGCTGCAAAGGTAAAAATATTAAATACATTACTTCAGTGAGAAATGATTGCTGGTAAGCCACCAGATATCTCATCTCCCTTGGAGTTATTTTTAGGCACTTAAGTTGATAAACGTGCACCGTGATGCCCTAAGGTTAAAAAAAAAAAATCAGAATAAGAGTATAAGAGAGTTGTGATCCTAAATGTGATTTAACTGAAAACGGTGTCTCTTATAGAACACTTTTAAAAAGATGTATTCTAATGTTTGTACAATTAAAGTTTATTTCCCAGGTTTATAAAATTCCAATGCATTTCCGCAAAAGAAAAAAAAAAGGCACCCTCTTCCCCTCCTCATGACAAAGCCCCAGCAGCAAGTCTTTATCACTTTTGACTAATCAGAGAGAAACCACCTGCAGGAATACTCCCCTTTCTGTTAGCTCCCAGCAGAACCTTCCAAATGATGATTAATCACTGAATAAACGGTGGAATTGACAACAGCATAATGACAAAAAGAGAGCAGAGAAGGGGCTCCAACAGTGGGTGCATGTGGTCCAGCCCAGTGGGTGGAAGGCCGAAGAAGATGGATGACCCCGTAAGCGCTTGACACTTGAGTATCTTGTCTTTTACTTGGCGGGGGCGGGGGGGGGGGGGGTACTGCTGCCAAATTCAACAAATAAGACAGCATGCATCCAGTGGACATGCTTCCTATTGCTGTCAGAAGCAAGGAGAAACATCTTAAAAATTAAACTAATGAGCTGAAATTGACATCCTAAGCTCACACAATAACAGAAATAAGAGATACAACAAATGACAGCCCAATCCATTATTGCGGAAGGCATTCGGAAGGTTTTACTGATTACAGCCTCAGATTACCCTACCCGTGTCCCCACTAATTTGAAAAATGATGAATCACTAAGTTCAGACAGGGCTCAGAGAGTAAATTATACTACAGCAGTGATATCAAAAGCTCATATTTTCTACACTAAGGAATAAAACATGTTATGCCTAATAACAAACAGAAATGAGGCCTATTACCCACTCTCACTTGACCAAGTCATTAGCAGTAAGAATGTTTCTCTAATTTTTCAATATTTCTTTTCGGGATATATACTCCCTGCCCCAAGGAATCTTGCTAGCCAAAGTTTATTAACATGAAGAAAAGATTTGTGGTAAATGAGATATTGGTTTGCAACTGGCTTAATGTTTTTCGGGTACCATCAAGTTCCAGGCCTTTCACGTTCAAATGAAAAAGGCAGTAAGTGGTCAGACCCATCATTTCCCAGACAACGTCAATCCTGTGGTCTTCCTCATGATCCTCTTCACCTTTACCACTTCTTTTCTGTAAAACAGAACTTCAAATTCACCAAAAAGTTTCATGCATAGGCCCCAACTTACACAGGTGTGCCCACTCCAGTGCCCCTTCTATCCAGGGGATTCTGATACTCGCAATTCTGCCTTGTCTCATGGACACCAACCATATTAATTCATATCAACAGAAAGTATTTCACAGCATAACTATGACATCATGTCTCAAGATTTCCCTGTTTTGCTAGGTACATTTTTCCCGCATTATGTCTTGTTCCCCACCATGCCTAGAACAATGTTTTGCACATTGTATGTCCTCAGCAAACAAGTGACTTTCTTGTCTGGTTCCTTTTTCTAGATTCAACCAACAGGAGGTCCTATATGTGAGACCTTTGAAATCCTTCCCAAGGGGATTTCTTAGGCATGCGTAAATCACATTAAGACCTGAGTGAAACAATCACCTTGAAACTGTAGAAGAATCTAAGAATGAGTGACTATAGATGGACCTTGAAATAGTCAGGGAACAATCTCATTTCTCTCTACTTGTGGTATGGCTGCACTGGGGACTGATTTTTCCCACCAAAATCCAATCTCTGCCATCCTCCAACAGCTAGAGAGTTTAAAACCCAGATTCAGAACTTAGCTTCAGATTCAATCTCTATGGTCTGGTTTCAAGCCCCCATCCAAGCTGGCCTGCACTGCCTGCTTAGCCAGGCTCCCCCACCATCCCCATCTCCCTCAACTCCACCCCCCCCCCCCCCCCCCCCGGCCCCCCGCTGCTCCCACCACGCACACACACACATGCACACACACACACACACACACATACCACTCACCATGTTTACCTCGGCCTTTGTCTGCCCCTACAACAGGCCCGTTCTCCCCCTCCACTCCTATTCGGATGTTCTCATCCTTGTTGCATTCCACCGCCCTTCTCTGGAGCTCTTCTGAAATCTTACAGTCTTGCATCAGATGTTTGGGAGGCTGTACCAGCCAAGGCCAGGGTGACAGAGCAGGGACTTTAGGGTCATCAAGCCATTCCAAGTTATCCATTCACTCACTGTGTGACCTTGGGCAAGTTGCTTACACTTTGCAAGACTGTTCCTTCATCTGTGAAATGGGAGTAAAGTGATGTACCCAGAGCATTGTTGAAAAAAAAAAAAAAAAGACGAAACAATGCGTGAGAAATGGCTGGCCCAGACACTGCAAAGATTGTGTCATTCATTTCCAAATCCTTGGGCCTGGCACATACTAGTAAATGTTTACTCAATATTCATTGAAAAGGGAGCAGACACGAAGAGGAGTAAAATACATACATGCATGAGTCAAAGTCTTTAACTCAGTAAAATATAACAGCTTTGGTTCTCTTTATCTTTTGTATTATCTTTTCTTCCATTTTTTTAAAAAAATCCCCTATTTTCCATGTCTACCAAATATCATACATCATTCATTAATGAGCAGCAGAAACCAGACGTTTAAACTCTGATCCTAGTGTGGATTTCCAAATCCTCTTGGCTCCTCCTCCCGTGCCCTCCCACAGCTCCAGAGGGGAACTGAGGGAAACTTTGGGCCTGTATCTGACAAGTGGAAATTGGAGAAGCATAAGGCTCCCCCTGCTGAGCTCCTTCCTGCTGGGGAGATGGGAGGTTTAAAGTCAACAGAGGACACAGAGGTCCCCCTGAAGGCAACTAAAGGCAATAGGGACTTAAGGTCAAATAAGAACTAATTTATTGGGGGAAAACACCATAGAGATTACTAAGTCATTAGATAATCAATACTTATGTAGAGGACAACTCAAATGCATATGAAATGCAGGAAAATAAGAGAATAACACAGGATAGCTTTAATGTGATGGATGAGTGGGATTCTCAATTTCTTTGTTTTGTGTGTGTATGCGTGGTTTTGTTGGGGGTTTTTTGTCTGTTTTTGCTAACAACCATACTTTTTACTCACGACAATCTTCGTTACATTTATTTAGTAACTGTAAAAAAGAACATATATTTATAATTTAATTTCTTAGAGTAAAAGAGCAAAAAAAGAAAAAAATCCAAAAAAGATACCTATTTCTGAAGACTCTTCTGGGAGAAGCTCTTTGTCCCATCTCTCTCTGAAATTTTCACTTTTGGATTTCATATCCGAGAGCACACAAAAAATGATCGTTTTCTAAACAAATTAAATTGCACAAAATGCACCTTTTGTTCCTAAACCAAGTGAGTTCCAATTTATAAATGGTGCTTTTAACAAGAGTAACAACAATAACAATTTACTACAGTTCTTTCACTCTCTTCTCTCCCTACCTTCAAAAACTAAATTTCTTTTCCCACTGTGATTTAATTTTTTTGATGAAGCTCAAATCTTGGGAGAAGCCAGACAGTTCAGCATGTCAAGTTTTGCCCCATTGATTATTAGCCCTCCTTAGATATTTGAATTTAGTCCCGCACATAGTATGTGCTCAATAAAATTTACTTCATTATACTCAAGTGTCCAGTGAAAAAAAAATGTTTCCCTTGACTCGCCACCCTGGCATTGGGCTGTCTGATGCTCTCTAGGCAAAGCTGCCTGTGTGCCATCTAGGAGCTGTCTAGGAGTAGACTAGCCTTCTCCCGGAGGGCCCACGCCTCCAGAATGTTCTTCCCCTCCTGATCGGACATGGGCTAGAGTCTGTGAAGCTGTCTGCTCAGTCAGGCATTTTCCTGAAAGCTGTGGGTGGCCTGGGATCAGAGATTAAAGCGGTGGCAAGTCTTTATTTATTATGACTCCAGAGTCGTCTGTTCAAGCTGTCCATTTATAGGGATGGGAGATGCTCTTATAAATGCAAAGAACATCATTAGCATTTTATTTCTTCTCCCAACTACCCGTCTATGCCTGTTGTGCTCACTCTGCACCAGTTGGAGCTCAGGAACAGTTTCCTGGCCTAGGGGATAAAATGTGAGGTGGCCCACCTCCCAAACCAGGCTGGACGCTCGTAGACAACATGGTCCAGTGACCTAAGCAATGGGCTGGAAATTCCAGACAAATTAGGCCCTGTCCAGCATCAGACTTGCTGTGTGATGCAGGTGAGGCAGCTGCCTTCTCTGGACTCCCGCCTGGGCTCGTCTGCTAAGTGAGGGAAGGAGCTGCTGGGAGATAACAAACCCATTAACTAACCACCTTTCTGATCCTCGGCTTCCTCACCTACAAAACAGGCATGACTAACCAGTGCCTCTGTTGCCTCACAAGGTCAATGTAAGGCAAAAATGCATATAAAAACTCCAGTAATTTGTACAGTGTTGAATAAGTGGTTCTTCCTAGTGCCCTTATTAGTCACAGGGTAAATCTGGGGCTCAAATCCCAGGTTGCCTACTCCCATTCCAAGACCCAACAAAAGCTAAGCCAACGAATTCCCTTTTCTTTCGATGGACATCCAACAAATGTTGGACCCCAGGGACGATGCTTTCATGACAAACATTCCTGCAAGGGTTTGAGTATATTCTAGTAGTGGCTACATCCAAAAAAAAAAAAAAAAAAAAAAGAATCCAAAGCCAGTATCTCTTAGAGACAGTGGCAGTCCTTAGGTTGAAACCAAGAAAACGTGGTGCAACATTTTTATTTAAAGTGAATGTCGAAGTTATCCACACTTCTCTTTCAAGTTCTCGAATGTATAGAAAGTTTCCGCTTGAGGATTAGACATAGAATGGCAAGGCTTCTTCTCTCCACGCTGAATCACACTTGGCCCTCCCTCATTATATCCCTAGTTAATTCTTCAGCAACTGGGGAGCCATGGTCCTTGCAAATGTCACAATTTTACCACAGTGTATTTACTTCTGGGTGGATTAGCATGAATGTGTCAATTGTATTGGATTGCCAATTTTGTGGGAGTGATTTGATAGCTTGCAGAATAAACTGTTATTTAACTTGGGGAAATGGGAAGGAAAAAATGGCAGCTTTTTAAGTTTTGCTCTCTTTGGTTCAGATTTGCATGAAATCCTCATAACCAAAGGCAGCTGGAATCCTGAGTATAATGATAACATTGGTGGTGAGAGGTTTGGACGTGGCTGGAAGGTGGGGCTTGTGTAGGAGGCAATTTTTCCACACAGATGTAAAGCATAAGAAATATTTATTAGTAGAAATTATATATGAAGATTAGGGAAAAAATAGGCTTGTTTTTGAGGAAACTTGTTCACAGTTTAAATCAAAATTATTCACCTAACTTGGTTTCCATATAAAGATAGTCCCCTTCATACCCACTTGCAAACATTCTTCATTCTGTAGAACATTTCTTGTCATTCATTACCCCGAAGAACTTCTCATTTGGGGTAATAATGCAGTTAGATCATTTCTACAAATCAGTTAATTCCAAACCGACAAAAATAAGTCCCCCTTCTTTTTTTTCTGAAATCACTGGAATGAAGGGGGGACAATTAATGAGGCCCATATCAAGAGAGCGGTGAGTGTCTGCACACAGGCTCTGCTAACTGTGAATGAGCATCAGCATCCTGCATGCTGACATCATTGCGGTAGCAAGCTCAGGGAGTTGCTCTCTTCTCCTCCCTGGCTTTTGTCCTCCGTGGCTCATTTCTGCCTTGTTCCTCTGCCTCTTTAGTCTCCTGAACGTGTTTCTAATGATCTCTCTGATGGTCATGAGGGCATTTTCTGCGAAACACTCCTGCAACGTGCACAGTAGAGCAGAGACACACAACACCGAGATAAGGACCACTCTCGGCATAGCGCACGACCCATGAATTTCGGCCACAGTCTGTTGGTAAAGCCTGCATTCTAACGGATCACCTCCACGGGGCTTACCAAATCATGATTAAACAGAATCTGAATAGCAAGAATGTCCAATTATTTTTTTTAAGAAGCAAATGGAAAAATACAATGAAGTATGCCATAGGAAGTAGAAGCTTGATCAGTTGTCCCAAGACTGCTTCTAACAGGTTCAGAGTTTGAGCAAGTCACGTATCTCTCTGGTCCTCAGTTTTCCAATCCAAAAATGAGTGGCTTGGACTAGTCCTATGAACTTTTTCAGCTTTTAACCTCTTTGGTTCTATTTCCACAATGCTCATTTTTTATTAACTATTTTTCTTCTTACGTAAGTAATGTATGTTCATTACGTAGTTGTGACAAACAAGAGCAAAATTAAAATCACCTGCTGTCTTACCACTCGGAGATAACTAGATTTGCAGGTATATGAAATATACATCTCTCTGCAAGTAAATCAAAATGAACCTACACCAAATATCCTAAAATATATTAAACACTGAAAATATATTAAAACAAGCCGATACCAAATTCTTTTTTTCAAAAAGTAACACAAAGTTTTTTGCTTATTTCCAGAGCACACCGGGGCCCATTTTCTCTCACTTTCTCAATTTATTGCTGCTGGCTTGAATACAAATTAATGTTGGGACAATGATGCTCCTGCCCATCAGAAAGAAAGTATAAAACCTCAAAAGAGTGCTCAAAGGAGCCATAAAGATCAATTGGAACTACCCCCTCATTTTACGGATGAGAAAAGTTGAGGCCAAAGGAGTCTAAGCGATATGTCACCCATCAGGGTACCACTGGCCGGCAGAAACAAGGCTTACACAAAGGTCTCCTACCGCCTGTTCTAAAACTGTTTGCATTATTATATTATTCCTGGATTTTTTTTAAATTGAAACTTCGGTTAATAAAAAAACTTGATTTAACCACCTTTCCTGGTTAATGGAGGTCTCACCTTACCCCACTCCGACCTCACAGTGGGTCATTAACAAGCTGCAGAGAGCTGCCTTGAAGGGCAGGAATGAGTCATGGTGATAAACTGTGCTTAGTAGCGAAAGTCCATGTCCCTACTATCTCACACAGTGATTTTAGATAAACAATAGAACCTTAATTTCCCCTTAATTCATTGAGTTTCCTTCCATATTCCCCAAATGAAGGGACATCCCTACACATTCCTTTAAAAAGAGGGATGCCAGGAAATAATGTCAGATACTTAATAAATATTTGTTGACTAATGGAGCTTGCTCCAATCAAAGGCGCGGGTTTTCCTAGTGTTCCTGTTTATGAGGAGATGGGGAAATAGCACCCACCCACGCCTATCTCACGGAGAGGCCAAGAGAATGAAAGAAACAATAAAGATCAAATCCTTGGAAGAAAAGTACTCTGTGTACTCAGCTCTCATTCATGTTACCACCAAGCCAAAGCACCTGGGCCATGAGAGGCTGCTTCTCCATTCTTGAGAACTGTAGGGCTTATTCTCAATCTATAAATGGCCTCGTTCCCCAGACTACTCCATCTGTCCTTTAAAACTCCTCACCCACAACTCTCCACCCAGTTTGCTTTCCTGAGGTCACACCGGATCCTGATCACAGTCACTTCAAGGGCATCTAACCTAGTTGTCTCATTTTCTTTTTGTTTTCCCTACCCCAGCCTATGGGAAGGATACAATACTTTCTGAAAGATAAGGTGGGGGTGAGCTTTCTTGTCTTGAGTGAAATCTTCAGGATGATTCTGCTATGCCCACCATCTCCTCATTCCTGGGTAAGAAACACTGATTCTGGTTCACCAGAAGAAACTGTAATCCAGAGATTGGAGATGGTGTGCCCAGGATTCCATGACTGGCTGGAGGAAGAGGAGAGGCAATCTCTTCAGATTTTAACTTTTGATCCTCTTTTCTTCACTAGGCTCCCATGTCCCTCTCAATCATGACATTGTTTCATTTTATTCCAGAGTAAATCTTAGTATCTCCTTATAGAAGCAAGCAGAGTGTTTTACACCTAGTAGATGCTTAATGAATTAATTAATCACTAACTTAATTTTCTCTTTCTACTTCTTACTCAGGTTTTAGCACTTATCTGGACAAGAGTCTATTCAGTGAGTCTCAGACCTGAACATCCATCAGAATCCTTGGAGGGTTTGTTAAACAGTTGGCTAGGTTCCACACTCAGAGGTTATTTAATAGGTCTGAGGTGTGGCCTGATAATTTGCATTTCTAACAAGTTCCCAGGTGACGCTGATGCTCCCGGTTCAGAAACAGCATTTTGAGAGCCCCTGGTTTTTCTTACCTAAGGACAGCATAGGGTCTTGCCTTTTTTTTTAAAGGTTGGTTTTCAGCTACTTAAGATTTCTATGCCTACTTGCCACTTTGCTCAAGCATATTCTTAAGCAGTGGTCTGATTTGCTTACCAATTTAAGCAACATTATCCATGGTAATCTGTAACAGTGATATATATGTGGGTGTCAGCACATACACACTAAATACATATGTATGTATTTAATAGTATACAATGTAAATATAAATATTTACATATCCTTAATCCTCCCATCAAGGATTAATGCTATTGTTTTTCCTCATTTGTACTAATTCTTCTATACCTACAAATGACACTTATTAGCATTGGCTCATGTCTTAGTCCTCACCTAAAAGAAATAAGCACTAGCACTGCATTTTGTTGACTACTACTCTTCAATAAGATTTATTATAGAGAGTCATCAAATTTAGAAATGGACTAGGCCTCAAATAAAACTACCAATCCAGTTTATAGATGAAGAAACTGAAGCTCATAAAGTTGAGTTTTCCAAGATTTCACAGTTAAGTTGCAGCATAGCCAAGACCAGAATCCTACTCCCTTTCTTCTATTTCGTGTTTGTTTGTGTAAAGCCCACCATGACGCCTCTCTGGCATTGTGTGTGAGGCTATCATTGTGTGTGAGACTATCATTGTGTGTGAGGCTGTTGAAATGTCTAATTTCTTCATTTTTTTTCAAACCCACCTCTATCTATGGAATTCTTCCCACAGTTAATAATAATTCCTCCAGTTTGATTAATTATACAAAAATCTAAATTTTTTAAAAATACATTTGCAATAACCATTCTCTACTACCATAAATACTATTCTCAGGCACTGCTCTAAGTACTCTATATGAAATACTCATTTAATTCTGGAATGAATGCTAGGGATGGGTATGATCTCCAATTTTCAGATGTAAAAATTGAGACACCAGAGGTTACTCTCCCATACCTCTAGGACCAGAATTTACTATGACCATTTTCTTTTTTGCATCTCCACTAGACAGTGAGCTTCATAAGGGCAAGGACTGCATGCATTTAATTCCTATTTCCAATCCAGCTCATAGATAATAGAAACAGCTCAATAAATATATGTTGGGTTAATGAGTGAATGAAATCCTTTTCAGTATCTTTGGTCTTACCTACTCTTCTGCATTCCTTATTCTACCGTGGCATGTCCTTTGATAACAAAAGTTTGCAACTGTCCTGAAATTATGGAAGTGTATGTTTTCTTATGCAGCAAAATCTATGGTTTATTGTTACTGCCTTGAAATTTGTATACTACCAAAATTTTTCCAGCTATTTGAGCATAATTGGGCTCCTGTGGAAACCCTTGCTTGTAAAGTGCTTTTAGTTGTTCTTTTAATTGTCCCAGTGGCAAATGTGACTCATCATCTCATCATTCCCATTCAACAGAGGGGAAACACATAACCAAGTCACATCCAAGGTCAAAGTCAAATGAATGGAGAAGTCAGGCATGAAACCAGTGACCCTGGCCCTGAATCTAGTTACTTAGGCCTCTGGCTCCTGGTCTCTTCCAAGATTTCTACATAGTTCCAAACTCCCCTTACTTTGCCAGATGTTTACTACATCCTTCAAGTGGAAGCAAGTCCTTTCAATTAGGCTCACCAGGGGAAACCCACCCTACTTCTCTGAAGGAGGAATGGCCGAACCAGTTCGTCTAAAATAAGAACTGACGTGATTCTTTGTCTGAATTCTGAAGCTGTTCTGACAGCGTTTTCTTGTTGGCTAAGGTCCCACCAGTAATGAACTGGAATAGAAAAACAAAGGCTGTTCTCATGTTGTTTCCCAACCAAAGAGGGCTAAGCCCTGGGTGAGCACTGAAATGTCGGCATGTTTATCTGAGTCTTGAGCTTGATATTTTCCTACCTAAATACTCCATCAAGTTCCCAGCAGCGCGAGTGCATACACACACACACACACACACACACACACAGTTTCCATGTCTATACAAGGGTCCCCGAAAACAAGCCAATTTCTACAGTCATTTAACAATTTCACCCTTGATATCTCCGGATTTTGTTTTCTCTGGAGGGAATAAATGAGCAGCTGAAAGTAAAAGAGATAAAAAACTGCACTTCAAATTTAAGCACTATGACTTGTCTTTATTCCCAATTTCATAATACAATTTCATGTCTATACTAGCATTTTGATGGTGCCACATTTGTGTAGTTCCTTTGAAATTTTCATAATCTCATTAATTAAAGAATTGAGGAACATAAAAGGTGAGACTAAAAAGGTCATGCAAGAACAAAAGCATAGCTCAAGACTTGAATATTTAATTAGACTTATGGTTCAAGTGTTCCTTCTGGTGTGAAAAAAATCACTCCAGACCAGCCATTATTAATCTAACCTAAAAAGTAACTAATAAAGATTATTGCAACAATCTTTCCAGGTTTTCCCAATGCCCTCAGAATTTGAGATGGCAAACCTTAAACCCCGGGTATTTCTATGAAGAGATTTCCAGGTTAAACAGAACCGCAAATAATTAGAGCAAACTGACTTGTAGACGGTAGCTGCTCTGGCAAATTCTACATCAGGGCATTCCTTGGCATCCTTGGTGAATTGGCTTCCAGGCAAGAGAGGTCAGAAGAAGAATCTCCACTCCCACATCAGTGTCTTGCCTGTGTCATCCCTGCATTTTCTCCCTAATAGGGAAGCTCCAAAATAGGGAAGACCCTCAAAATTCTCGCCCTGATTGCTTCAAACTGGTTAAGGAATAACAATCAAATTGAACATATAATGGGATAGGGAGAGGATGTGGGCTAATATTTTACACTTTGTTCTTCTCTAATTTACCCGGATTTTTTTTTTTCTTTGCTGTTTAAGTCGAGAGCAGAGCTGACATTAGGAGAGGGCTTGAAAACTCAGTTATTTGCAGGAGAAAGACATATAACATCAACCCATAAGCAGGCTGGGTATAAGAAGCACACATTCCGCTCAGTCTGCTTTTATTTTCCTGCTTTTAATGGAGACCTGGATAGAAGAAATAGATTTTACCTGAACTCTGCTACATGAAAATAGCATTCTGAGGGCAATGATAAATGGCAACGACACTAGTCCTCAATAATGGCACTAGGGCATGGTGAGGACTGAGGAAAACAGAAGCATTATAAGCCCATCTAAAGGTGGTGGCCACTGCACACCTCCAGCCATTTGCTGACATGCTGGGATTCGGGACCCACAGCTGCCAAACTGGCTGATGTTTCAAGAGAAGCCAGAAATCTCGACTTTTCCCATGTTGGCCACTCAGTCTGGTTTGGTGGTGGTTGTTGCTGTTTGTTGGTTGGTTGGGTTTTTTGGTTTTTTTGTTTGTTTGTTTGTTTGTTTTTTAAGAAACACTGTTCCAAGTAACACTGTGTGGGCCAAAAAGCAAAGAAACAAAGAAAATAAAACAAAACAAAACAAAAACCTTGTGTGCAAGCTCTGCCTTCAGATCTTGAGATCAGTCAGGTTTGCCCATTAGATTTTATTTTCCATCCCTCTCCACCTCGCCCACTCAGCCTTCAGCCTCCAGGGCCAGTCCTCCACTCCCAGCCCTCGCTTCTGACTAAATCTAAATTCAGCACAAAACTTTGGGATCAGCAAAGATAGAGTTTGTTTACCTCTATGCCTCCCTTATAAAGTTAATGCTTCATACACACTTTGAGACATTTCTGAGACATTTTTTTCTCAGTTATGACAACTGATGAGCTCTTATCTATGTATAAACTCTTGCCATGAATACACTTTTCTATTAAAAAGAAAAAAAATCTGTCCTTATGAGGAGTCACCTCTATGGATATGAGATGAAGTGGTGCCAGTTGGGCCCGCAGTGAGTTGAACCCCAACTGAACAAATCAACTAAAAAGTGAGAACAAAGAATATTTCATAGCAGTAATATTGAAACTGTTAAAATCAGAGAATCATTCAACATTAGACATTGGCATGCCCTTAGACATAAGCTGACTTTAATCCATTCATTTTACATCTGAAGGAACTGAGGCTCAAAGGGATTCCATGTTTGGGGTGGTCAGAAACCTAGCTAGCCCATCAGGAAACTAGATCTAGAACCCAAGTCTCCGGTTCTGCTGTTCAGCATGTGGTGTGTTATAAGCTATTAGCAATTCTACAACACTACTAGATGATTGGAGAATGTATTCACCAAGTGGAATATGAGCAAAAAGAAGCCTATCCTTTGTCAGTCATACTACTCATAGACTCGGGGGTCCACCCCTGGATGGCACATCACATAGCTCCATAGCGCCAAAAACAACAAACATTATTGTGATTATATTATTATTTTTTTTTAGTGTTCACTTAGCAGTAAATCAGGGTCTCCTCTTGAACCCCATTGTTTTTCATTCTGTGATTAGCAGGGTCCCCTGGGCTCCACAGAAGAGCAGTATACAAATAAACACAGCACGTCATGATTCACCTCTGAATACATTTTTTCCATGAAGTTACTCAATCAGAAGATGACAATACCTCACTCTCTTGGAAATACACAAGAAAATATTTTCTATCGGCAGACAAAGTAGAAAGCTGGAGGAGTCCCTTGTCATCGCAGTTTCCAGCCCTCGGGGTTCTGAGGCAGATTTGACCCCCAGTATCTCCGCTTCTGAAAAGAGGTCTTACCCCCAAATTCCCAATGACCGACAGGCAGCATGGTGGTGTCGAAAAAGCAGTGGACCCCCAGCAGGGAAGAACAGTGGCAGTGGGTCTGTCCACGTGGGGATTATCATGGATATGTCCCCTCTGGCTTTCTCATCTGCGAAGTGACAGTATCGAACAAGATGATTCTGCAAGTCTCCTAATCTTCTGCTTCTTCTGCCACAGCGAGTAGAGGCTTTACAAAGTTTTCTGATGAAAACACATCCACACAGAATTGACATCTTGGGGTGCCTGGGTGGCTCAGTGGTTGAGCGTCTGCCTTCGGCTCAGGTCATGATCCCAGGGTCCTGGGATCGAGCCCCGCATCGGGCTCCCTGCTCAGCGGGAAGCCTGCTTCTCCCTCTCCCACTCCCCCTCCTTGTGTTCCCTCTCTCGCTGTCTCTCTCTCTCTCTCTGTCAAATAAATAAATAAAATCTTTTAAAAAAAAAAAAGAACTGACATCTTTAAGACCGACATACTGTATAGGGTTAATAGTTTAAGTGGTCAGGATTATATCCCAACCCAATATAAAATATTTGCCTTGTTGTTGTTGCTGCTGCTGCATCTTTAAATACATGTTGATATGACCATTATATTCTCGATATTTGTTTACAATCTTTTTGGAGTATCTGCCTTTATATTTTGACAACTTGCTAAGAATACACGCACACATATCTAAAATTTCTTTTTTAACCTAAATCTTTTAGGAGGTACAGAAACAAGAGAGAAGGAAACACTTGCAATCTCTTAGCTTTTGTCTCAACTGGGAAACTTTTTTCATTTTTTTAAAGTCTTCGACTTTTTTTCAAAACAAACATCACAGGAAAGAGAAGAAATTGTTGCCAAGACACTAAAAAGTCCATACACTGCATTTCCACCCATCCTCTCCACATTGCCACATCTTGTGATGCTTCCTTAACAATGAATTGAAGATTGATGCTTTTCAGGATAATGAAGCATGGGACTACCTTCAAGACATACAGTTCCTTTTCAGCCCCTTCTCTGCATGGGCCAGGATATTGGAGAAAATCAGCAGATTTCCAAGTGTTAATGTTCAACCAGGTGCAGTAATGGATATAAAGCACAGAGGGCAAGACAGATCCATTTGACAGATCCACCTCTCCAGCCCATTGAAGTTGGCATGTACTAGGCTTGTATGTTGCCTTGTCTAATTAGCTGCTGAGCTGTGCCCTGGCTCCTTGCTCCTGATGGAAACTTAGCGGGGAAACTCCTGTCACCAGGCATGATGAAGTGGCGCTTGATTGTACTACAAGATGTCCCGTGGCTGCAGTCCAGACTGTTTCAGCTAATCATCAACTTTGCAGATCCCAACACGAGGGCTTGTCTACCAGAGCAGGAGCTTTGCAAAAGTCAGTGTGAATGATCTATAGCTGCAGGAAGAATATAAGGAATTGCTTTGTTTATATATTTTTTAAAGAACCAACTACAATAGACAGCACCATGAGTGTGCCTGAGAAACGGGGGCTACTTTCAAGTCAACAATCCTTACGGTGTCATCGTAAGAAGGGAGAAGCACCCGCACTTACCATCTGCATGTGACCAGATCGGTCACCACAGCCAGGTTAAATTTTTAATCATTTTATAACTATGTAACTAGTCAGTTAACTCCCGAATTTCTTCCTTTGAGAAGGAATTTGCATTCCGGTTGCATCACTAAGTTGCAACTCTACGCCTCTGGACAGATTACTTATCCTTTCTGAGTCTCCATTTCCCCATCCGTAAACTATTTTCTAGGGTTGCAGTGAGTGACTTTTAAAGTACTTTGAACAGTTCCTAACACATAGTAAGTGCTCATTAATGTTAGCTGCTATTATTATTTTTAGGGTGTTTGAACACATCATTCTAAAAGTAAATGTGGCCAAAGAACACCTGTTGATAAGCATCATCTGTGCAGTGTAAATTCTAAAGTCAACTAACAGGTTTCCAGTGATAGCGGAGGGTATATCAAGAATCCTCTTTTAAAAGGCTGTAATTAGGGGCTCCTGGGTGGCTCAGTCATTAAGCGTCTGCCTTCCGCTCAGGTCATGATCCCAGGGTCCTGGGATGGAGTCCCGCATCAGGCTCCCTGCTCCACAGGAAGCCTGCTTCTCCCTCTCCCACTCCCCCTGCTTGTGTTCCCTCTCTCACTGTGCCTCTCTCTGTCAAATAAATAAATAAAAATCTTAAAAAATAAATAAATAAAAGGCTGTAATTATAAGTTGTAATAACAACTAAGTCTTCCAGTGCAGCTTTCTTCGATGGCAGCAGAGGAGCAGGCTGGGTCTTTCTCTCCCTGTTGGTTAGCCATATCATATCTTGGTGATGTCAAAGGCCCTTGCAAGCAGTGTTTTCAAGGACAAAGGCATATGCCCATGATTGGTAAAAATAGACCTGAGTGTCCCTACTTAAGACTTTGGGGGTCTGTCATGAGCACACAATTATAACTAATCCCGGAAGAATTACCCCCTGTAAAAATGCAGCGTTTAGCTCAGAAAACAGAAATAGAGGGTGGAATATTTGAAGAGGAACAGGACCAAATCTGGCCCAATCCACCCCAGCTCCCATTTTCAAATGGGGAAACTGAAACCTAGAGAGGTGACCTGCTTGGGTGTCAGAGCCAGATTTCCCACCTGCACTTGCCCCGAATCAGGGGCTCCCATCCTCTCTAACCATGGGATGAGTGTCTTCTTTGGATTCGGTTGGAAGGGGTCAGCCCAAATCAGCCATTTAACTAGCTGAGACTCCTACTGAGCTTTTCCTCTAATTTATCTGCGTCTGAACGAGACTTCCTAAAACAGAGGATAACCTGAAAGAGCAAATATTATTTCATAAAACAATATCATAGTTAAAAACAGGTATGACCATTTTTTTTAAGAACTATGTATACATATGTGAAAAGATGCTCAAAACATATTTTTAGGTGAAAAACACAACCTGAAGAACGGTCTAAAGAATATCCATAGCACGGGGCGCCTGCGAGGCTCAGTCGTTGAGCGTCTGCCTTCGGCTCAGGTCATGATCCCAGGGTCCTGGGATCTAGCCCCGCATCGAGCTCCCTGCTTGGCGGGAAGCCTGCTTCTCCCTCTCCCGCTCCCCCTGCTTGTGTTCCCTCTCACGCTATGTCTCTGTCAAATAAATAAAATCTTTAAAAAAAAAAAAAAAAGAATATCCATAGCACAATCCTAGAGGGGTGTGTGTGTGTGTACACTTGTACGTGAGTGCATGGAAAACAGCCTAGAACAATATGCACCACATTATTCAGCAACCCTCTGAGGAAGAGAATGGAACTGAGGAAACCAAAATGAGTAGAAGGTAGAAGGATGCTTTTATTTTTATCCCACTTACTTCAGCATTGTTCAGACGCTTTTGCAACAATAATTTTTTACAGTCAGTGTTACTTGTGCAATTATAAACTTATTTAATGTATTTCAATACATTAACCACGGTTTATGTCATCATCTCAATCATCCCCGAAGCTGACAGCTTTTACAAAAGCTGTTATAACAAAGGGAAACATTTACTCCATTTGCTTCTGTTCTCAAACCAAGGCACACTGTCGTAAAAGTACATTTCTGCTATGGCCAGTAATAATATACAAATCTAAATCAGGTTATTAGTGGTACTAGTAATACAAATACTGTCATAGAATATTGACTGAGTTTCAAAAGCATTTTAGGAACAGTATATAAACATAGAAATATGTCAATATACTGGGGCCTTT
The DNA here is from genome assembly GCF_002201575.2 of Neomonachus schauinslandi. Taxonomy (NCBI): domain Eukaryota; kingdom Metazoa; phylum Chordata; class Mammalia; order Carnivora; family Phocidae; genus Neomonachus; species Neomonachus schauinslandi. The sequence goes on from NC_058408.1 coordinate 92,477,904, forward strand.
CAGTATACATATAAACACACATAAAATAAAACCTCACCTATTTGTACAGATAAATTACATTATTTTAAGAATTAATCACAGAACCATGCTTTTCACTTAGGAAATTCCATCAAAAATGAATTTTAACTTTATCTTCCAAACCACATGGTTAGTACAATCACTAGCAGCAAAATAAAAAATCAAGCTGTATTAACGCTTCCTAGAAAAATTATCTGCTAATTGTACTTTTACTTTTCTCTAGGAAACAGTAAATTATTTCACATTAAGAAATGTTATTGGAGGGCACCTGGGTGGCTCAGTCGGTTAAGCGTCTGCCTTCGGCTCAGGTCATGATCCCAGGGTCCTGGGATCGAGGCCCCTGTCAGGCTCCTTGCTCAGTGGGGAGCCTGCTTCTCCCTCTGTCTGCAGCTCCCCCTGCTTGTGCTCCCTCTTTCTCTCTCTCTCTGTCAAATAAATAAATAAAAAATTTTTTAAAAAAAGAAAAGAAATGTTATTGGATAGTCTTTATATTTGAATGTCAATTGAAATTTTAAATTTTTTAAATTTTAGTTCAATTTTTCCCATAAAGCAGAAATAAAAGATCCAAACTGTTGTGTTGCTTAAGTAGGGAAATCATCAGAGAACACCACTGAACGCCTGCTTACAGTAATAATGACTAGGTAGCCGTCATTTTTAAAAACAATGTCACAAAAGCTATTTCGATGCTGTCATGCTTAAAAATAGTTTTCATCAAAGCAACAGATTATCTGTTCATGTTGTCCACTGGGTCATTACAATGAACAACCAATACAGATAAATGATATCTAATCTTTTCTGCTCTTCTATTGGGCTGATGGATGGTTATGACATCTCCGATATTATAAGGCAGAAAAATTATGCTGACATTTAGAAGCAAAAGCACAGAAAGATAAAACTAAGTACAAAGCATGCCGAACACTATTGGGGAGAAAAAGAAATATCTAAAGACAAATAGAACTGAAAACAGAATGGCAATTAGGCCAACGGAGAATTATGGAAGGGGATGACTATACCTTGTGGGTAGCAGGCAGCTCAATTAATTATATAACAAGAAGAGGGAACCCAGGCATTTCCGTAAGACACATTATTAAAAGGAATATTGACTTAAGCATCTTTTAAATTTTATGCCCTGAAAGAATACAAAAGGGTTTCCCTAGTATTGATCTGCTCCTGAATCAGGTTGACTTTAAGGGATCATATAATGAGAAATGGTTGAGCAGCAAATGGGACTAAGAAGGAATTGCAATTACTTACAACTCACATTTACCAGGTTCAATAGATTACAGCTTTTCCATGTCACTTTGTGTTCATGTCGTATTTGTCAGGAAGAATTGGAAGAGAACCACTCAGCTTGCCCTAAATATGAAACAGCAATTTGGGACTATACTTTTGGTTCACTCCATTAGCATTTGTCATTTAGAGAAAAACTACGAAATGAGGATGGAGTAGACTGAGAGTCAAGACAAAAGCCATCTTTAGGCTATTTTTTCTGATATTTAGAAAATATGAACTGTCATAGCTATTTTTGCCTTGGCGAGTGTTGATTCCACTTTCTACTTTAAGCGGAAATAAGGGAATTTTTTAGCTTAGTGGGTGCTGATGTAGATAGGTCATGGCTTAGAAAATTTTGCTCGAGGGGCACCTGGGTGGCTCAATTGTTAAGTGTCTGCCTTCGGCTCAGGTCATGATCCCAGGGTCCTGGGATCGAGCCCCGCATCGGGCTCCCCGCTCCGCGGGAAGCCTGCTTCTCCCTCTCCCACTCCCCCTGCTTGTGTTCCCTCTCTTGCTGTGTCCCTCTCTGTCAAGTAAATAAATAAAGTCTTAAAAAAAAAGAAAAGAAAAGAAAATTCTGCTCGCTGTCATCATCTGAGAATCGGCAATTTTCCAGGAATAATACATTATATTCTTTCCATTAAAAAATAAGTTATGCTCTCTCTAAATGCAATGAGCAATCTGGATTGGATCCTGGAACTGCAAAAGGAGGTTTGTGGGGAAACTGAGCAAATCCAAATAAAGTCTGTAGTTTAGTTAATAATATTGTATCTATCATTGCTAAGATCTTAGTTTTGATAAATGTATCACAGTTATGTAAGATGTCAACATTAGAGGAAGTTGGGAGGAAGATATACGGGAACATAAGATTATTTCAAAAGAAAAAGAAAAAAATATGCTCCCCAGGCACCAACCCCCCCACCCCCATCAAACTTCAGAATTGATAGCAAACTGGCAAGTGAGCAGTTGCTTGTTAAACCTACACACAATGGCATCATTGTGGTCTACTAGCTAGACTTCATAGCAAGATAGAAAAGTTGTTCAAAAAAAAATCCTAAAGTTTGTGAATATTCTTCCTTAACACACACACACACACACACACACACGAAAAGAATATGCTCCTTTCTCTCAGCCAGTGGTTCTTAACTGGGGTAATTTTGCCCCCCACTCTCCCAGGGACACTTGGCAATGTCTGGAGACATTTTTGTTTGTCACAACGGGGAGGTGTTACTAGCGTCTGGTGGGTAGAGGCCAGGAATGATGCTAACTATCCCACAATGCCCAGCAAAGCCTCCCACAACAAAGAATTATCTTGCCCAAAATGTCAATAGTGCCAAGGTTGAGAAACTCTGTTTTAAGCAATTAGAACTCAAAAGCAAAATGGATGAGAAGAAATCACACTAAAGAAAAGCTGTGCCAGGGGCGCCTGGGTGGCTCAGCCGGTTAAGCGTCTGCCTTCGGCTCAGGTCATGATCCCAGGGTCCTGGGATCGAGCCCCGCATCGTGCTCCCTGCTCCGCAGGAAGCCTGCTTCTCCCTCTCCCACTGCCCCTGCTTGTGTTCCCTCTCTCGCTGTGTCTCTCTCTGTCAAAGAAATAAATAAAAAATCTTAAAAAAAAAAAAAAAAGAAAAGCTGTGCCAGGTCCTCCCTTTAAAGGAATACAGTAAAGATGGGAGAGGTTCTAATAAGGAATAAATAGCCAGAGTGGCCACGCAGGTAATGACCACAACATTTCCAAGCAGGATCTCACAAGGGCAGCATCTCTCTTCCTGGAATCCCTACCCCGCCTTCTTAGGGCTTATGTAAATCAACTCTCATTTAGCAACTTAGCTCAAGTCTGGCCTTGGGAGTCCTTTAAAACTTCACTGCCTTAAGACTCACTGATTTCTCCAGTGGTTTTCCCATTTTCCAAATTCACAGAACTTCTCCTAAGGATTATGTTTGATGATCTTTATAACCCATTCCATTCTTTTTTTTCTTTTTAAAAACAATTTTGGGATGCCTGGGTGTCTCAGTTGGTTAAGAGTCTGACTCAGGTCTTGAACTCAGGGTTGTGAGATCAAGGCCCACCTTGGGCTCCACGCTCAGTGGGGAGTCTGCTGGAGATTTTCTCTTTCACTCCCTCTCCCTCTGCCCTTCCCCCCACCCGCACTCTCCCTTTCTCTCTCTAAAATAAATAAATGAATCTTTAAAAAATAAATAAATAAAACCAATGTTATTAAAGTACTATAGATGCAACTGTACATAAAGTAGACAGTGTGATGTTTTAATAAACCTATACACCTGTGAAGTCATCACTCCAGTCAAGATAATGAAAATTTTTATCACCCTCAAAAAGTTTCATCATGCCTCTCCTTGTCCCTATCTAGGCAACTACTGATCTGCTTTCTGTTGCTGTAGACTAGTTTGCATTTTCTAGAATGTTATATAAATAAATGGAGGAGTCACATGTTACGTGTATGTTTAACTTTTTACGAATTAACTGTTTTCCAAAGTGGTTGTACAATTTTGCATTCCTCCCAGGAATGCCAAATTCCATTCTTTATCTAGCCTGTGGTAAATACTTTGTGTTACATATTACTACTAGCTACCATATTTCATTGAATCTGAGACACCATCAGTTACAAGATACACCATTATTTTATACACGACTAAAAAATGAAAAGATGCTACCAATTATTAAATAAGTCATTATCAATTATTAGATGCATCTCAATAACGTGGACATGAAACATGATAAATTCTATCTTAGGAGCAATGATATATAGTTTTGTCACCCTTTAGCCTTTACTTACTATGTATTTTCCCAATTATTGCATGGAAACCTGTCTTGTCTCTTAAGCAGGTGGAAATCTCTTTAAAGGCCAATTTTTCAGGGCGCCTGGGTGGCTCAGATGGTTAAGCGTCTGCCTTCGGCTCAGGTCATGATCCCAGGGTCCTGGGATCGAGCCCCACATCGGGCTCCTGGCTCAGGGAGGAGCCTGCTTCTCCCTCTCCCTCTGCCTCTCTCCCTGCTCATGCTTTCTCTCTCTCTCTCTCTGTATCTCTGTGTCTCAAATGAATAAATAAAATCTTTAAAAAAAATTTTTTTAATAAATAAAGGCCAATTTTTCTTGCATTTCTTTCTTCGTCCTCAGCACCAAGATCAACACCGATAGCACCGGAATCAGTCCTGGAAAATAGTAACGATAATAGCACATTACATGCCTTATACTTGTGCTACATGACACATTACTATGAGTATTTCATCATCCAAAGAACATTATGAAGCAGTATTATTATCCCCACTTAGTAGATGAGGAAAACAAGGGAATGAACGTGCCCAAGCTGGTGTGTGGCAGAACCTCAAATTATCTAGTTCTTTCCATTGCAAAGCCCAGGCTTGCTACTCTTATACCACTCTGCCCTCCAGAACCTTATGAATAGCTGTAAGCTGCAAAGGGCAAGTTTAAGAGGGACTAGCGACATTATGCTTTTTGGTCACATTCCACACTATGACTTTATAAGGGTCTTACCTTAGGTATTTTACGTATTATTATCTTCAAAAACAGGGACATTAGCAATAGCAACAAAAACTAAACCACAATTGTCTGTTTCCAACTTTAAGCCACTAGAGGGCAAGTAATAATAACCCTCAGCCACAAACCAAGAATATCTAACGAATATGCTTTGAATGTGATGCTGCCCTTGGTGGCCTTATGAGAAATAGTTTCTTTTCGAGTTTGCCCTAAAAATAAAATTTTCTGACACTCTTTGGATTGAAGGACTACAGGGCTTTAGTTTTAAAATCATTAATAAGGTAGCACATTAATATTAAGAAACATTTCAGTCAAAGAATAGCACAGTAAATTCCATCTCTCTAACCCTCTCCAAATTCTAATGTCCTAGTTCTGTTTCCACACGCCTGTTATTTTTTATGTTTGTGTACATAGGTCAATCCACATTCTGCTCTTTCACATGATCTGTCATAAGCATCTTTCCATCTTTCTATACCAACCTACCCAACTACCATATTAATATCAACATAATATTTCCTCATACATTTGGTTACTAAAGCATTTCCAAATGTTAAATATTTAGACATATTTTCTAACATACCTCTGTATATTAGCTAATTATGAAAGCCAACAAGATATTTTTTAGAAGATTTTATTTTTGTTAAAGCTTTTATTTATTTATTTGAGAGAGAGAGAGAGAGAGCATGAGCAGGAGGAAGGGCAGAGGGAGAGGGAGAAGCAGACTCCCCACTGAGCAGGGAGCCCAACGTGGGGCTCGATCCCAGGACCTCGGGATCATGACCTGAGCCGAAGGCAGATGCTTAACTGCCTGACCCACCCAGGTGCCCCAACAAGATATTTTCTTGATGTTAACTTCCATAATGTTGTATATTTAGATTTCCACATTGATTGTTTATTTTAGTTGAGTTTCCTCCCCTATTGAAAATAACACACAATGACTAAGCAGTGAGGCAAGGATACTTTTTAATCCTGCAGGATTATTTATTTAAAATTCATCTCTGTTTGGGATTATTGAGTCAAAAGATTGAATATCCTTACGACATGATTTCTCAATAGTTCAATAGTATGAGACAGAAATCCCCACATTAAGCTGCTTTGTTGTCCTAAAAAAAGGTGGTGAGGGAATAAAAAGTAGAATAATGATATCTAGCATTAATGTAACACCTTATACATTCTGAAGTGCTTTCTCAAATGAAATAAAATGCTACATCTCCAAGCTATGAAGGCTTGAGTTTCTCAGGGACAGATGCTGATGGAGTTTACCAGTAACTGAAGTGTGTTCAAGAGACAATATTATAAGATCAACCGGTGTTTGTTACAATGAAATAAAGTCTGTCAGGGGGGAAAAGAGGTGCCTTTAGACTCTTCAAGTGAAATATTGATCCAATTGATCACAGACATGCTAAAGGCATAATTACATCTGTCATGTAAACTGCACTTCGTTCATAAAGTATTGAACAGAAACAGTAATTGTTTTCCTATTAATGAGGCTGTAGACTATCCTTTCAGAGTGACTCGTTTATTATTTGTTTATTTCTTTTTTTTAAAAGATTTTATTTATTTATTTGACAGAGAGAGCACAAGCAGGGGGAGTGGGTGAGGGAGAAGCAGGCTTCCCACTGAGCAGGAAGACCGATGCGGGGCTAGATCCCAGGACCCAGGGACCATGACCTGAGCCGAAGGCAGACACTTAATGACTGAGCCACCCAGGAGCCCTATGTAGTTTATTTCTAAATGCAGAGGGGCTCATCAGCATTCAGCTAAATTAGACTGCCACCACTACCACCACCACCCCCCTCCGAAGTCAGGCTCCCGTCCAAAACATGCAGTGAAGCTGTCACCAAAAACCAAAACCACACAATCCCTTGACTCATAAGAAGGCCAAACTGTACTCAAACCCACAAGTTACTATATCCCTTGACTTGATTTTCATACCATAGTCCATAACTTAAGACCATCCTAATAGAAGCTTTTGGGGTTTTAGGTAAGATTATAAAATTAACCAAATAAATGTGTGAATCATATGTAAATAGGACATTCCTGTTTCTGTTTCCAGGCAAGATCTACAAGGTGACACATTGTAATGATGGAAATGCCACCAGAGCAGTAAGATCCACATTGTGGTTTTGGAACAATGCTCCAAATGAAGGATGAGCTTCCTCGGTCACAGCGCACGCAACATCTCCCCACACTCTATATGCCATTTATGCATTTCCCAAAGGACCTTGCACTCATTGCTCTGTGCCTTTACAACTTCTACTCTATCTACTTAAAATACCTATCCCTGCCAAAACTTGGAAGCAACCAAGATGTCCTTCGGTGGGTGAATGGATGAGAAATTGGGGTCCATCCAGACAGTGAAATACTATTCAGTGCTAAAAGGAAATGAATTATCAAGCCGTGAAAAGACACAAAGGAACCTTAAATACACATATGACATGGAAGAAGCCAATCTGAAAAAACCGTATACTGTATGATTCCAATTATATATGACATTCCGAAAAACACTCTAAGATACCGTAAATGATGGGTCCGTTGCATTACACATTTGTTCAACCCATAGAATGTACAACTAATGTAAACTATGGACTCTGGATGACAATGATGTGTCCATGTAGGTTCATCAAGTGTAACAAATGTAACAAATCCCCCCACTCTGGTGGGGGATGGTGATAATGGGGGAGGTTTATGTGTGTGGGATAAGGGGCAAATGGGAAATCTCTCTACCTTACACTCACTTTTGCTGTGAACCTAAAACGGCTCTAAAAAATAAAGTTTATTTTAAGGGCAGGTGCGCAGGGGGGATGGGTTAAATAGGTGACGGGGATTAAGGAGGGCCCTTGTGATGAGCACTGGGTGTTGTAAGTGATGAATCACTAAATTCTATGCCTGAAATTAACATTACACTGCATGTTAACTAACTGGAATTTAAATAAAAACTTGAAAGTAAAAAAATAAACTAAAATAAAAAATAGAGCTCTATTCTTTTTTTTTAAAGATTTTATTTATTTATTTGAGAGAGAGAGAATGAGAGACAGAGAGCATGAGAGGGAGGAGGGTCAAAGGGAGAAGCAGACCCCCCCCCGCGGAGCAGGGAGCCCGATGCGGGACTCGATCCCGGGACTCCAGGATCATGACCTGAGCCGAAGGCAGTCGCTTAACCAACTGTAGAGCTCTATTCTTTAAAATCCTACCTGCTCGCCTTCATCACCTGGCCAAGAGCTACCTGTCCTTCAAGATGCAGCTGGGGGCCACTTGGCAACTGTGTTGCATCTGTCCCCATCTCATTCCCCCCCCCCAAAGGGCAAGGACCTAGCACACAGTAGAAGCTCAGTTAACTGTTGGTTAATAAATGTATAAGAGGAGAAGTCCTTTCCAGCCAGTCTGGTTTTGTGAAGAATATACCTCCTTGGCTTTTATAATTAGCCACCATACAGAGGTGCATTAGAAAAGGACAGAAAACCTGCGGGAACGGAAAAACCACCCAGCATTCTACCATATTCCAGGAGTCCTGGGTGAACATTTCAGCCATAATCTGAAGTGTTAAAATCCAAGCATCCTATATGTTTTTTTTTAACAACTCTGTGAATCCTGCTTTCCCTTCCAGCCCAATAATGATTAAGAGGAGGGAGAAATCAAAGGTCTTGTTTAAACCGGTGAAAAGTGCATTCAAGAGCTCCCTCTGCCTTGTTTTCTGCCCACACAGCACAGAAGTGTATAAAGTGCTGGATTGCCTCACCGCGGTTCCAGTCACAGAAAAAAAAGAAAACTCCCTTGGCTCCGATTTACACAGTCACAAAACAAAACCCGACTTTACAGACATAAAGGGCATATGCATGGAGGAGAATAAAGACCCAAGAGCCAAGTCGGCAAAGCTGCATCCGCCTAATGCAGGGTTTAAAGTGAGTAATTTGCAGCTAGGAGGTGGTGCTCTCGCGGAAGGACCAGCTATAGCTTTCCTCCGGCTCCTCCAGATAATAGTTCTTTAAATGCCTCCAATTTGGGGCCGTTGAGCATCCACAGAAGCTAACAATCAGGAAAAGAGCTTTCTGGGTGAGTCTGGCTGCCACACAGGTGAGGACAGCGGAGCTGTATGTAGACAAGCGACAGGGCTTTCATTTCTTGTCACTCCCTTCCTCTACTATTTATTTTCCTTTCTGCCCCAAACTTCCATCACCCCACCCCCTCAAAGGACATCACTGCTGAGAGGAGTTTGGGGTAGAATTAATAGTCCTTCTTTCACTTTCTAATAAGGCACCTTTTTGCAGGCTTTGGAGGCTCCAGAGTAATATTGGAAAGTGTGTGGCCGAGAGCCCGGCACATTAGAAAGATCCAGTAGCACATGTGTGAGAAAGATGGGGTGGGGGCGGGGGGTGCGGTGGCAGGTGGACCACTGGGCCAGGGCTCACATTCACAATTTAGGCTTCTGAAGTCATCTCCAAATAAGATTACAGATGCAATTTACAGAAATAAATCAAGAGGTGGAAAGAAGTACCTTTACTAACTTTCGAATTGTGCTACATAACTGGACCGCGTTACCTCCACTGGTCTCTTTTCTGTAAATCCTAAACTTGTCTTAGTGCTGGCACGGTACATGACATTGCAATGTATTTTTATACTAAAAGTGTTGATTTATCAAGTATAAAATTTTGCACCATGAAAATACAAAACCATTTATGTAACTCCAGTTTTGACATTTCCCATTTTAAACTTACTGGGAAGTGGTCTGAGTCGCTCGTGCTCTCTGAGATCCAGACTGGAAATGTATAGACTTGAGGTCTTTCTTGGGAAGGATTAGCAAAACGCATAATCAGCAATCTGTCGAGTCAGTGCTGTGCCATAGAAATGTAACGCAAGCCACAAAAATGAGCTGCATGCGTGATTTTCAAATTCCTGGTAGTCACACTTTAAAAAGCAAAAAGACATAAAGAAAATTAATTTTAATAATATTTTGTTAACCCAGTAGATTTAAGATATCACTTCAAAATTTAATCAATATAAAAATTACTAACAAGGCATTTTTATATTCTTTATTTTACAAAGTCTACCAAATCAGTGTGTACTTTATACTTGCAGCACATCTTAATTTGGACTAGCTACTTTCCAAGTGCTCAGTAGTCATGTGTGGCTAATGACTGCTACTTGGAACGACATGGGTCTGGAAGCCGCATCTTGCAGAAGCTTGCCTTCGCATTTGTTTGGATGGAGTAATACATGGACACTCACCATTCTCATGGTTAACGGTGGCATTTATAAGCAGCAGGTTAAAAAAGATGGAAGAGATGCCAACTGACACCTAGAGGACCTGAACTGAACATTTTTAGCAAGAAAATCAATTAAGTAGGGGCGCCTGGGTGGCTCAGTCGGTTAAGCATCTGCCTTCAGCTCAGGTCATGATCTCAGTGTCCTGGGATCAAGCCCCACATCGGGCTCCCTGCTCAGTTGGGGAGTCTGCTTCTCTGTCTCCCTCTTCCTGCCACTCCCCCTGCTTGTGCTCTCTCTCTCTCAAATGAATAAAATATTAAAAAAAAAAGAAAAAGAAAATCAACTAAGTAAGTAAGAATCCATACTTCAACAAAAATGTAAGGACTAGAAATTTTGCAGCATTTTTAATGATTTTCCCAGGTCACGTTTCCTCCATGGAAATTTCTCTGTGAATATTTCTGCAACCAGAAACCTACTTTGAAAAAACACAGAGATTCTGAACTGATTGTGACTGTGGAATGCATGGGAAAAACAAAATTCTGTGAGCAAATTACAATGTCCTTGCTTCATCACAAGATACCTTGGGCTGGGGCTCCTCATCATGATTCATAAAAGTAAGCTGTTTCTATCTGTCTCAAGTATTAAATTTCTGCATAAAAGTTTGTTTAGGGGGGAAAAATGTTCCTAGCGGAGGGGGAAAGAGATTGCACACCATTGAACAAATTGGTCTCCGGTTAAGTGAAAGAAGTCAGACTCAAAAGCTACAAACTGTGTATTTCCATTTATAGGATATTCTGGGAAAGGCAAAGCGATAGGTGCAGAAATCAAATCAGTGGCTGCCAGGGGTTGGGGTTGAGACTAGGGATGAAGGAGAGAATTGACCACAAACGGACACGAGGCAACTTTCTGGGGTGAAAGAAATATTCCATATCTTGATTGTGGTGCTCTATCTACATCTAAAAAAAGTGAGTTTATAGTACGTAAATTATACTATAATATACCTGACCCCGTACAATGACCTCTCTTTTTTCTTCCAAATTTTTATTTAAAATCTAGTTAGTTAAGGGGCGCCTGGGTGGCTCAGCTGTTAAGCGTCTGCCTTCTGCTCAGGTCATGATCCCAGGGTCCTGGGATGGAGCCATGCATTGGGCTCCCTGCTCTGCCGGGAAGCCTGCTTCTCCCTCTCCCACTCCCCCTGCTTGTGTTCCCTCTCTCGCTGTCTCTCTCTCTGTCAAATAAATAAATAAAATCTTTAAAAAAAATAAAATCTAGTTAGTTAACATATAGTATAATATTGGTTTCAGGAGTAGATCAGTGATTCATCACTTACATATAACACCCAGTGCTCATCACAACAAATGCCCTCCTTAATACTCATAACCCATCTAGCCCATCCCCCACCCACCTCCCTCATCAACCTTCAGTTTGTTCTCTCTCATTTAGAGTCTCTTATGGTTGCTTCCCTCTCTCTTTTTTCTCCCTTCCCATATGTTCACCTGTTTTGTTTCCTAAATTTCATATATGAGGGAAATTGTATGTTGTTTACTGTTCTCTGACATATTTCACTCTAGCGCCATCCACTACAATAAACTTTCTAAGTCCCTTTTGTCTCTAACTGCTATAATTCATGGGGATATTGGCTCTCAGGCAGAATGCCTGAAATGTAATTTGATATTCAAACTATTACTCCTTATTTTATTTAACCCTGTAGTGGGCATTCGTGGGGGTTTTGCCCCAAAGTACATTTCCCTTCATCTTGGCAATAGCATCCCATTTTGGGTCAAAAAAGTTGGACAAATTACTTCTCTCTTATATGCCATTTTAGTGGAACTGTCAGTCCAATCCCCTCCTGCCCAAGAAATGGGCTTGTGACCCGATCTTTGCTGACCAGACACTCCTTTTCAAGATTTTGAATCTTTATCATCAAGGGAAGAATGATATCCTTCAAAGAAATGTGAGTTGGTTTCTGCCATCTAGATCTCCAAAGAAGCCCTGGCTTCTGTCTTTTTCATTTTGTTTTCCAGCCCAAACTTTCACTTCTGTATCAGAATCTGCATAATGGCTCATCTCATATGGTCTCTAAGCTCTCTGGCACATTTCCTGTACTACAAAGGCTGGAAATTAAAACTACACTTCCTAGATGCCCTTGCACCTAGGGCTCATACATGACTTGGGTCCACCAAGTAGATGTACCTGCAAGAGATTTGGAAGACAATTGTGAGCTATACGAAGTGATGGCTTCACATAGGAGATAAGGTAATCTGGGGCAACGTGGGTGGAAGTTCCACTGTTTACAACCAGAGGATCCTATGCTACATCTCAGCATCTAGTCATTCAACAAGTGTTTGCTGGACACCTACTATGTGCCAAATATTGTATTAAACCCTGAGGATATAAAGATGACAGAAACTGTTAGGCCTGCAAAAGCCTGGTACAAACACTTCGGAAACTTATTTGTCAGTATTTACTAAGCTACTAAAACCAGACAAATGCCTATGCTATGACCTAATACATCCACTTCTATCTATGTCCCTAAGAGAAATGAGAGCACCCATCTACCCAGAGAAACGTGCAAAAATGTCTGTGGCAGCTTTTTCATAACAACAAGACATTAGAAAGACAAATATCCATTAACAGTAGAATAGATGAATAAATTGCAGTATGTTTGGAATATTCATATAATATAATACTATACAACAATTGCAAGAATAAATTATTGCTACATTCAACCACATGGATGAATCTGAAAGGTATGATGTTGAGAGAAAGAAGTCAGATACAAAAGGGTACACCCAATATGATTCTATTTATATCAAGTTCAAGAACAAGCCAAAAAAAATCTATTGTGATGGAAGTCAGAAGAGTGGGGGGGGGTTGTTGACTAAGAAGGGGCCCAAAGGCGCAACCTGGGATGCTAGAAATGTTCTGTATCTTGACCCGGGTGGAAATTTAAGAAATCATCAGGCTGCGCACTAAATATTAGTGCATTTCATGTATATAACAATAAAAAAGAAAAAAAAAGAATTTTAAGAAGCTTACAGCCTAGCTGGACAATCAAAGGGCATTTAGAAAATTCTGACTGAGGTGATGAGTGCTCTGAGAGATGAGTGGTTAGATCCCATAGAGCCACAAAGAAGGGAGCAGTGAGTTTCCCCAAGAACAGGTGTGCTGACAGCAAGGAAGTTTACTTAGGACTACACTGTGAAGGGCCTTGAATACCAAGATAATAAAAATATTAAAAAAAAAATCATCGTCCATCTTCTTTTTGAAACAGAGAGCTGTTTTTTTTTAAAGGAAGAAAAATTAGTTTTATTGCCATATCAGTTATTACCCAGGCTTTTATAATATACAATGTCCTTCTATGAATTATTTAATGTATCTTATATTTAAATTGCCAGTGAAAAAAATAAAAGATTTTAATTAAAAAATACAAAACAACCATATTGAACCTTTAGGATCTCTCAAGTATACAATTCTTCTACTCTTTAATTTGTAGTATAACATTTAAACTAGTTTTGCTTTTGGTTTTTCAAATGTAAGATTTCCTTAAGACAACCCTAAAAATTGAAAACCAAAGAAAATAAGGATTTTATTTATCATTTTGAGAAATCTCTCAACCTTCATACTCAGCTATTAAGTGGGTATTAGGTAATCTCCAAATTCAGCTGAATATCGGGTGGATCTGGAAAAGATTATGATATAACTGTAGATAAAATTAAGGTGCTTCTTGATAAGGGGCAAGTAGTTTTTAGGCTTTTTTCATGTTTGTCCTATATTTTAAAGAAACTACTTCTAAATTCAGGGCATTTTCTGCTTTACTTTAGTAAGAGTGTATACGATATTAAACACTATCAAATGTTTTAAGTCTGGTTTTTTTTTTTTTAAGATTTATTTATTTGAGAGGGACGCCTGGGTGGCTCAGTCGGTTAAGCGTCTGCCTTCGGCTTGGGTCATGATCCCAGGGTCCTGGGATCGAGTCCCGCATCGGGCTCCCTGCTCCGCGGGGAGCCTGCTTCTCCCTCTGCCTCTGTCTCTCTCTCTCTCTGTCTCTCATGAGTAAATAAATAAAATCTTTTTAAAAAAAGAAAAAGATTTATTTATTTGAGAGAGAGAATGCGTGCATGGGGTGGGGGGGGCACAGAAGGAGAGGGAGAGAGAGAATCCCAAGGAGACTCCATATTGAGTGTGGATCCCAAGGTGGGGCTCCATCTCACAACCCTGAGATCAAGACCTGAGCCGAAACCAAGAGTCAGATGCTTAACCAACTGAGCCACCCAGGCGTCCCTGTTTTAAGTCTGTTTTAAACAAGATGGGATATAAGTAAATAAGCAGATTTTAGTGGTGCTCTCTTTCCATTCACAAAAATACCTACAGCATTTCAATTGTGTGTGTTTATTCAAGTTGCCTCACATCCTGGGCGTAATGGAAGGGATGCTTACCTGATTCTGCAGAAGGGAAGGGTTATTGCAAAACCCCATATGGTAGTTAACAATACCATATTGTATACTTAAAATTTGCTAAGACAGTACCTCTTTAATATTCTCACACCACACATATAGACACACGCACACAACTATGTAAGATGATGGATGTATTAACTAACCTTATTGTGATAAGCATTTCATAATATATATGTGTATCAATTCATCACATTGTACACCTCAAATTTACATAGTGTTATTTGTCAATTATATCTCAATAAAGTTGGGGGGAAAACCAGTACAGAAGGCTTCTCTACAACATAAACAAACACAAATGTATATGGTGTTTACAAAAGGGGTGGGGCAGGGAAGGGAAAGAAAATATGGTTTTGCAATAAGATCTTCAAAAACGTATTAAAATTGCCAATAGCCTACATTTATACTACAACTGTAGGTTTCTAAATTGCCATCTTATTTTGGCATTTTTTTCTACTATGGAGTTGTGACACCCAGATCAAATGCCATTTCAACAAACATAATTATAATAAATAGCAAATTCCAGTTATGCTTCACAGACACAACAGTAAAACATCCAGCCAAAGAAAATAATTTAAACAGCCTTTTGGAGCTTATTCAGTCATTCAACTCTTCATTCAGTGAATATCCATTATGTAATTATTATGCCAAACATCACACCAGGAACTGAGAAAACAATGAGTGGAATTACAGTACTTCCTCTTGAGGATCTTACAGTCTGGTGAGAGAGAGAGAGAGAGACACATGACAGATTACAGCATTGAGTAAATAGTACCTCAGAGGCAAGCTGGGGACATAGAAGTGTGGTGGGGACTGAGACTACTTGTGCTGGGGCATCATCACAGGAGGGGGTGTTTGAGTTTCCTCCCTAAAGATGGAGAAGAGGGGTATCTTGATGGCTCAGTCAGTTATGCATCTAACTCTTGGTTAGGCTCAGGTCATGATCTCAGGATCATGAGACTAAGCCCCACATCAGGCTCCAAGCTCAGGGTGAAGTCTGCTTGAGATTCTCTCTCTCCCTCTGCCTCTGTCCTTCCCTCCACTTGCTCTTGCTCTCTGTCTCTCTAAAATAAATAAATAAATAAAATCTTAAAAAAATATATATATATATATAAAGATGGAGAGGAATTTGAGGTAGGAGAGCAGATCTAGGGAAGGAGTGACAAGAGATGAAGTTGGAGAACTAGGCTGGAACCAGGTCCTGAAAGGTTTCATATGGCTTGTTGAGGATCATGGAATTAGTCCTGCAGGCACTAGGGAGCTGATGAAGAGTATTCAGATAGGGGGTTAAGTCAGATGGGTATTCCCTTCAGGATTAGCCTCGCACTAGCACAGTTGATGTGTGGTGTGGGGTGAGACTGGAAGCAGGGAAACCGAGTAGGAGGTTGCAGTGAGTACCCAGACAAGAATCATGAGGGCAACAGCAGAAGGAATGAAGAAGTGGGGACAGTTTTGAGAATGATTTGGAATTTCTGGAAGTCAAGACGTTGTGACAGATGACTATTTTGGAGAGTGCAAGCTCTCCAAAATGTCTTGGAAACTTTCAGCTTGACTGACTGAATGGATGGTGGTATCATTCCTGTAAATGTAATGTAAATACAAATCTAGGAGGAGAAGCCATTTTGGAGAAAAGAAGGTAAGTTTGGCTTTATAACCCAATGTTGAATGTGAATTGACTATGGGATACTCAGAGCTCAAATAGGCAATTGGAGATATAGAAAAGGAGTCAGACTGGCTTAATTATTTTGGTTTCCATTCTTGCAAGGAGAACATGAGCCCTTGGAAGTACAATTCCAGCATCTTTTAGAATAACTTCTTGATAAACTAATGTTCCCTTCTTCTTGGGACTTTGTTATCAAACTATGTAATTTGTTTTAAGGGTGGAGATATTCAGTGCTTCCCAGAGCTGTCAGCTCAAGGCCAAGTCTTCATAATTCCATACAAAATTATTCATATTTTTTCTAAAGGAAAGGCGATGAGAAATGAGATAATATATTAAAGGAAATCAAATAAATTTACAATAAAAGATCATTAGGAAATGAAATCTTGTCAGCCTAGAAAAATGGGCTCGATTATTACATTTAAGTCAAACTAAATTACTGTCCATGTATCTATTAAAGCATTTATAAGTGTCGAAAATCGAGATGTTAGGATTCCAATTGTAGGTGTAAAATCAAAGTGATTTTGATAAGTTTAAACAATCTTTTATTGTGAAGGAAAAGAAATTTTTAAATTGGAAAATAATATAAATATCACAGGAAGGTTTATAGAATTCTTTTTCTTAAATGCTGCCAACAATTTGGGAGACTAAAAAAAAGACACACTATTTGCACAATTAAACATGACAACCACATGACCTTAGTTCCAAATAAGTAATTATGGTATTTTTTAAGTTGGCAAAATCTTACATGTCCTTGAAGAACTAAGAGGAAGCTGCTGAGACAAATTCAGTTTGTATAGATAAAAGAAATTTGTTTGCTCTCTCTTTCTCTAGCAGAAAACTTAAATCATTATTGCTCTGATTTAAATGAAACCTCCTTTAACTAGACTCTGTCTAGCCAGATCCCTTAATTAAGCAATTAAGCTGATATTGTTTATCTCTTATTTGTAAGAGAAAGAGGGAAAAAATAAGAAAAACGGGTGTGTGTGTGTGTGTGTGTGTGTGTGTTGTTCTTGATCAAATTGAATCCATTATTGAGGCTTTCCAAGGATGACTCTGACACCAGAGAGAGTTTTTGTTCTGGCAGCTGGATATGTTCACTGGTACCTGCTTACCAAATCTGGAAAAATGGGAAAAGCACCCTTGTCACTTGAACCTCTCACATTTTCAGGTTTCCTAATGTGCAAAAGAGATGACTGGACTAGATAACTTCAAAGGAGTAGTTGCCAAACCCTGAGAAATGTTTTATAAACACAGATTCCTAGACCCTCTATCCCATCTATAAACCAGAATCTTTTGGGAGAAAGGGAGTTTGCTCAGTTGTTTTTTGTTTGTTTATTTAGGTTCTTCAGGTGATTTCAATGAGTGAACCGCCGTGTTGGGGAACGACAGCGCTAAGCTACCAGCTTTAAAGGCTATGAAATTATAAATCAGACATTTTAAGAGTCTTAAAAGCAAAAAATCAACAAATACATATCACTATCTATTCAATGAAGTACAAATGTAGTCATTGTAGTTGACCCTCTAGCACCACTGCAATCATGATCATCCTGTTCCTCACACCCATGACCCAGTTCTGGCCAGTGTGACATGGGGGCTTCCAAAGTTTCCTCGTTAGAGTTGTTCACACCCTCTGTTCATCTTATTGCCCATGAGAGGCATGAGTTGATTACCAGCTGCTCTTAATTCAGGCTAGGAACCTACTGAGGAAGGCTCCTTCCATGCAGTCTTGTCCATCAACCAGCATTAGTGTGCGATCTTATATTACGTAGGGTGATTTTAGCAACAAATATCAGGAAATTCCCGCTCAATTTGGTAAGGAAAATTGTTACCTTCGATAGGAAGAAGTCTAGTGAGTTGTACATTTTTAGCTAAACTGACTCAGGGCTCAACAATATTATCAAGCACCCAGGTTCTTTTCTGTTTTCTACAGCTCCATCTTTGGTGTGCTGTCTTTGTTCTTAACTCTAGATGTGGAAATTGGATGCTAGGACTCCATGCTATTGAGTGGCTAAAGCCTTAGTGAGAGGGAGCACATCAATACAAAGTAGTATTTAAAAATCAGCATGTCACTAAAGACCTAAATGTGAGACCTGAAATCATAACACAGGAAGAGAACACAGGCACTAACTCCTTTGACATTGGCCATAGCAGCTTCTTTCTAGCTATGTCTCCTGAGGTAAGGGAAATAAAAGCAAAAATGAACTATTGGAACTACATCAAAATAAAAAGCTTCTGCACAGCAAAGGAAACAACCAACAAAACTAAAAGGCAACTTACAGAATGGGAGAAGATGACATATGTAAATGACATATCTGATAAAGGGTTAGAATCCAAAATATATAAATAACTTATAAAACTCAACACCCAAAATATGAATAATCCAACTTAAAAAATGGGCAGAAGGGGCACCTGGGTGGCTCAGTCGGTTAGGCAGCTGCCTAGAGCTCAGGTCATGATCCCAGGATCCTGGGTTGGAGCCCCACATTGGGCTCCCTGCTCAGCGGGGAGCCTGCTTCTCCTTCTCCCTCTGCCTACCACTCCCCCTGCTTGTGCTCTTTCTCTCTCTGTCAAATAAGTAAATAAATATTTAAAAATAAATAAATAAATAAATTTAAAAATAAATTAATGGACATTTATCCAACGAAGACGTACTGATGGCCAATAGGCACATGAAAAGAAGTTCAACATCACTGATCATCAGGGAAATACAAACCAAAACTACAATGAGATATCACCTCACACCTGTCAGAATGGCTAAAATCAACAACACAAGAAACAACAGGTGTTAGCAAGGATGCACTGTTGGTGGGAATGCAAACTAGTGCAGCCACTCTGAAAGACAGCAGGGAGGTTCCTCAAAAAGTTAAAAATAGAACTACCCTCTGATCCAGCAATTGCACTAGTAGGTATTTACCCAAAGAATACAAAAGTACTAATTAAAAGGGATACATGCGCCCTGAAGTTTATAGCAGCATTATCTACAATAGCCAAGTTATGGAAACAGTCCAAGTTCCAATCAATTGATGAATGGATAAAGATGAGGTGGTATATATACCCAATGAAATATTATTAAGCCATCAAAAAGAATGAACTCTTGCCATTTGCAAGGACATGGATGGATAGAGCTGGAGTATTATGCTAAGGCAAATAAGTCAGAGAAAGACCATATGATTTTACTCATATGTGGAATATAAGAAACAAAACAAACTAGCAAAAGGGAAAAAAAAAAAGAGAGCTATGCAAACCAAGAAACAGACTCTTAACTATAGAGAACAAACTGATGGTTACCAAAGGGGAGGTAGGTGGGGGGATGGGTGAAACAGGTGATCGGGCACTTGTTATAATGAGCACAGGGCATTGTATGTGTTGAATCACTATATTGTACACCTGAAACTGTACCTCAACTAACTGGAACTTAAAAACTTAAAAAAGAAAAATAAAAGCCAACATGTCAGTAGTGTTAAGGACAAATAAAGACTATAAGAGAGTGGGGGAACAAGATGGCAGCCCAAAAAGAAAAAGAAGAAAGTAGGGAACCAACTAGAAAAACTGCACTAATAATTGTTTAAGCCAAGCTTGCAAACAACAAGTGCTTGGGTTAGGTTAGTGGCACCAGAAATGGAAATGGAAGAAATATTTTAGTAATATTCCAGAATGGTTCCTTGAGACATGAAATTTGACTGGAAATAGACAAAAAATAGAAAGAGGAGTCAAAGGTGCATGAAAAAGTACTGACATTATGAGGAGATATTATATAAATATAAAAGAAGCAAAATTTACTCATTGAGTATTTGCTTGCTTTTTAAAAAAATATAATGGCCATTATGGTAATTTACATTTAGAAGCTCTTTTAAAAGACAAATGGGTGTATTACTCCCTATTCAAACAAAATTTTGATCATTAATATAAGAAAATCCAGTAATTGTATTAAGGAATTTTTATTTGACAAATAATTTGACCATCAAAATGGAATGCATCCCAATGGCAAGCTGTGTTGGGTTTGTGAATGGAATAGGGAAGACTCATTATTGTAAGAATGCTCATTTTCTTCAAATTATGTTATATAATCAATGTAGTTCTGATCAAAATTCCCAAAGAGCTTTTTAAACTAATGAAATTATTCTAGGGGTGCCTGGGTGGCTCAATCACTTAAGCGTCTGACTCTTGATTTTGGCTCAGGTCATGATACCAGGGTTGTGAGATTGAGCCCCGCATCGGCTCTACACTGGATGTGGAGCCTGCTTAAGATTCTCTCTCTCCCTCTTCCTCTCCCCCTTCTCCCCCTTCCCTCTCTTAAAATAAAATAATCAGATTTTTCTAATTTTTCAAAATCTACCTCATAGGAAAAAAATGCAAGAAAAGTAATGAGATGGTGTCAAAATGACACTAAGGGAAGGGGGAATTTGTATTAATCATGATGAGGTGGGACAGGTTATATGGTAGGTAGTGGACATGGAAATTGCAATGGGAATTAGTAATTTTATTTGGGACGGATTAATTTGAGATGGCTGCTAAACATTCACGTGGACATCCTGAGCAGTAGTTGGATATATAAATCCAGAACTTAGGGGAAGGGTCCATCCCAAGGTATTAATATGGTGGTTGTCACTCCATAAGTGGCATCTAAAGCCATAGGATTGGATGAATTCGCCCACAGAATACATGTAGAGGCATAAGTATTGACAGGTCAGAGACATGAGGGAGATTCAACAAAGGAATGGGAAGTAAACCAGAAGAGACTTGTATCTAAAAACCAAACAAAGAAAATGTTTCAAGAGACTCTGTGCCAAACAAGGGCCATAGGCCAAGTAGGATAGAATTAACTATTGAATTTAGCAATATGTTGGCTGCTGGCAACCAGAGCTCTTCAGATAATGTGGTGGGAGCAAAAAGAACCAGTGGGAGAGGGTTCAAGAGAAAATGGAAGAAGAGGAAAAAAGACATCTGAGGCATTTCTCTCTAAAGTAGAGCAGGGAACAAGGGCAGTAGCTGAATCAAGCTGGAATCAAGAGAAGGATTTAGTTGGCCAAGCTGGGATTCCCTGCCATCCTGTGGCCAGAGCTGGGCAGGAAACGGACCTACCAAGATAGCAAGCACTGAAGGAAAAGTTGAGGCACTCTTATTGAAATAAAGGGAAATCACTTCAAGGCAAACCAAAAATCCCTCTCTTCCACAGATAATTACAGATAAGAACATCAAGACTTTTAAGATTGGATTTATTTGCACCAGTGTCAGGCTGGAAAGGGCCGAAGCCAGGTCTAAATCTTTAGTTTTCTGACTCCTAGCCCTTGGTTTGTTCCTCTACACCTTGACCTTCCCTGGTACAATCATTAAAACTCTACCATGCATTACTTGGGGACTTGCTGCTCTTGCATAGTAGCTTTAAGGGCACCATGTTCAGCATCATGTTGGCATCATTTTGTGCTAAGAATATTAGCATGCAACAGAATTAAATACCATTATTTAATCATATTTACTCCCTAAATAATGGTGGCAGACACCAATGGTTGCCTACCAATAATCATTTCCAACCTACATTTTCCTTAGGCAGAGCCCACTTCCTAAGATAAATTTTAAACTCAAAATGGATGAAAGACCTCAATGTGAGACAGGAATCTATCAAAATCCTAGAGGAGAACATAGGCAGTAACCTCTTTGACATTGGCCACAGCAACTTCTTTCAAGACAGGTCTCCAAAGGCAAGGGAAACAAAAGCAAAAATGAACTTTTAGGACTTCATCAAGATAAAAAGCTTCTGCACAGCAAAGGAAACAGTCAACAAAACTAAGAGGCAACCCACAGAATGGGAGAAGATATTTGCAAATGACATTACAGATAAAGGGCTGATATCCAAGATCTATAAAGAACTTCTCAAACTCAACACTCAAAAAATAAATAACCCGGTCAAAAAATGGGCAGAAGACATGAACAGACACTTCTCCAAAGAAGACATACAAATGGCTAACAGACACATGAAAAAATGCTCCACATCACTAGCCATCAAGGAAATACAAATTAAAACCACACTGAGATACCACCTTACACCAGTTAGAATGGCAAAAATTAACAAAACAGGAAGCAACAAATATTGGTGAGCATGAGGAGAAAGGGGAGCCCTCTTACACTGTTGGTGGGAATGCAAGCTGGTACAGCCACTCTGGAAAACAGTATGGAGGTTCCTGATGATGTTAAAAATAGAGCTACCCTATGATCTAAGATAAA
Source organism: Neomonachus schauinslandi (assembly GCF_002201575.2). Classification (NCBI taxonomy): domain Eukaryota; kingdom Metazoa; phylum Chordata; class Mammalia; order Carnivora; family Phocidae; genus Neomonachus; species Neomonachus schauinslandi. Next base: position 92,500,259 of record NC_058408.1, read on the forward strand.
TTTTAAAACACTTGATTCTTTCCCAGCCTTCTTTGCAGCTAGGGCACGAAAATGTGACTCAATCTCGGCCAACGGGCTTTGGTCGGAAATTTGCTGGGTATATCTGCAAATGGCTGTCTTCTCTAATAAGACATAAGAGAGGAAAAATTCTTCCCCTTTCTTCCTGGGGGTGCTGCCATGTGAGGATATGATGCCTGGATCTGCAGCAGTCATCCTGTAAACATGAAAGAAACATAAGGAAAAATCAAAACACTGGCCATAACACAGTGAAGAGATGAAAGGAGCCTGGAGCTTTGACAACATTCAGAACCACTGAATTAATCCTGAAACTATTCTGCCCTTGGACTTCCTGGTATGTGAGATAACAAATGTATTTTTTTGTTTTGACCAATTTTAGGACACTGACATCATCCTAACTGTTACAGTGACTTTCCAGGAATCTATGCACCTGGAGAAAATTGAGCAACTTTCTAAGACTACTGTGTACTCTAATGCCTTGCCAAATGCACATATACACATAACTCAAATACATCTGACAAAATAAACAAACACCAATCTCTCTCAAATAAATTGTTAGTACTGCGTAAAATTAAGGGATGTCGGAATTACTTCTTCATGCGAGAAGTCTTTCAGGTGTAACAAATCTCCTGCTAGAAAAGTTATTGATAGGGGCGCCTGGGTGGCTCAGTCGGTTAAGCAGCTGCCTTCAGTTCAGGTCATGATCCCACCAGCATCGGGCTCTCTGCTCCATGGGGAATCTGCTTCTCCTTCTCCCTCTTCATGCCGCTCTGCCTACTTGTGCTCTCTCTCTATCTCTCTGTCAAATAATAAATAAAACTCTTTAAAAAAAAGTTATTGATATGTGAATGGACTGACTCCACCGCTGTTCCTAGAACATTGTAAGAAGCCTCCCAATCACCCATTTTGCAACTATAACCCAGATAAGAACTCCCTGTTTTTGTCACAAGTCCTTCATCCTTAATGAACTCACTTTTTCCTTAAATACTAAAAATTTAAAAATGTCTCAATGGCTTTTGAAACTGAGTGATAGGTAACCAAGTTCTCACTGCTATTTTTTAGTGTTTTTCAAAGTTTCTATAATGAGGGGCGCCTGAGTGGCTCAGTCGTTAAGCATCTGCCTTCGGCTCAGGTCATGATCCCAGGGTCCTGGGATCAAGCCCCACATCGGGCTCCCTGCTCCACGGGAAGCCTGCTTCTCCCTTTCCCACTCCCTGGGCTTGTGTTCCCTCTCTCTCTGTGTCTCTTTCTGTCAAATAAATAAATAAAAAATCTTTAAAAAAAAATTTCTATAATGAAAAAAATTTTAACTGCCCCAATCCCCCCATCCCATACTATGGGAAGATTAGTGTCCTCGCCATGATTCACTTCTCATGGTCAACTCTCACTCGATTTCCTGCTCCCACTTGGTCTCACTAGAGAGTCTTTTTTCCTGTATTTAACATCATCCCCAAATTACACAAGACCTGTTTTGCTTTAACTTCCAAAGCCACCTCTTAACACAAGGTCACTCTCTGTAGCCTACTTACAAAAGAGGCTTGGCACTAAACCCTTCAGCACTTAGTGGTAGGCACCCTTGTGTTTAAATTCCCTTGACCATCCCTGTCATTAATCATCCTTTCTCCTTGGGCCAGGACCTCCCAGTAGGCTTATGGGCCCTCCCTCACCAAACTGCTTCAAGGCTCCCCACAGAGTTCCCTTTCCAGGCCCCTTCTGTCCCTTTCCCAGGAAACTCAAGGATTCCTCTCACCTACTGAGCACAACACATCAGCATACTGTGTTTCCCCTTCTCCTTGCAGAACTGCTGTAATCACCTTTTTAAATCAAAGATGTTCATCAGGTTATTTTTTAAAATAAGTAAAAATCTATCTTTCCAGAGATAAACTAAGACATTCCCCTTGTAAGATAAAGAGGGGAAAAAAAAAAAAGAAGCAGGTGCAATGAGTTTCTATAACTAGTGATATTTTTCATCCCACTGTGCCAGAATACAAATACTTTATAGTCGATGCAAAAGAATGTTAACACAGGACACTTTCTGCCTTAATTTTGGATAATGCCTAATGGCCAATAAGTGCCAAATCTCATGGCATTCCAAATTGGATGCTGGACCATCTAGGAAGGATTTGCCAAAGGGGTAGCTAAAAATAGTTTGCAGAACCCTAACCCATGCCCCCACCTAAGGCTATAAAAGGATTGAAGTTATGAAGGACGAAGGAGAATTTATTTGGAGATTTATTGGTCTTCTGTGTATTCCCTCCCCCTCCCCCAATGAGGGGAAAGATGAAAGGGCTTGTGCTTCAGTTAAGCCAAGTAAGAAGGAAAGTTTCAAGAGAACCACTCAAAAGCCCAATGTGTCTCCTGGAGATTAGGGAGTAAATGGATGGTGTGACTGCATTGGAAGGAAACTGTACCTACACCAATGGCAGAGCAAAAATGCATGAGCACACGGCTGGACTGAATCCTGCCCAAGAGGACTTCCTCAAGGAATGAAGTGGCCAAGTGAGGTGGACCATGGGAAGTCCAGGAATTCTGAGTGATAAGCCAGGAAAATGGACTTTCTCATGCCATGGGAAATGTAGACAGGGTTCCAGGCATGCATATCTTGCAAGGAACCCATGAGAGCATGAAATAAGGGAGAAGGAAAACTACACTGGGACTATTGCATACCCAGCAGGCACCATCACTAAATTATGTGTGTGCCAAGTCCTTTTCATCTTCCAGCTCCTTATCCAACCCAGGAGGAGCCAGGAACAATCAGGTGAGGGGGAGAGCAGGAGAACAGGTAGAAATAAATGGAAGAATCGAACCACATCCACCTCCCAGCCGCAGGTTTGCTGACTTGAAGGAGGCTCAGGTCGCAAGGAAGGGAGAGCTCTTACCTTTGAATGAGGCTCTAGAAGTCCATTGTGACACTGGCTGGACAAATCAATGACAGAAATGAGCCCATCCTTGGGACAATATGATTAGAAGAATTTATTCTCTGAGATTGATGATAAAAGTTATGGGCTCTTCTTAACAGTTCATCCAAGGCTGGAAGAAGTGTAGTCCACAGTGTTTGACATAGTTGTACATAGTAATCTATGCATATCTAAGGTTGGAGAGGAGCTTGTAGGATATGACAAACACACAAAGAAAAACAAAGCTCATCAAATTAGGAAGAATGATAAGGACCACTGAATTTGGCCCAAAGGAAAAGTTTTATTTTGCAAAGATTCTTGGGTTTGCTTTGTTTTTTTGGTTGTTGATACTGGGTTTTGTTATGGTTCTTATTCTGTTTTATTCACTACTGTAAGTCCACTGCTCAGAACACTGCCTGGCATGCAGTAGGTGCTTATTAGTGTTTATTAAGCATATTGTGGGTTTCATTTCATATTTAATAGCCTTTAAAGCAGATTTTATAGTTTAGTTTTATTTTTAAATGCATACAATGTAGCTAGTAAATAGGATGATTGAACATTTATAAATAAAATTTCATCTAATGGTGAAACTATATTTTTTAACTAGTTAAAATGGATAGACTTAGCCACTATAAAAGCATCTAATGTGTATCTCACTTGTATACTTACATGGCTGGTGGATAACTTGGAAATGAATAAGGACAATCAAGATGGCCAAATACGTCCTTAAGACAGACAACTAAAATCATCATCTAATGAATGGTCTTCCAGTAATTAACTTTCTGCCATAATTAGTGTTGTCCTGAATAGAGCAAATTAAAAATACTGGATATTAATAACATAGCGGGGTTTTTAAATGGAGAAAAACAGTGCATCTAGAAAACATAAATGATTTTCAATGTTTGGATTCTACTAATCTAATTTGGACCACCTTTTCCTCTGAGGACAATTAGAAAAGCTAAACAAAATAATGAAGAAAGCGTGCTTAAAAGCATTTAAAAGCTCACAAGTGAGTAAACTAGCTTTTGTTAAAAAAAAAAAAAAGTAAACTGAGGGGCACCTGGGTGGCTCAGTTGAGCATCCGACTCTTGATTTTGGCCCAGGTCATGATCTCAGGGTCATGAGATCAAGCCCCACACGGGCTCTGCACTGGGCATGGAGCCTGCTTAAGATTCTCTATCTCCCTCTCCCTCTTCCTCTGCCCCTTGCCCCCAACTTGTGCATGCCCGCGCACACTCTTTTTCTCTCTCTTTAAATAAATAAATACATACATACAGACAGACATAAAACTCCTAGAAGTGAAGTAATTGGATCAAAGGTCATGAAAAGTATAAACCTGGTATATGTTATAAAATTTCTGCCTGGAAGAGTAATACTAATTTAAACTGCTAGCAGCATTTCCTGAGAGTGCTTATTTTATCGTAACTTCTTTTTTCTTAATTTTATTTAAGTAAACTCTACGCCCAATGTGGGCTCAAGCTCAAGACCTCAAGATTAAGAGTCACATGCTCTACCAGCTGAGCCAGCCAGGCACCCCTTTATTGTAGCTTTGCCAACATGAAGTGCTAACTTTGCTTCATCAGTCTCAATCAACTGCAAAATAATAATGTTCATTAATTAATTAGACAAAATACCTATCCAGGAATACACTGGCAAGCAAAACAGACCTAGTTTCTGATCTCTTGGAGTGTGTAATTTGGTATAGGAGATAGATAGTGATCAAATAATTATGCAAATTGAAATATAATTACAGATACATGTACTATAGGAAATGACTAGAATACTTAAGAGTGGTTTGAGATAAGGTCAAGATATAACCAGGGGTTAGCATGGAGGAGACATGATTGGATTTGAATTTTGAAAATTTCCCTCTTTCTGCAATATGGAGAATAGATTATTGAACAATCAGAATGGGTCAGGGAAGCCCAGGTAATTGGTTATTGCGAGAAAAAGAAACGGTAATTCCATCTAGAGTATTACAGTAAGAAGTTGAGAAGTTACAGAATAGATCATTGATATTTTAATCTGAGTTTGATTATTACTAAAATTGAATACTTTTCCATATGTTGATTGGCATTTTACATTTTGTGTCTGTGTGTAAGAGCAGGAGCGAGCGAGAGCAAAGAAAGAATTAGAGCTGGAAAGAGGTTAATCTATTCTTGGTTTTTTTGCTCATTTCAGTTGAGGTTTTGAGCATTTCCTTGATTTATTTCTGAAAGTCTTTTATTGGTGACTATATTTCCCTCATAATATTCTAAAGATTTTATTTATTTATTTTTGCGAGAGAAAGAGAGAGCAAGAGCGGGGGGAGGGGCAGAGGGAGAAGCAGACTCCCTGCTGAGCAGGGAGCCTGATGTGGGGCTCGATCCCAGGACCCCAGTATCATGACCTGAGCCACCCAGGTGCCCTCCATCATAGTATTCTAAACGATCACAGAAAACCTAGTGGTTTAAACTGCAAGTCCCCATTTCTCCTGTGTGCCCGCGGGTTGGCTGGGGAAGCCCTGCTTCAGGCTTACACGAGTACAGGCTATTCCATATCTCTCATTCTGGGACCAGAGTCATCTCAGGACATGCTTATGTCCAAGACGGATGACAGAAGCACAGATGGCCAAGCCAAAGTGCATATTTAAAGCCTCTGTTTTCACCAGATCTGCTAACTTTCCGTTGGCCAAGTCAAGTCAGGTGGCCAATCCTAATATCAACAGGGCCAGGATGTTGACTCACCTATTTTACTTGGAGGCTTTGCCAAGTCTCATGGCAAAGTGAATAACGCACACTCCTCTTATAGAGAGGGTGTAAAGAACGGGGAACAATTACCTGATCTACCAAAGGACATTTGTCATTTGCTCTTTATACAGACAGTTCCCAATTTAGGATGGTTCGACTAACAACTTTTGAATGGGGCAGTAGAGGGAACAGGTGTTTTACATTATAAGCCACTAATTTGTGAATGTACATACATGTATATTTAAATGTATAAATGTAGGGGTGCCTGGGTGGCTCAGTCGTTAAGTGGCTGCCTTCGGCTCAGGTCATGATCCCGGGGTCCTGGGATGGAGCCCCACATCAGGCTCCCTGCTCCGCGGGAAGCCCGTTTCTCCCTCTCCCACTCCCCCTGCTTGTGTTCCCTCTCTCACTGTGTCTCTCTCTGTCAAATAAATAATAAAATATTTTTTTAAATAAATAAATAAATAAATGTATAAATGTACTATGTATATAAACATTCTTTGATAACTCTTTTTTAATTTTTGAAAGGATTAATAGTAGTTTTCATTAATAAATCTTCTGCTTCCCCAATCAACACTTGGTAAACTTTAATGTAAATAATAATAATATTATTAATAGTATTGCTGTATGGCTTATGCCCCAAATCTGGATTTCCTTTTAAAATTTTTCCTCCTCCAATTATTAAAATCTTTCAAGGTGTCAAATAATAACCTTAGGTACAGAAGAAACCTTATTTAACGTTTGTATTACTTTGACTGTCTTAAAGTTATCACTCTATTATTTTAGATGCCTTTCTTAACTATTGTCTCAACTTCAAATTCTCCATTGAATCAAACTCTATGAATAATTCATGGTGGCTAAATCAATGGGATTAGTGCTTCTAGCTTTCAGAATCTATAAATCTCATCATCGGGGAAGATGTAGTTTTCCAAAGCCAGTTCTGCAAGAGTAACAATCCAACTTGCAGCCCGCAGGTTTTCAGGCTTCTTGATCCAGTAGTTTTAATATATGTAGGTCATGTCATCAAACAGGATGTCACCTCTTTCAACACATCGGCTGCCTTCTTCTTCCACGTCCCAGTGTTTGCCTTTTCATCTCCTAACCTATAACTTTATTTTCAGCAGCATAGCCCTAGAGTCTCAGATGCGTTGTAGAAACAGCCTCATTATCTGTAGTGTTGTAACAGCAGTGAGAAACTGAATGACATTCAATTAAAATGATATTAGCAGCTCAGGAGTGATTTTGTTTAATTTACTCCTACTCAGATGTAAAAACATTAGCGACTTTTTTAATTGGACCTCATAATGTCTAACTCCTACTCAAATGCAATGAAATTAAAGACTTTGGTGCCTAAATACCGCTTAATTTACTCCTACCCATCTATAATGACATTAAAGATGCTTTAGGGTAGATATTGTTTCCAATCAATTTTATTCAAAAGAAATCTGAGCTCACAGGTACTATTATTAAGCATATAATAAAATCACACAAGAAATATATCTTTACAATTGGGGATAGTGTGGTTTCTAGTAATATTAAAACGTAATCATTTTCATTTTAATGCAAGGATATTAAAAAGTAATATCTTAAATACAAGAATTTGTAAAGCTTTCTATTGTTTAAATAAATATGTGATTCACAGCCTGTTAAAGAAATGTATGTCATTACATATAAATTTAAAGTGAATTTTTATCCAGTCACGGCATGTGATTGGCGATGCCTGATTAGAAATTTTATCTTAAACATGGCTTAGAGAAAAAGCATCTTTTTCATCTAATGTTAATACTTTTTAAAACCCTTTTCTTACCATAAGTTCACAGAATAAATTTTTTGAACCTTTATTTTCCTGAAAATGTTTTAAGCACATCAGGATTTTGAGCTTGGACAGAGTCAGTATTCAATAGATAGTTGTGGAAAAGGGAAATAAAAACTATTAGCAATAACAAGAGCTAAAGTTTATCAAGTGTCTACTGTGTGTCAGAAATTGTTCTGGGCATTTTAAGTATATTATCTCACTTAGTCCTCTGAATTAAGTATTATTAAATGATATTGTCAGTTTACAGATAAAAACAATGAAATGACCAATGTTGCTGTTAAAATTCTTTGGAGTTGCCTTTAGTTTGGGAAGTCTTTTAAGCACTTATAAATTCTTACCCTATAACATGAAATTCTCCCCCATAAAATAAACGAAGAAAATTTGATGATAAAATTAGAAAGTGAGCAACAAGCACACAAACACCCATACACATATATTCATGCATACATAGGATATTTCCGTTTTCTTTACTAATATTTTTAATCAATACCTTTACTAAATATAGCTTTCTTCACTTTGATATTTAAGAATAATTTCTCAAGATGTTTGCTTTGAAAAAAAAAATTGATGGTATTTTAAAACACCTAACACTAATAATGTTGGTGTGTCTTGACGTGTCTCGATCACAGCAACCAGTTGGGCTCACAGATGTGCTCAGTGCTGGAGGAATAGACGTTTCAGTCTCTCCAGTGAGCCTGCTTTGGCTGAAATGCGTGCCTCCTCCTGGGCAGGTAGGCAGAGCCTAAGATTAAGAAATGTTCTAATAATAGCTGTCAGGGCAGCTGCATAACTGCCTGGGCTTGAATCCTTGCTCTGCCACTTGTTAGTTGTTTGGGTTCAGGCACGAGATTTAATTCTGTAAACTTCAGTTTTCTTATCTGTCGATAGAAATCATAAACCTCATTGTTCTTCCCCAAAATACTACTCACCTCTTATTTCCTATTTAAATGAATGTCACTCAAAGTGCTTATGATTGTTTAGTCCAAACCTTTAGGTGTCATCCGAGGTTGATTGATCTCATTCTCACTCTTTCTTTCTTCTCACATCTGATGAATCACCAAATCTGCCTATTTTGTGTCCTAAATATTACTCATTCAGAGCATCTGAACTGCAACGAGACACAACAGAATATATGTGATGATAGAATAGATAGGTGAGCATTCATTCACCCAATGTTTACAGAACCCCAGTTCTCTGCCAGGAGGTGCTAGGATGCCAGAGATGCAGAGGTGATCTCCCCTGGCCAGTGGGAGAGAGAAACAGAAAATCCCTGGTTCCAAGATAGCAGGATAAATGCCTTAACAACATGTGAGAATACAGTCATGTCTTCTCACAGACAATGTCAGTTAGGATGACCCAGCTCCAGTCTTCACACTGAATATGGTTTATGGGAACTACAAACATTTAAAATCCAAGGGATAGTTTTGAGAGAACCAGTGTAATCTGGAGCCTAGATAGTAAATACTGATCCCCCCCTTTTTTTTTAATGTCTGAATTCAGGGCATCAGTCTGTTAATGAAATTTTCCATACTTTTGGAGGGTTACCGTTCTCTCTCACGTGGCTTTATCCCTGAACAGCACATCCCCCTCCTCAGTCCTCAGTGGCGCGAGTTCTAGGTAATCCTCGAACTGCACCCCCATGAGTGAAGCCCAGTCCAATCCTAGCAGTCATCCTGTCCAGATTGTACGAAGTCCAGCCAGCCACTTCAGACAATCAAGAAAATAGACCAAAACAATGTTCTCACGTAGATGAAAATGTATGCTGCAGTAAAGACACAACAAAAACAGGGCGCCTGGGTGGCTCGGTCAGTTAAGCGACTGCCTTCGGCTCAGGTCATGATCCTGGAGTCCTAGGATCGAGACCCACATCGGGTTCTCCACTCGGCGGGGAGTCTTTCTCCCTCTGACCCTCCCCCAAATAAAAAAACAAACCTAAAAAAAAAAAAAAGAATGAAAACATATTCACCTCCCCCCCCCAAAAAAAGATAATCAGGAAAAATCAAGAATTCATTTTGGATCTTTTAAGAGTAATGATTATTATTTTTTTTTAAAGAGTAATGATTTATTTTTAAGATTTTATTTATTTGACAGCGAGAGAGGGGACACAAGCAGGGGGAGAGGGAGCGGGAGAAGCAGGCCTCCCGCTGAGCAGGGAGCCCGATGCGGGGCTCGATCCCAGGACCCTGGGATCATGACCTGAGCCGAAGGCAGACGCCTAACGACTGAGTCACCCGGGCGCCCCAGTGATTTATTATTTTTAAAAAGGCCACGATTAACAGTGTCAACCATGAAAATACTGACTGAGCTTCACATATCACTTCCAGTGAGATATCTGATATAATTCTGTAAGACAAGTTCTCACATACTAGTTTGATTTTTGTTTCTCCTATTTTCCGCAGCTGTGGTTCAAGTTCAGTACTGTCACTACTACTACGGCGGAGATTGTTTCCTTGTGCCTAAAGAGACGTCGTCGTCATCGTCGTGTATGTGTAGTAGCAGGACTCGCGGTAGTGGCAGCCCTAGTAAGGACAGCCGCAGCCACGGCCCCAGGAGTAATAACGGCTAGCCACCACAACATTAGGAACAGTGTCTCTCCGGCTCTTAGCTCATTCACTGTTTTGGCCCCACCACCATTCCCTGGAAAGCTCACCCACAGTGGTTTCTCACAACAGGATCCCATCTAGAGGATCTCAGGGGCTTGTAGCTCTGGGGGTCGCCTGCCACTTCCCTCCTATTATGGATTTGAATGTTTATGTCCCCCCAGAATTCATGTGTTGAAGCTCTAATCCTCAGTGTGATGGGATTTGGAGGTGAGGCCTTGGAGAGGTAATTAGGCTTAAATGATATCATGAGGGAGGGGCCCCCATGATGGACTTTGGGCCCTTAATAAGCAGAGAAAGAGACCAGATCTCTCTCTCTCTCTGTCAATCCCCACCATGTGAGAACCCAGTGAGAAAGTTGCAAGGCAGGCAAAGGGTCCACACCAGAAACCAAAGCTGCCGGCACCTTGATCTTGGACTTGCAGCTTCCATAGCGTGAGAAAGAAATGCTGTTTAAGCCCTTCAGTCTACATATTTCTTATAACAGCCTGAACAGAGACGTCTCTCTTACTCCAGCTCCCTGTGGCCATGGTGGAGGCTCCTGAGTCCCAAAAGCCCAGTTAAGAGCTTCTATCTCTGCGATGGATGGAGGCACTGATGCCCCAGAAGTCAGGGCCACGCCCTGTCCCATGAATCCTACAGCAGGTCTCCCACTGGACCATGCAGATCATATTCAGACAATCGTAGTTATTTCTGACTCACAGCGCCTCTCCCTAGGAATCAGGCACAAGTCCATACACGTTAGGCCAACAGACATTCTGCCTTGACTCTGCTTTGTTCAGATAGTTCAGTACATCGTCTCACTGTTATGTCCCCAGAACAGTCCACATACCTGTCATGAAGACCCTCAATACGGTGTTGGTGTAATGAATGAACACACATGCGTTCATTTTGGAAGGGCCCTCACTTCTCTGCTAGAAGATTCCTTGGTCCCTCATGGAAATAGTCTCAAGGAATTATTTGTGAGGTAGCAGAATGTGTATTACTACCCCCATTTCACGGATGGAAAAATTGAGGTGCAGGAAGGTTTGGTGACTTGCCTAGAAGCCCCACTGCCCCATTATGTTTACTGAGTGCCTCACTTAGGGTTTTGCTTTTTGTTTTTTAGATTGTTGGGTTTTTTTTCCATTTTATCTGAGTAAAGCATCTTTCCTTAAACCGCTTTTTAGCTCATAATTTGTTCAGGGAAACAGGGGGAGGGGCGTATTTACAGACTGGAAGAGGATTAACAAACAAGTTCATGGTGAAAAAAAGCCCAGTTTTTGAAAGTCTGTGACCACACTCCTCCCAAAGAATGCCCAAGGGCTCTGAAGCCATTTACTTCTCCTTAGAATAAGAAGAGAGTGTGAGCCTTGTAAAATTTCCCACACTGCCTGACCCAGCAAACTTTTGCAAAGAGAAAGGAACTCTCTATTAGCTTCCAATCTGATTTTTATGCTTCTGCTCTGAATGTTCAATTGTCAGGCAGGATTCTGGGGTGTATAAATATATAATTATACTGCATAGCCCAAACCAAATAGGTCAGGTTTTGGGGGAGAATTGGTTTTATTATGATTCACAATTTCTAGTCAAACAGTTTAGACTTTGGATTTCCAATATTTTGTGGAAATATAAATTTTCCATTCCCAAATCTGTTTTCATTTAAAATGTTTAAAAATGGGATGATGCAAGTATTTTATTTTACAGTATTGCAAACTCACTTTCCTGTGTCATACAAACAACTACAGCTTAAGATTGGCCTCCACAAATATTTCAATGGGTCTATTTTTCTATGAATAATAAAAACACAACACTTGTGTAGATACCAGCCATTCAAGAATTCCATGATAAACTGGAAGCAGCCTCACTGATGAAGCATTCTGCTTCCCTTGTATTTATTACCAGAGGTTCATGTTTCACCGTCAAACATTTTCCTATATTGCATTGGGTTTAAGGAGATTGCTTTGGCCAGAAAATTCAAAGAACTTGTAGATGATGTTATGGTCAGGAGTTATCGCTTGCACACAAACACCATCAATGAGAGGAATGGACAGGACGTTAATGTTGGCCAGGCAATGGCTTATATTCAGCCGGAAGTCAGGTTTCCTGACTCCTTGCCCCCCACACCCCGGGGGACTAAATTTAGTTACTACTCTGGCAAGCGAAGATATTATGTTGATCTATATGATAAATGGAATATATATCATAGGTCTCCAGTAACTGAAAGACTATAAAGAGTCTTATTTTCATAGTTGCCGCATTTGAAGTTGTCCAGGTCAGTGGCCTTTGGCCTCCTCCTGTGGGTCTGCAGTGTCCTCCCACACCCCTGGCTTCCTTCTGTTTCATCTCCTTTCTTCTTGAAAGTCAAGACTTCCATCTTTGAAGACCAGCACGGGCACTGTGCTACAGGGAGTCTCCGACTTGCGGGACAGGGGAGGCCAGGAGAAGCCACCTGATGGCAAAGACCATGTCTACACGGTAGACACAGCAGCCGGGTGGGTCAAGAAGGCGATGGGGCATACCAGCCCCTGGGGTCTCAGGAGCCACCCAGATAAAGCCATCAGCAAACAGTGCGGGCTCTCCCTCCCTCCCTCCCCTTTTCTGAGGGCCGTCCTGGGAGAGAGAAGGCAGAAAGTAGAAGACAAAAAGAAAACAGCAGCAACCACGTAGGCAGGGCTGGATTTCCTTATATTTTTAATCATAAAAAAAGTTAAAAGTTTGTGTGGTGAACGTTCACGCTTATGAAAGACTTACTAGATGTGCCCCTAGCCTCCCCCTGCCACACACACACAAACCAGATGTGTTCTCTCCTTTCTCCAGAGTCTCCTGGTATCGTGTGTATGCTTTTATAACAAGTATTATACTCTCCTCATGACACAGCCATTTCAGTCTGCATTGTAGACCGTAAGTTCCCCTAAGGAAAGGCACTGAAGCTTTTGGATTTTTATGCTCCTACATGCAAAGCCCAAGACTGTACCCAAAAATGATAAATTGGGGTTTACTGGTTTGCTTACAAATTATGCCACCTGAGCAGGAACCTATGATTCAGCAGAAGGGACTATAGTAAATGTTGAGAAGAAATATATATATAATAATCTAGAGATTTTAAAACGGACTAGTTGTGAGATATATTGATTATTTTAAGGTGAGTTATTATTATTTTTTTTAATCAAGGGGCTTTGTAAATCAGGGAAAGTGTCAGTTTTTTAAAATAAACTATTATTGGGGCGCCTGGGTGGCTCAGCCGTTAAGCGTCTGCCTTCGGCTCAGGTCATGATCCCAGGGTCCTGGGATTGAGCCCCGCATCGGGCTCCCTGCTTGGCGGGAAGCCTGCTTCTCCCTCTCCCACTCCCCCTGCTTGTGTTCCCTATCTCACTAACTCTCTCTCTGTCAAATAAATAAATAAAATCCTAAAAAAATAAAAATAAAATAAAATAAAATAAACTATTATTTTAAAATATTCCTTATGGGGCTCCTGGTTGGCTCAGCAGACTCCTGGTTTTGGCTCAGGTCACGTTCTTGGGGTCCTGAGATCTGGTCTGGTGTGGGGCTCTGCGCTCAGTGTGGAGTCTGCTTGAGATTCTCTCTCCCTCTCCCTGTACCCCTCCCCTAGCTTGTGCATGCACGCTCTCTCTCTCTCTCCCACCAAATAAATAAATAAATAAATAAATAAAATCTTTAAAAATAAATAAAATAAAATATTCCTTATGAGTACCTCTGGGCAAACTGTAATTACAAAGCAGAGGAAAGGGAGGGATGAGTATATGCCTTCTTAAAACCTTTTTAAGAACAGGTAAAATGTTATATATACATGAAGGTTTTGGTGAATTGGGTATTAAAAAGTAAAAACTAATCATTGATCTTCATCAAAACCTACAAGTGTGATGTCATGAGAGGTAGAATTCTACTGTTCAAAAGTTTACAAAAGAGTAGTTGACACTGAAAATACAACTTTTAAAAGAAAAGAAGAGTTTTCTTAGAAGTCTTACTTGCCTGATGATTCTGAGAAAAAGACAGAGGCTTCTTCTTCTCATAAAAATAAATTAATGTAGAAATGTTTTTTATTGTTTCAAATATTTAGAAATTTCTTAATGGAAATTAACTTCTAAAGCAAGCAGCTTGCCATCAGGCTAGGCATAGTGGGGACACTAGTCTAGAACAGGGTTTCTCAGACTTTAATGTGAGTGAACATAGCCTGAGATCTTATTGAAATGCAGATTCTGGTTCAGAACATCTGGGGTGGGGCTTGAGACTCTGCATTCCTCACAAACTCCCAGGTGAAGCCAATACAGGTCCAGGAACCACACGTTGAGAAGCAAGGCCATAAGGCACTAAACACTTACTTTGGTGCCACTGGGCCAGGCTCCCAGTGAGGGTCACTGCCTAGTTCTCTACATCAGCATTAGAGTCCCATGATCTCTCCGGTGATATTGTCATTATGAAGCTGTCAATCCAGGCAGGCCAATGACACAGGGAAAACAGAATTCAGAGATAAATCAAAGTCTAGAAGGTAAAAACAAAAAACTGCGAATTGGAACACACAGATATAGAGAAGCCAAAGGACTGAGGATATGCAATAAAAAGGCCAATATAAGTAACTAGATGATGGGGTGCCTGGGTGGCTCAGTCAGTTAAGCTTCCGACTCTTGATTTCCGCTCAGGTCATGATCTCAGTGTCTTGCGATCAAGCCCCAAGTCGGGCTCCCCACACAGCGGGGAGTCTAATTGAGATTCTTTCTTCCCTACTCCCTCTGCCCCTCACCCCTCCCTCCTCACCCCCCCAAAAGAAGTAAATAGATGCTAGTAGGTAAAATGGGGCATGTTGAAAGCTAATACTATGTTCTTTATAACTCCATGGGGACATTAATTTTATGTACAGTTTGGCTTATTTCTCTTGCTAATAGGCAAGCTTTTAAAAGGACTCAGTTGGGTTAGACAATCACATGGAAGTAATCTAGCCAGTACAAAATATTTGCATAGGTTCAATGAAATCACTGGGGCCCGGTGTTTTTTGGAATTGAAACTTTTTTCTATTTTGTGCATATGCTATATGCTACAATAAATCCTCAGCAGAGCCTGGGAAAAACACCCTATAGTCAAACCCACTTATATTCTGCAGCAAAGCATGTGAACATCCAATCACTCTGAGTGGGAAAAATAAGGAATCTAGACAGTCTCATATCCATTCAGGGCAGGTTTTGTTGCTAAATGAGTTACAAAAAAATCCTATGGTTTGAAGATTTCAGAATTACAGCTTAAGGGAATATGGATATCTTTTCCAACTCTTCCACTTCCCATTAGGGGTGTTCAACCTATGTCCCTTCTTAAAATAAACTTCCTTAAGGGAAAAAAAGATATATCCATTTATTTTAGAAAGAGTGCATGAACAGGGGGAGGAGCAGAGGGAGAAGGAGAGAGAGAATCCTCAAGCAGACTCCCCACTGAGCACAGAGCCCGACTCGGGGCTCAATCCCAGGACTGTGAGATCATGACCTGAGCCTAAATTAAGAGCCAGCCACCAAACTGACTGAGCCACCCAGACGCCCCTTAAAATAAACTTCTTAATCTCTTCTCAGTTATACTAAGGTGTAAATGACTAATAGCCAGCTCAAGTATACTTGCATTTGAACAGAGACAACCACATTCTGAGGTGGAATTTCAGGCATTAACCAGTAATTAATTTCATCTCAGAATTTAGCAGGAGATTCTAATTAAGTGGGAAAGGATTAAGGGGTTCAATACAACAAAATAAATTTTCCCTAACCAAAAGTTGTTCCCTGCCTTTGACTTAATTGATTTTAAGCTAACCTTTTTAAATTTACTGTACCGTGCATTTGCATAGAGCTCCACAGGTTTTAAACGATTTTTATAAACATCATCTCATTCCATGTATATTAATCTCTCTTCTTTTTTTAGTTAAGGAAACTGAGATTCGAAGGAGTGACTTGTCCAAGGTCACAGAGTTGAGATACAGCTAGGAGTCAGACCCAGAATTTTGACCAAATTAGACCATTGCTATAAAACATCGGTTAGAAATAAGAGGGCAGTGTTTGTTCCTCCCAGTTGGTGAAATGCAAATGTGAACTTAGATGATGATGATTCACTGTGGAAATAGTAAAAGACATAAGAGAGAAACTATATGTGTCCTTTATTAGAATGATCTCATTTTCTCTGATAATGGCTCGCAGACCAACTTTGAGCAAATGTTCAGCCTGATAGAAATGTTATATTCCTTGAGGTGTTGTTAATATCTCCATGATTTCTAATGGTCACAAAGTCCTGGACTTGGAACCCCCAGACCAAATTTGTTTGGGTCATATTTCACCAACTGACACAGGAAGTTTGAAGTGTCGCGGAAGTGGCAAGAAATCAATTCCACAAACATGTATTGCACACACTGCCTAGCTAACAATAGGTGCTCAATAAATGTTAAATGAATGAATATATCCCCTGTAATTACAAGATCCCCTCCTGTCAGTTTGAGTGAGTCAGTAGCTCTCTATGCCTCAGTAGATACAGCATTCCCTAAAACAAGTGTCTGAATCAAAGCGTAGGAGGAAGGTTAATTTGCTTCAAAGAATGAATCGGGGAGTTGGTTTAAAAAATAATGCCGCGGGCGCCTGGGTGGCTCAGATGGTTAAGCGTCTGCCTTCGGCTCAGGTCATGATCTCAGGGTCCTGGGATCGAGTCCCGCATCGGGCTCCCTGCTCCGCGGGAAGCCTGCTTCTCCCTCTCCCACTCCCCCTGCTTGTGTTCCTGCTCTCGCTGTCTCTCTGTCTGTCAAATAAATAAATAAATAAATAATCTTAAAAAAAAAAAAAATAATAATGCCGCTATCTCTGTGGGAAAAGCTCCCAGAGAAATAATAAAGTGTGTACACAAGCAAAATGGAAGCTAAAGCATGTTGTCCATTTACTTTCTCTAGGGAATTTCTTATCACTCATATTTTACTTTTTCTGAGAGAGGGGTTCCCTTGCCTACACCAGCTGCCCTCTCCTCCCTTCTGCCTGGGGTGGCATACCATAGTAAAATTTTGCCAGGCTGCATACCTCACTCTGGGCAACGATACTCCTTTTTATGTCTCACTCAACAAAAGGTGTTCATGAATCAGCTCGAAATCTCAGTTCATATTTAGATGACGCGTTTTCCTCAACTGAACAACAGTCCACAGTTACAAATGCCAAACAGGAAGGGCACATCTGCGAAAAACAAGCCTCTTAAGCTGGAAGAATGAATAATGATGATGTGTGGGTTGTGCTTTCTATACAGCAAACTCTGGGAAGACCTTTCTGTGAACAGCTATCTGATCACAATTGAAGAGGCTTTGTCCTACTCACCTCCCACACTCTGGATCAGCAGCTCCACAGGCCAAGGCAGATTGATAGGGAAGATTCCTTGGTCATCAGAAACTCAGGTGTCAATTCAGAATCTCCAAACCTTAGGGTAGAGATTCTTTTTCTTATCACTTGTAGTTCTTGGGACCAAGTAAATCCTAGAAGTGAGTGTTTCCTTCAGGAATATGAAAGTTGTTTCCACTTTGAGTTTCAAATCCCCAGTAGAAGCTTCCAGATAATGAACTAGATACTTAAATAAAGTACTGGTTCAATCTGGATTTAATTAACTTTTCCTGATTATAAAACAGTTCCATTTTTATTATAGAAATCATATAATAAATATGGGCTTTCCCATTTTCATTTCCACTTCAATCATTTTGGAAAATGTATAAGTTTGCTTCTTGTTTAAATTGTCTCTGCACGTAGCACACATGTGTGCGTGTGTGTGTGTCCGTGTATCCATGTATGTCTGTGTTTAAGTAAGCTCACTATTGAATAAAATAATAAAATTTTAGTTTGGTTAAGGAGTCAGCAAATTAGCATATGCTTTGTTGCAGTTTTTGATGCATGGTAACATTTATAACTAACTTTCTTTAGTTTATAGATCTTTCTCTGTTACTGTCATAAGATTGCCATAATAAAACCTCTCTTTTCCATATGGAATTCCATTAACATTTTGGCTGTTTCATCCATCATGAGAAGAGTTTGCTACTGAGGAAGAAGCTAACAGTATTAACCCTGGAACCTCGCACCTCCTCCCCCCATTCCCAAACTCAATTAAACCAGCATCACACCGAGACACACAAAAAAAACTGCCGCCTATTTACATAACACAATGATCAAGTAATAAATCAACATTAATCATGAATGTTGCAACAAGTCACTGAAAATGATGTTTGACCTCACCATGGACCAGACTCATCCAACCATGAAAAGCATTCATCTCCAACTGGGAGCCACTTCCCACTCCCAAGGACAGGGTCAAGCATTTCGGATACATACGACAGGCAGGTTTGATCTTTCCTTCCGGATATCACTTTCCTTCTTTCCTAACTCCATTACCTCCTAACTCTGAATCAGTCCTATCCTAGAAACGATTCCAGTTCCAACACCCCTGGAGTCAAGTTGTCCCTTTTCTTTAAAGCCCTTCTTCACATCTACTTTCTCAGGATGGGTTCCCTACTAAGGTAGAATTTAGCTGCGATGTATATCATAGTTCTAGGCAACCTGATTCCATCTATAATTACTCTGTTTGAACATTTCAGGGGAAAATTAAAGTTAATTTTCTGGGTAGTATTTTCCGAGCTACAATTCTTTAGGCCTTGGAAAGAAGGCATCGCTCTGCATGCAGCACCCTGAGGTAATCTTGACATCTCTATCACACCAGAGTATACATTACTATATATACTAGATCGAGACAGGTTTGTGAATTTTTCTTCTTCCTGAAAATGCTTTCTCATGCCTCTGAGTCTTCGCACAGGCTGTTCGTTCTTTCTAGAATCTGCCCATCCTCGCCCCTCACCCACAGTCGCACTCCATTTGTGTGTCTGGGAAACTCTTCATTTACATCCCAAGTATCCACACAAGGCAGCTCTCCAGACTCCACCAGGTTCCCTCCAACACTCTTCTTTGTGTCCCACTGCACTTTGTGAAGACTCCATTTTGGAGCTCATCCCTGCTTGCATTTGTGTCAGCTTCTGCTCATCACTAGATTGTGAGCTACCCAGAACCAGGGACCATATCAGTTTAGGTTGTATCCCAGAGCCTAGCACAATGCCTATCAAGAGAAGTGTTCAATAAAAAAGAAAATGTGATAAACGAATGAGTGAACAAAGTGCAATTTGACAGAATTTTAAAAAGAGAACAACTAAGAGGAAAACTGTGTTCAAATAATCAACATCCCTCCATTACATCAAAGTGAAACCATCTTGCAAATAATTTTCTATTCTATTCATTACTTCTTTAAGTGCAAACCCCTCCTTAACTATTTTGATGAACAGGGCAGATAGATGTTTACATAGCAATTGGTCATTTATTAGTTTATTAAAATGGCAGCATTAAAGGAAACAAGTTATGACTAATTTCAGTGTTTTAATAGGGAAAAGAGAATTTTTGTACACAAAAACCAACCTGTGTCAAACATAAATTATGCATTGTCACACTGATCACCTGCTATGGTCAATGACGTGGAAGTTGAAGATGACAGAAATATGATATGATATTTAAATTAGTATTTTGCACAGCCATATGCTGACTATGTGCTATTTCCCCCCATGATAAACTGATTGAAAAACTTAAATAATGTTTTAACATACATCATTATACAAAAAAAATTAGAGTAAACGATGAATCATTCTGTCAACTTGTGATTCAATGGAACAATGTATATCTTTCATGGTTATTAATATTCAGTGTCTTTAAGTAAATTAAAAATCCAGCTTAACAAAGGTTAAAAATATCTGATGATACATGGATGATTGTAAAAGTAATATATATTAATGAAGTTTTGTATGACTGACTTTTTTCTTTTTTGGTTAATCACTCACAGAATTATGTCAAACATATATCAAGACTTTAGCTCCTTTTTCATCCAACCTTCCGGCATTTCATTACTATAGTTACCTGATTAATGGATGCAATAATATATATGGCATGATATGATATGTTCACATTAAATTTTAATCAAATATTACTAAATTCAGAAAACATTAAGTAAATCATGACTGATGAGGCAATATTGCTGTCCTGTCATATTGATGACTCTCAAACTTCACTACTGAGAGTAACAGATTAAGCACAAGAAGTGAATTTTATGAGGAAATATAAGGATCTCAACTTCCACAGTTGTGTTTTGTTAATTGCTTTACAGTCACCAGAGGAGACATTAGATCCATCAAGTCTCCCAGTGTCACAGATCCTGTAATTCCCTTTCTCGGTCTCAAGAATTATATTTGTAGTGAAGGAGGGGCACATTTGTTATCCATGGAGATTTGTTGTTTTCTAATCATGGTTTTTAACTAAAATTGTTGTCATTGTTCCCTCCCATTAGGTTTCTAAAAGCAGACAAAGTGATAGGAATGGAAAGTGGACCGGTGGTTTCCAGGGGCCGGGACGAGGGGGTGGTGGGGACTTGCCGTTTCATGTTTCATGGGTCGCGCTTCAATTTTGCATGATGAGAAAGTTCCGGAGATCTGTTGCGCAACAGTGTGACTATCCTTAAGGCTATTGAACTCTACATTTGAAAATGGGGGAAGATGTTAAATTTAATGTTACGTATTTTCTACCACAGTGTTTTAAAAACATTGTAAATGGAACTTAGAACCTAACACTGGCTCCATCCGTCTTGTCAAGGAGGGGAGGCAAGGAGAACTATTATTTGCTGGGGGGGCAGGCACTTTGTCTAACACCAGAGGCCTCACCCTGGGGCTTGGAATTAAGTCCTAGCTTGGCATCCAACTCCCAGAAGCAATCTTGCTATTTCTATCACACCACACTTTTTTTGTCCAGATTAACTAGGTAGTAGTTGGACAACCCCGGGCACTTTCTAGGTGATATCTCACCTAACCTCACGGCAAAGTCACAATGTGGCCATCCTTGTGCTGGCGTTATGTATGAAGAAACACATAACTGTGAGCGGTAAGACAGACGGTCAGCTTCTAAAAGCTGTATTCTTCTTACTCGTGGTAGAGATTTCCAGTGCTCATCCGTATCCTGTTCTCCTCACCTTCCCGGACTCTCAGAGGAAAAAGCTCGTCCCAGTCCCTCTCGTTGCTATGCAGGGCCTTGTGAGCTACACAGGTTATTTTGGGGCTTGGGCAGTGAACCAGCCCTGTGTGACACTCCAGGGGCTGCTCCTCTCCTGTGGTAACTCTAGCAAACACGTGCTGAGGTAGCAAAGCCACATGATTGGATCTCTGACTCATCCTTGGAAGGAAGATGCCTCAGAGAACCCAGGTAACCTACAGCAGGCTCGCATTGAGCCACCAAGACTTTGAAGACTTGGGTCGCTTCAGGATTGCCCGGCCTAGCCTGCCTATACACTGCTGCCTACTTGGGATAGGATTGGTCAGGGTTAGTGCCGCAAGCAATGAGTATTGGTCTTTAGGATTATGAAAATGTTTTCCTACCTTAGCCTCACCAAGTGAAATCCATGTTTTGCAACTACCTAGCCTCCTAAGAGCCAAATGTGTACTTCTCCTTTCCTTTCTCTCTCTCTCCTCTTCTACCTCCACCTTCTCTACTTCTACTTCTTCCTCCTCTTCCTTCTTCTACACCAGAAGAATGGAATCTTGAATCTCATGTTATAATAATATGGAATTGGGGCACCTGGGTGGCTCAGTCAATTAAGCGTCTGACTCTTGAGTTCAGCTCAGGTTGGTCTCGGGGTTGTAAAATCGAGCCCCGTGTCGGGCTCCCCACTCAGTGCGAGTCTGCTTGAGATTCTCTCTCTCCCTCTCCCTTTGCCCCTATCAATCCCCCTCCCTCTCAAATGAATAAACAAACAAATAAATAAATAGATAAAATCTTAAGAAAAAATATGGAATCAACTCAGTTTCACAATCTTCTCACATTGACACAGGACAACATTCTTGACCAAGTATATCCTGTCCTCTGAAGCCAACGTATCTTGTGCATTTTCCTAAAACGTGGTACTCCAAATAATTTTAGGTGCTTCATGAATCAGTACTTTCTATTTTACTTTTATACGTTTTATTTATTTTATCTCTTATTTTGCAGTTACATTTTTACTCAAAAGTACATTAAAAAATATCGAACCAGTGATTTCATGGGTATCATTGCTTAGGACAAGGCAAAAGGAGAATATTTATGTTTCAAAAGTAGGTAGATGTTTTTAGAAACTAGTAAGTAAACAACAGGGCAGCTTGTGCACCAGGATGACAAAAATCATGAAGCTGAGGAAATGCTGCCAGATTGTGCCCGGGTGGGAACCCTCCAAACAGGGTTAGTGCCAGTTACGCCAGGTGGCCAGCCATTCCTATTCCCTGCCATCCTTTGGACAGTGTGATAAAAAGAACACACCCTCATCTGTGTTTCCCCACATCACTGTGCCAGGTAGGCGTGTCATCTCTGCCCAGGGTTTTCCTTCCAGTGTCAGTGAGCAGTCAATGAACATGCAGAGGCCACCAGACAGGGCTACAGATTGTGTTTAAGCGCTAATCTCAGTTTCCTTCTTTTCTTATTGGAGCCCAAAAGCTCATTATCAGAAGCTGACCCGATTGTTCACTTGATCCCTTGAGGGGCCTAGCTGCTTTCAGCTGGGAGGGGAAGGAGGTGTAAAGGCAGGACCTGGGCAGGGGTGGAGCCTCTCTTGCTCAAACATTACTGTCATGTTTAGCCTGGGCCCCTGCCAGGTTTTTGGGAGGGGGCAAGTCATCCAACTGGGTGCAGTCTGAGCACCTGGGTTCTCTGGTGAAAGCCAGTGTGAAAATGCAGAGATAGGCAGACTGATCCAGCCTCCCATGTGTTTAGGTGTTCAGCACAAACCAAAATACGTGAGTAGGTGGCCCTGATCAGAACACCAAAGTCTGTTTTTTTTTTTTTGTTTGTTTGTTTTTTAAAGATTTTATTTATTTATTTGAGACAGAGAGAATGAGAGAGAGAGAGCACATGAGAGGGGGGAGGGTCAGAGGGAGAAGCAGGCTCCCTGCCGAGCAGGGAGCCCGATGCGGGACTCGATCCAGGGACTCCAGGATCATGACCTGAGCCGAAGGCAGTCGCTTAACCAACTGAGCCACCCAGGCGCCCCCAAAGTCTGTTTTAATGTTAGTATCACTGCCTCTGTGCTATACTATATTTAGACAAAGGCACCATCTTGCTTTTCACACAGTTCTCCCCATCCTTCTGCCTTTAGTTTGACCCAAGGGAATTCACCATGCATTCTGGTTCTTATCTCCCTAGAAGGAGTTGCAGTTTCCTTACCACCCTTGGGCATGTTGCCGCCTCGCTCAGCCAGTGGATTATCATGTAACCACAGGCTGAGTCTTGGCTCCATCTCCTTTCCTCTGGTCTACCAAAAAGAATTCCACAAATTATCCTCTCTATGGACCTAAATCAGCAACCAGGCCCAAAATGGAGAAAGAGGAACAGAATCATGGGAATAGAGTGTTGATTTCCTCTCATCTTCCACCGCAGCTTGGAAGACAGGTCCAATTCCCTGGGCCCCCAGGGTGGGATGTGGGAAAGGAGGTAAAGGTGTCCTGCACAACTTAAATGACATGCCCACTGAATATCTGCCATCACTTGTAAAAAGCATCTATGGACCAGAAGAGTCCATCAGGAAGAAGAAGAAAAAAAAAACAAAAGGCAAGGGACACAGTAGTAACTAGAGAAATGTTTCCGAAGGTATTTTCTGAGAATGGGAAAAAGTACCCTACTAATTGGTTAAGCTTCCTGAGAATCTAAAGCTATTGTGAAGGGAGCTACGTAAGCAAGGACATGTGAATCTGCAGGTGAGTTG
Source organism: Neomonachus schauinslandi (assembly GCF_002201575.2). Lineage (NCBI taxonomy): Eukaryota > Metazoa > Chordata > Mammalia > Carnivora > Phocidae > Neomonachus > Neomonachus schauinslandi. The sequence continues at coordinate 92,524,110 of NC_058408.1, forward strand.
GCCATCAAGGTGAAGAATACGTGCCCCAAAGGGAGGGAAAAAAACAAATAGAGAAGTAAGATGGAGTTGGAGAGCTGAACCAGTTTAGACAACTAGTGGAAAGCCCCCAGAATGAGTACATCTTCTCCCAAGCTGCTAGTGTCTGGGCCTGCCGGGGCAGTGCCAACTTCCAGCCAGGCCCCGAGGGACTCTCATCGAGCACCTTGCGTGGCAGGTGGGAGCGGTTGTGGGCAAGGGTTGGGCCTCCCATTGTCTCAGTGCATTCAATGAAGCTTCCATCGGGGGAGGGGAGCCAGCAGAATGTGGGCTGACACACGGAGGAATGCCCAGAGAACCACGGCTCCCCCTTAGCAGAGCACCCCCTCAGCGACTGACTGAGTTCCCACCTGGACTTAGGGTTATAGGTCAGATTATAGGACTGTTGTAGGACCAGAGCAGTCTCATCTAGAGTTCTGGGCTGCCCATGGGCTCTTCCCTCCCCAGGAGGCCTGCAGAGAAGAAGTTTAGTTTGATACTGATCTGGTAGTTTGGGTCCATTCTTAGCGGAAGACTTCCGCGGTGGGCTTCTCCAGCAGCACAGATTTGCGGAGACTTACCAGAGATACTCAATATGTGGAAGGCACGCATCCAGGCGTCCCAGCTGGTATCTCTGGCTTTGGCCAGACGGGTCTATTGTGTTTCGGAGAACGCACTTTGACTTGTGGTATATCTGAATTAACGAATATTGGCCCGTGCACTAGCCAGAGCTGTTATGTTGGGTACCCACCTGTTTTATTTCTAAAACACATCAAGCTTGTTTATAAACCCGTAATTGCATCTTTGCAACTTAAACCCTTAATGAGTTAAAGCCAGAGCCTAGAGGTCTAAAACATTTATTTATTTATTTATTTATTTATCTGGCAACATATGTCCTAATAAGTACAAATAGGCCGCCACCCATCTGTGAGTTCTGCCCAATGTGGTGGGAAAGAACCAATTGTCAGGCGCACCAGCGCATAGGGGAATCCCTTTTGTTTAAGAAATGCTTCTTCAAAGGAATTGGCATCCCTGCCTCCCTTTGAGGGTGTTGCTGTGTGGGAGGCTCTGTCGGTCTCCCTACAATGACAAAGCTGAGGAGCCTGTCTTGGGTTGGTGCTTCACTCAAAATGCACAGTCTGGGCAAAAAATACAGACACAAAGCATGCACAGAGAAGAAGTCAGTGCCGAGCAGAGTGTGGGCTGAAGAATCCTGCCTCCTAAGGAGGTGACAGTCAAATGACGCTGGCTCATCATGTGTGTCAAAGGCAGCGCAAGGCAGGTAAATAGCAAGTAAGCATTTCCCACCCACTCACAAATTCCATGCTGGAAACGCTGGTGTGGCGGGAGCCTCTTCCACTATTGGATCCATTCACATCCAAGCTCTTTTTAAGAAGGAAACAAACAAACCTCCAATACGTCAGGCACGATTTCAGAATGTTTTCAATAGTAGCCACAGAAAATCTGCAACATTTCCCTCCCGTGCCCTAGCATTTAATCACTTAATCTTGCCTTGCTTGGTTTTCTGTGAAATGAGATAAGAAGCCAATTTTCCAATAGTAAGTACAGAATCAATACATAAGTGCAGTGACTAAATATCTATTATAAGAAAACCTGACTGAGCAAGAACTCACTTGAGCAGAACATACGTTCCCCTTTCGCAAGCTCTACGTTACTGTCGACTGCAGCTGTGTTTAGGACACAGAACCAAAATATTCTCATTTGGACAAAGTATGAAACTATGTAAAATCCCACCAATAAATGGATTTGATGAAGCAATACTAAATAAATGAAGACTATAAATACCATTTTGAAGAATTTATGTCAAACAAAATAGGACTATATAGACTTAAAACTGTGATAGATCTCAAGTGCCAGAGAATCAAGGGAAGGAATGAGAAATTGGAGCAACCATGAAAGGCTTTGTTGGAGAACGAGTAAACAGTAAGGAAAAGCTGCTGTAATATGATTTTTATATAGGTATTGCTCTCTAACTTATCTTTAAAGTATAATGCAAATAATACTTCACAGAGTAGAGTACAGAATGGTTTATCAACCCATGCTATGTAAAATGCTGTCTTTCAAGTAATTGATGTCTGTGTCAATCAACAATATCTCTACCGGATTACCCAAATGTTATGACCGATGGGAAAGTGTAGCTTCGCCTGTGTAGGCTCCTGTTTCAGAGAATATTTCTTCTTATCACAGTAAAACAAAATAGGAAATGCCATTCTCCTTCTCTTCCAACTGCACAAGGAGTAATAACTGCATTTTGGTGGAAGCCAATTATGCTCTAAAGATCTGGGTTATCTATGCAGGAGGGAGAGGAGGAGGAAAGGAGAAACAGTGAAGACTAGTGATACAATTAAATAAAACAAATTGTGGTTTGTCTGGGGTTTTGGTCTACATCCTGCCAGGAAGTGAAGAAGAAGTCATTGGCAGGTGCTGCATTCTGGAAGAAAGCTTTTTTGCAGCGAGGTAAGTCAGTGCAGGGCCAGCCAGCCTTATGTGTAGGAAGAAGGGCAACCACCTACATAGCACCATTTGACATGTATGACAAGGCCCTGCTGGCCATAAAGTAGCTCTTCCACTAGCCTGCAACAGCCCAATATTCTCCTCAACCAATCAGTATTGGCCAAGTATAAAACTCGTATGTAAGAATTAACACTTTCTGGATGCACAAGGGTTGCTGAGCACACAAGCAAATAGGAGGCATCGTCCCCGGCTTCAAGATCAGAGAGACAAAACGAAAGTAGGTGAGAATATCAAATGCATTAAGACAATATATAATTAAAATTGTGCGATAAACTTTCAAGTGCTATAAAACTAAGAGAAGGAAGGAAGAATTCGAGCAGTCATGGAGGGCTTTGTCAATGAGTGAGTGAACCAAGGGAGGACCAAGCTCTAGGATGACAGCATGGATTCGAAGAAAGGACAGGAGATCCGAAAAGCGCAATGGCCCAGGGACAGAGGTGAAGGGGGACTTTCTCAGAAAAATGAGACACGTCTGATTAAAAGAGTGCATTGAAGGCACTGATGGAAAATAACTGAATAGATAGAGCGAGATCAGATGACAGGACGCTCCCTTTCTGGTCTATTATCTCCACCTTTCTGGGTCTTTTTTCCTTTTGTAAAGACTAAGAAATGAAACCTCTACCCCAGTTATACTTTGTATCATCATCCTATTTATTTCCTTCCTAAGATTTACCACAGACTTTTATTATCTTGTTTTTAATTCATTTACTTTTGCACTTACTTACTTACTATGTATTGTCCCTGTCCTGCCTGGCACATACTATGTGCTCAATAAGTAATGAGTGAATTATTTTTTTTTTCAGATTTTTAAAATTTATTTGACAGAGAGAGACACAGAGAGAGAGGGAACACAAGCAGGGGGAGTGGGAGAGGGAGAAGCAGGCTTCCCGCCGAGCAGGGAGCCCGATGCGGGGTTCGATTCCAGAACCCTGGGATCATGACCTGAGCCAAAGGCAGACACTTAATGACTGAGCCACCCAGGTGCCCCTGAGTGAAGGAATAAATGAATCCAAGTGTTCCTCAGAGACACTTGGTGGAGCCGGGTGGGGTTATCTTTAGCTCTCTTTCCTTATCTCAGACTCACTGAGGATTTTACGATTCCCTTCAAGGCAGATGGGAGCCCTGTCCTGAAGAATCCAAAACAAAGCTTTCTTTCTGAGGAGTAGGGGATGGGGATCTTCAGTATCAGGTTAAGTCATGTGAAATTTAAGAATGAATAGAGGCCACACTGGGGAATGCTGTCCATCAGTCATGGTTTAGAAGCAAATTGGTACCTGAGGCATGAGAGGAAGAAAAGACACTAGAGAAACAAGAAAGTCGAACTAGGGAAACAAGGGGAAAGGAGGTGTGCACAGAAAGGGAGTGCCCATCCAAAGAAGAGAGCATTGCTAGGACCTACCTGGTACTAAGTCTAGAATTGGTCAAATCAGAATTACTGTGATTCCTCCCTGATGTCTCCCTGCCACATGGAGAGTAGCTAGAGAATCAGAAGGGTTATAAGAACAGGAAGGTCCAAAGACTTGAGTAGTTATAGATGAGAGTCTGGAGGAGAATTCCCTGGGAAGGGAGTATAACTCCAGGAATGTCTGCACCTTAATTAGACAATTGCAAAACTAACTCACTAATTGATATAGTTACCTCTTCATTCATAGGATAACAGAATCTTAAGGGCTGAAAGGGTACTGGGGCCACTTTTAATCAGCTCTCAACCTTCAGAGAGGTTTTTCCCACAGTATTCTAAACTGAAAGCAGTCTATTCTCATTTTTTTTTAAAGATTTTATTTATTTATCCAAGAGACAGAGAGATCATGAGCAGTGGGGAGGGGTAGAGGGAGAAGCAGACTCCCCGCTGAGCAGGGCCCCTGACGCGGGACCCGATCCCAATCATGACCTGAGCTGAAGGCAGAGGCTTAACTGACTGAGCCACCCAGGCGCCCTCATTTTAAAAATTCAAAGAGGAAGTCACTTTCAGCAATGATACAGTCTTTTCTTTTCAAGAAATTCTTCTATGACCCTATCCCAAAAAGCCAGCTAGACTGAGATGCAGGCCTGTCTGGGTACAGTTCTAAAACTGATTTGCAGAGACCAGAACCAGTGAGCTCCATTCTTGTAACTGGTACTTCCAAGTGCCAGTCCTCTCACCACGGCTGGTGGCTTACTTCTTGCCTCAGTCTCCTCTTGTCTTCTTCCTGTCCCACATCATAAAAGAAAACACACTGGAGAACACTGAGTCACATGAGACGAGAAACTTAAAACCCACCTGATCCTACATAGTACAGGGCGGCTGGTTACTCTGCCTTTCTCTCTAACTCAAAGGGTTTGTCCCACTCAACCACTTCCAAGTTAAGAAATTATATGAGAACTGGTACTACAGATTTACAAAGTCCTTCATGTTGAAAGAAAAAAATTTTCAGAGTTTTCCATTTTTTACCGTTTTGTTCAATGGTTAGAAATTTGTCTTTGCATTATTCTTTATAGTATACACAACAAACTTTTCAAAAGTAATGGTCTTCTGGGTGTGAAGCCATATATGAAAGGTTGAAAAGAAAATGCTTTGGGCACCTGGGTGGCTCAGTTGGTTAAGCGTCTGCCTTTGGCTCAGGTCATGATCTCAGGGTCCTGGGATCGAGCCCAACATCGGGATCCCTGCCCAGGGGGGAGCCTGCTTCTCCCTCTCCCTCTGCCTGCCGCTCCCCCTGCTTCTGTTCCTCACTCTCTATCTCTGTTAAATAAATAAATAAATTCTTTAAAAAAAAAAAAAAGAAAATGCTTTGAAAATGAGTAAATGGGTTGATATTATTGAGAGTCATATTCTCATTGTAGAAGAAGGGACATACAAATATGAGACGGGAGAAAGCCAAAAAGAATCCTATAGAACTGTGCTGGAATTGGAGGTACTGGTATAAACTGTAATTTCTAAAATATGTATTTTTATATGCATATCTGTGTGCATATACATATTATAAACATGGATATGTGTATACATATGCATATATAAATGTGTATATTTCTTAGCTCTATACACTAAAAGGGCCAAGAGGCAAAGATGTCCCCAGTAGCAACAAGCATACCTAGGTCTTGGTCTCTAATACAACTCTCCACGAAGAGGAGCTAGGGGTTCTCAGAGAAATGTCTGATTCCAGAGACAGGACAGGATAGGTGCAAAAGACCCTGGAATATCTTGCTGGCCAGGAAGTAAGAAGGTACTCAAAACAATGAACAAGGACACCAAGGCTGGCTTGAATGTGCTACTCCTGGCCAAATCTGGAACAATCTGAGCATCAATGTCCCAGCATCAATCATGAATTTTAAACCATTGAATAAATAAGAACTCGTGTCCATTCCAAAAATATATAGATGATAATGGTGATTATAAGGATAGAGGATAAAAAAAATAACGCTAGATGATGGATAGATAAAAATCAAGGTCTCTAGCTTACAGTAGAATGCAGAGGACCAAATATTAAATAGAGAGGTGGTACTGGAGTTAGAAAATTATCACTTTGCAACTGTTATGGTTAAAATCAAACTAAGAAAGAATTGTCAATGAATTTTTAAATCTTGGAGGAAATTTTGAAGGAGATGAAGGATATTTGCATAATCCTGTCAGTTGCAAGAAAGAGAGAAAAAGTAAATTATATAATGCAAAAACCAGGCAACATCTTGACCAGGATATGAAAATTAGTATTACCAACAAGAGACAGATGGACATTGTATGCTTCCAGATGCAATGTCCAGAAAGGACACATCACCTAGGCAATAATCTGGTTGAGAATGTACAATCTCAATCTAATCACAAGGAAACATCAGAGAAATACAAAATGAGAAATGTTATATTCATTTTTAAAAGGGGAGGCTCCACTATATTCTTCAAAAAATGTCAGTATCGTAAAAGACAAGGAAAGGTGGTGGGATTTGCTCCAGATTAAAGGAGGCTAGAGAGACTTGATGACTACATGCGATACCTAACCCTAGATTGGATCCACTGGTGAGGAAAAATACTATAAAAAAAAAATCACTAGATGACTGATAATAATCAGAACATGGATAGCAGATGGAAATAAAGCCTTGTATCAATGGAAATTTAGGAAGTAAATGTCTGTACAGTAGTCATTCATAGGAAATACCCACTGAAGAATTTAGATGCAAAGGGCCATGCTCTTTGTAACTTACCCTTAAAGAGTTCAGAAAAAAAAAATAGAGAAAGAGGGAGGGAGAGATCAAGGGGCACAAATGACAAAGCAAATGGTGTAAACATTAAATATAAGTGAATCTGGATAAATGATCTAAGAGTGTTCCTTGCAACTGTCTTTACTGTTGCAAACTTTTTTTGTTAAGTTTGAAACCATTTCCAAATAAAACCTTTAAAAAAGAAATGCTTTGATATTCTGTAGCTCTCGGGACAAAGGAACAAAAGGAAATGATTTCATGGGATGCTTTATTATTATCTTTTAATTATAATTGCAAATTAGTTGTCTTGCTTACTTACTTTGAATGTAAGAACTTATTTGAAAAATATTTGAGCGAAACTTATTTGAAAGTGACATTTTTAGATGTTGCAAGCCTCTTGGGTCATCAATATCTTACGCTAAGCATCACAGAGTCTTGCAAATAGAGTCAATAGATCTGGCTTGCAACAGAAACTCCCTAGTTCAAAGTACACTGAGACCCTACTCACATTTACCTGTCAAAGTCCAAATCACATCCCCCTCCTCAAACTCTCTCCCTTAGGTTTAAAGAACAACACGATCTTCCTACTTGACGTAATTTTAGAATTCTCCCCAAATCCAGACTTATAATGACAAAGGAAGAGTTTGGAGCTCACAGCCTGATAACCTAAGCCCACTGAGGCGGTTACTCAGACTCCATCTTTTGTGCCAACTAATTTGCATAATTCAGACTAGAGTCACATTTTTTCCTAATTGCACATTTTATCTCCTAATCTCCCCCCTGCACCCCAAGAAGTGTGTTTGCTTTAGCCACTTGGGGTTTTTTTAATAACCTAATTTAAACCACTTACATGAGGAGAGTTTCCTGAGTAGTCATGTTGTAGAAATATGAGATCAGTATTTTACCTAAGATGAATGCAGGAAGTTTTCTCAATGTTCAGAAGTATTTATTGCACAAAAGACAAACATGGAATCCAAAATACTTCATTCTTGATAATCCAAATGCTATAAAGAAGCGATTGCAGAACTTGTTCTGGCCCCCATGCAGAAAATCTCTGCGAATACTGGTCACTGAAGACACCTAGAGGACATATTTAGAAACTACATGGGAACAGGACAGCAACAGCTCAAGGGTTCCTCTTGCTGCCTCTGTGTTTAAGGAGTATTTTATTCAGGATGCCTGGTGGGAGGAGGGGAACGGAGTTGAGCACCAGGCTTTGGTACTGAAACCGGGATATTAGATCCTCAGCACATGCCAGAGCAATTCTTCATGATGCTGGATAGGCTACATTAGTCCCATAAGAGCATGTGCGGGGATACTCCTGTTAAAATAGATAAGAATGAGTGTTATTGGCTTAAAAAGAAAATCATTGAAAACCTACACTGGGGTTGATAGTGGTCAAAGAAGGCAGAAAAGCTTCTGCTGCCTTTGTTCTGATGCTTTATTTGCTTTCCTATTACTTTGTGTTACTTGGACCTGTGGATTCTGTAAACTTTTTTTTTTTAAGATTTTATTTATTTATTTATCAGAGAGTGGGCGAGAGAGAAACAGCATGAGAGGGGTGAGGGTCAGAGGGAGAAGCAGGCTCCCCGCGGGGCCGGGAGCCCAATGCGGGGCTCGATCCCAGGACCCCGGGATCATGACCTGAGCCGAAGGCAGACACTTAACGACTGAGCCACCCAGGGGCCCGATTCTGTAAACTTTAAAAAAGATATTTTGGGGCCATTGAAAACTTCCCTTTGGTTTACCAAAAGCCCCAACTTTGTCTTCCCTTTGGTAGAAAGGAGAGATGACCCATCTTATCCCTTTGGCCCATCAACCTCCAGTATTCTTCCCAGTGTACTAATTGGTGAACTGGTAGAGACTGTGCTTTCCTGCTTTAGGAAGCTGGACTCGTGCAGTCTGGGTGGGCAGTAACATGCAGTTACAGCAAATGTACCAGTCTGTTAAAACACAGCCACAACTATAACAAGAACAACTATTTTTAACACAAAATTCCACGGCCCAGAGAGTTTAAATATTTCAAGCAATATTTATTACAACAAGAATGCAGGCTGTGTCTAGCACTCCTTTCTAGTGGAATTTAAACAGGGCCCTCCCATGGAGATACCATCCTATTTTATGAGAAACTTTCCTCTTCCTTTGTTACAAAGGGATTAGACTAGGTATTGATCAAGGGTATTACTTCAGGAACATCTGCTTTATTGACACAATTATTGATTAAAAATACTTGAGCCTTCTACCAAAATGTTTTCTTCTCTTTTGGGGGATAGAGATCAGGGGACAGGAAGAAGTTGCTTACTGGTGTCTGGAAGTACTTACCAATAACAAACTCGAATGAGGCTGCATTTTTATGTCCAGACAGGGTGTGGTTAGACAGAGACTTAGAACTGGGGAAAATGTGCATTTGGCAATTTTCAATTTCTTTTTCAAGGAGGAAAACAATGAAAAGACTTGTTAGTTTCACCAGGGTCATTTGTTAATACACATGGGGATAGCATTATTGTTCGATCTTTATTGAGCACTTACATGAAAAGGACAGAATTAAATGATGTGAATAACTGTGAGGTCCATACACAGTGTATTTCAGTCTGAAGCTTGAATGATACGATTCATTTAAATCCATGTACAAAATAAGCACAATCAAATGTTTTTGGATGGTGAATTAAGTGCAGATGATATTAAGAGATTTTGAATTAAAGTGGAACCAAGTGACCATTGTTGGACTATTTAATATGAAAACAGGAATCCAGAAGACTCATAAAAGTAGAATAAACAAAGCCCTGATTTAAAAGAAGTAAACTGGTCAGAAATTTTTTTCTCGTAGGAAGTATCCTGCACGCTTAGAGCATCGAGGATCATGGATGCTGTGTGGGTTTTTTAAGTAGTCTAAGGGATTTTCTCAATTTTGATTTATTTAGTTTTAAATACATAATGAATCCACATGAGTTCAAATTTTTGGAAGAAGAATAAGATATGCTATAAAAAGTTTTCTTCCCACTCCTGTCCCTTAGCAACCAGTTTCCTGACTCAGAAGCAATCAATGTTAATTTTTTATGAATCTTTTATTTTATACATAAATACATACACACACATTCACACAGACATGCACACACTTCTTCTCTCCCTTGCTTTTTGCAGCTGCATGAGCACTTTAAACATTGTATCCCGTACCTTGCTTTTCCCACCTAACGTATCTTTGAAAACATGAAGTACATAGGACTCTCCTGTTCTTTTTATAACTATATAGTATTTACTGTATAGATGTACCATAATTTATTCAATGAGCCCCTGTTAGTGAATATTCAGTGTTTCCAAATCTTGGTTTCAACCTTTGCTATTACAAAAATGATACCGTATCTAACCTTGTACATACCGATATACAAGATGTATACCTATTTATGTAGAATTAATTCCTCAGAGTGGAATTCTGGGTCGAAGGATATGTGCATTTGTAATTTTGGTAGATTCTGCCAACATTTCCCCCAAAGAGGTCATACCATGTATATTGCACCAGCATCGTACAGAAGTGTCTATTTCCTCAGTTCTCCCCAACACATAGACTTTTTAAAAATATTCATCTCCTTCTTCCCTGAGCCTGAATGTGATCATTTCTAGGATTTCTCTATTCTGGGTCTAGTGCACAAAAATTCCGCTGCCTTTCAACCTAGATCCCCTGCCGTCATCTGTCACTGCCCTCGGTCTCCCCAGAGCCCACAAATCTAATATTCACTCCACTGCTCTGCCCTGTTCCAAGTCTTTTCCTCTGCTGGAATGTCTTTTTCCATCAATACTGTCCCTCCAACCTACCACCTTTCAAAGCCAAGTTCTATCTACACCTCTCCCATGAAACCCTTCTCAGTTTATCTGGCCCTCACTGACCTCTTCTCCTGTAAGAGCCTCCCAACAGGTGTGCCATAAAAGGGTTTCAGGGAAATGAAGCTCTTGATCCCCCTCAAGTCTTGGGATAGACAGGGTCTGGGGCCTGGCATCTAGACTGGTCCTTCTGGCCAGGTCTGCATTATTTTTTTCCTTTTTTTTTCAAGATTTTATTTATTTATTTATTTGATGTAGAGAGACAGAGAGAGAGAGAGAGAGAGCATGAGCATGGGGAGCAGCAGAAGGAGAGCAGGGAGCCAAATGTGGGACTCGATCCCAGGACCCGGGGATCATGACCTGAGCCGAAGGCAGACACTTAACTGACTGAGCCACCCAGGAGCCCCCAGGTCTGCAGTTTTACCCCAGAGTTTATACAAAATTACCATACTTTTTTTTTTTGAGGGGGGATGAGGGGCAGAGGGAGAGGGAGAGAGAGAGAATCTTAAGCATGCTCCGTGCCCAGCATGGAGCCTGATGCAGGGTTCAATCTCACAATCCTGAGATCATAACCTGAGCCAAAATCAAGAGTCGGCCGTTTAACCACCCAGGCACCCCCAAAATTATCCTATTCTTTTTTTTTATGTTCAGTTAGCCACTGTATAGTACATAATTAGTCTTTGATGTAGTGTTCAATGATTCATTAGTTAAGTGTAACACCCAGTGCTCATCACAGCCTATTCTATGCATGCCTTGACATGAAAAGTGAAGGGAAGGTTTTTAGATTTTCTATATTCTTACTGTGCTTTTTGTTCTTTTGTTCTGTCCTGGAATGAGAAAGTTGTCTCTCTTGATAGCAGTTGGGTTCTGCTCAGTGATGCAATGGGAAAATACCTTTCTTTAAATAGTATTGACCAGGACTTCTGTGTTAAACTAGTAGTTGGTGAGATGTGCCGTTGGGGAAACTAAGACCTCGAGCAATGAATTACTTGTCCAAGGGCACACAGAGGAGGTAGCAGTGAAGCACCAGCCTGGACTAACAGTGAAAGTGTATCATTAGAACTGGGGTGAATTCGGGCGCCCGGGTGGCTCAGTCGTTAAGCGTCATGATCCCGGGGTCCTGGGATTGAGCCCCGCATCGGGCTCCCTGCTCAGCGGGAAGCCTGCTTCTCCCTCTCCCACTCCCCGGGCTTGTGTTCCTGCTCTCGCTGTCTCTCTCTCTGTCAAATAAATAAAATCTTAAAAAAAAAAAATTGGGGTGAATTCTATTCTGTGCACCTGAGACACAAAAAAACAAATTCCAGTCTGCCTGACTACAAGGCCTATATGTTTGACCACCATGCCACCCTGCTCCAGGGAAAGTTTGCTAAGAGATGGATGCAGGTCTGCTGAGCCAAGAAAACACCCTCTTGCTTCAGTGACAAAATAGAAACCATTGGACATCAGGCATTATTACAGGGCCCTCATTTTCCCAGCACTGAATCTCTAAACCTTCCAGTACCTGTGTTCATCTTTGTCAAATTCCTTCTTGTTACAATAAGAGGGGTCAAGGGACCTCTTCTCTTCTCTGAGGCCCAGGGTGACTAGATTCCAAACCCTCCATCCCCAGGCATTATTCTCTTTCTCTTCTTTGTCTTCGTCCTCTCTTTCCCAACCCAATCATTCCCAACAGCATAGTCCAGTAACTCCCATCTTTTATTTTTTTTAAAGATTTTATTTATTTATTTGAGAGACAAAGACAGATCACAAGCAAGGAGGAGGGACAGAGGGAGAGAGAGAAGCAGACTCCCTGCTGAGCAGGGAGCTCAATGTGGGGCTCCATTCCAGCACCCCAGGATCATGACCTGAGCTGAAGGCAGATGCTTAACCAACTGAGCCACCAAGGCGCCCAAATCCCATCTTTAAAAAAAAAAAAATTGTTCTTTGGAGGCCCTGGCTGGCTCAGTTAGTAGAGCATGGGACTCTTGATCTCGAGGACGTGAGTTCAAGCCCCACTTTGGGCATGGAGCCTACAGAAAGGAAGGAAGGAAGGAAGGAAGGAAGGAAGGAAGAAAGAAAGAAAG
>NC_058408.1:92536718-92602933 GCF_002201575.2 Neomonachus schauinslandi
GAAAGAAAGAAAGAAAGAAAGAAAGAAAGAAAGAAAGAAAGAAAGAAAAGAAAGATTGTTCTTTGACCCTCCTCTTACCATCATCCTATCTCCGCAGGGTCTGTTTGCACAGAACCCCTAGTGTGGAAACACTGAAGTCACAGAGGTAAAGACCCTGCCAAAGATGGCACCCTTGTCACAGGCCTCAGCAGCCTCAGCGGTGGCTGAGCCTTGCTGGGCTCTTGTTATCTGTGTTGATAGTTGAGGCTCTGCTAGGCAAGGGCATGGTGCATGACAGCCTTGATATCAGAGGTTGGCTGCTGTGATAGGGATCACATGGACAGCACCCTTTTTTGTAACTATCTCAAAAAAAGAAGAAGAAGAAGGAAGACTTTTTTTTTTAAGAATTTATTTATTTATTTGACGGATTGAGAGACAGCGAGAGAGGGAACAGAAGCGGGGGAGTACAAGAGGGAGAAGCAGGCTTCCCACTGAGCAGGGAGCCTGACACGGGGCTTGATCCCAGGACTCTGGGATCATGACCTGAGCAAAAGGCAGACGCTTAACTACTGAGCCACGCAGGCACTCCAAAGGAAGACCTTAATAGCTAACCCTTCTATGAGGTTTACTGTAGGTCAGACATCACATTTTACATATGTTCATTCATTTTAAGTTTCACAACTCTAATAGGGGAGTATTATTATTATCATCCCTATGTTCAATTGGGAAAATTAAGGCACATAAAGATTAAATTACTTGCCCAAGCTCACATGGCTAGTAAGTGGCAGAGCTGGGATTTGGAGCCAGGCACTCTGGCTTTGAAGTTCATTCGAGAAGCTCTATAATGTACCAGGCCTCATTTAGCATGTGCTGCTGGCACAGTTACCACTTTGGCCTTTGCTGTGCTATAAGACATCATTGCAGAGACCCCAAGGTAAAAAAGAACAAACACACAGAAGAATTAAGGCAGGGATTCCCCTAGTTCGTGCAAACATTTCCTGCAAATAAAAAAAAATGTCTTTTTAGGTGGGCCACAGTCCCAAGACTTGGTAAGTAGATAGTATTTGCACATCACTTAAGAAAAAGTACTTCTCCTCTAGGCAAAAGGAGCCAGGGCATGGGGTTTGGTGAGTGAAGCAAGGACTGGATTTCAACTCCCACAGGATCCCTCATCTGGGTGCCCTTGACATTCACAACTGTACCCGATGGCTCCAAATTAAGGACAAGAGAAAGAGAGAACACAATTATCATGTAACTCAATAGTGCCTCTTCTATAACTATATTTACAGATTAGATCAAAGATCTAGATGATTTAAAATGTGATGTATATGCAATCTGTACCTTGCTTGTGCTATCAGCCTGTAAACTCAAAAAGAGGTCAAAGTTAACTTTGCTGCCAAAATGGCCAGGACTCTAAATATTCCCTCCCAGTCCCTAGGTACCTGCCCCCAACATGAGTAATTTCTGGAAATCCCCAAAGGGAAGCCTCACACATGCCTACAACCCAGATGGTAGTTCTAGGCCCTTAATGGTGTTCCACCACCTCTTGCTCTAGCTCCAATTTGCCAACATCACTGGCTTCTCCTAAAACCACAGAAGCCTTGCCAACACTTTTTGGAAGCCATCAAAGTTCCCAGTCCTCCAAGCGCCAAGGAGCACTGTGGGCAGTGCAGAGGGGGGAGGATGGTCTCTTCCTCAATTCTGTGCCATATCTTCTCACGTAAGCCCCAAAACAGCTCTGTCTGCATCCAGAATATCCCAAAATCTTCCATAAACGGTTTTTACCCTGTGCTCAGAATCTCATTTAGCCTTTCTGCCAGTTTCTGATCATCATCTTTTAAACTACAGAGACTCAAATCCAGAAGCAAACAAACACTATTGCCATCCTCTCCATCCATCCATCTATCCATCCATCCTCTCCATCCATCCATCCAACCATCCATCCATCCATCCATCCATCCATCCAACCATCCATCCATCCATCCAACCATCCATCCATCCATCCATCCATCCATCCATCCATCCATCCAACCATCCATCCAACCGTCCAACCATCCGTCCATCCAACCAACCATCCATCCATCCAACCATCCATCCATCCATCCATCCATCCAACCATCCATCCATCCGTCCAACCATCCCTCCATCCAGCCAACCATCCATCCTTTGGAGAACATTGGTTGAGGCAAGTTTGTTCCTGACACTGTTCTAGGCACTGAGAATAAAACATTATATGAGACAGGTAAGATCGATACTCTCACAGAGCTTACATTCTAGAATGGGTAGGCAGATACCAATCAAATAATCAATTAATTAGTAAGAAGCTATTAGCTAGTGATAATTGCTACGGTGAAAATAAAACAATGTAAGTGATGGGAAGAGACTGGAGAACTACTTTGAATTAATTCAGTATCTTTCAAACCTGTCAAACCCAACATCCTCTATCCAGAACAAATATAACAACATTTATGATTCTAAAATAAAATTCTTAGATAATACAGTATACTTCATACATATCATGTATATAGATAGTACATAAATATGTATATGCCCAACTATAATAAAGAGGAAAAATAAGAAGACATAATTTTATAATAAAATATGCATTCCAATATGTAAATGATTGAACATGACTATGCTTGAAAATATAATGAGGTGGTCAGATGTTTGCATTCATACATTGAGTCGCCATAAATGCAAATAGCCACAAATGCCCAATGATTATAGGAGTGTTACAAGTGACTCAAATACCACTGGCATTGCCCTTAGTGACATGATTTACCTAAACAGGGAACAACTCTGGGTAATGCCTCAAACAAAACAATCGATTATCTTTCATCAATTTACATGATAATTGCATCCCTAGAAATTTTAGTGGATGTTAAAACTAGGCAAAAAAATATTTAGTGTTTAGGTATCTATGGGTCTATGGAGTGGGTTCTTGGTACACATAATTATAAACAGGTTTTTCCCCTACATGACAAGTGAGATACTCCAAGTCGTGCAGTATGCAGGCCAATCCGTCATTGGGAAGACTCTACGACATATTGCCAGACATCTGGCATCCCCGGCATCCCCTCCCACCCTGCCATTAAATGCCAGTGGGACAAAGATGTCCCCACACATTTTCTAAACACCTCCTTGGGATTGGTGCCACCCGATGGAGAACCACTAGAATAAGTGATTAGGGAAGGGCTTGCTAAGAAACTACTCTTTAAGAGCCACTGGGGAAAAACATTCTGAGCAGAAGGAACACTGGATGCACCTTTACTACAGTGATGCAACAAGCTTGGAGGGCTCAAGGAGCAGAAAGACTGCGGGGAGTAGCATGGATTCAGTGAGGAGTGTGGTGAATATGGCTTTGGAAAGTGGGCAGAGGTCAAACCACATAGGACCTTCAGGCCAAAGACTTAGATGTTATTATTAGTGTGACAGAGGCTTGTTAAGGGGGTTGTTGAGCACCGAGTGGTGCCTGGGTGGCTTAGTTGATTAAGTAAGCATCTGCCTTCTGCTCAGGTCATGACCTCAGGGTCCTGGGATCCAGCCTTGCAATGGGTTCCCTGCTCAGCGTGGAGCCTGCTTCTCCCTCTCCCTCTGCCCCTCCCCCCCCGTGCATTCTCTCTCTCTCTCAAATAAATAAATAAAATCTTTTAAAAAAAAAATCTGAGTTGGCATGTTTGTTTAAAATGCTCTGTATGAGATTCAAAGGAGTACATCCACCCCAATGTTTATAGCAACATTATCTACAATAACCAAATTATGGAAAGAGCCCAAATGTCCATCAACTGATGAATGGACACAGAAGATGTGCCATATATACACAATGGAAAATTACCCAGCCATCAAAAAGAATGAAATCTTGCCATTTGCAACAACATGGATGGAGCTAGAGAGTATTATGCTAAGCAAAATAAGTCAGAGAAAGACAACCATATGGTTTCACTCACATGTGGAATATAAGAAAAAAAAACAGACAAACATATGGGAAGGAAAAAAAAAGAGGGGGGAGCAAACTATAAGAGACTCTATGATAGAGAACAAACTGAGAGTTGCTAGAAGGGAGGTGGGTGGGGAATGGGCTAAATAGATGATGGGCATTGTGATGAGCACTGGGTGTTGTATGTAGGTGATAAATCACTAAATTCTACTCCTGAAACCAATATTACCCTATATGCTAACTAACTAGAATTTAAATAAAATTTTGAAAAGAAGATAAATAAATAAATACAATGCTCTGTATATGAGAGAAAACCAAAACAGTAAAATATAACCGTTGCAAAATACTGAAGTAGTCAATAACTTCAGGTACTACCAAGGCAGCTTTTTCTCCCCGCCCCCAAATTAAGAAAATTCTGCATAATTAATGGTTTTTTTTAAAGATTTTATTTTTAAGTAATCTCTATGACCAACGTGGGGCTCAAACTCACAACCCTGAGATCAAGAGTCACACATTCCTCCAACTGAGGCAACCAGGTGCCCTATAACTAATGTTTTAAAAGAACGCTTGTAGCCCTTTGCTTTCACCATTCCTAGTTACATGATAGTACACCTGACCATGATACTTTTCAGTAGAAGAATGCAATTGTTGAGTAAAGTCACAGATTTTAGTTAGTGAGAAGTTAAAAATTGTTCATGGGTGTTTCTATTGTTCATGTAGAATACAACAATCACTATCTGAAAGTGTTTGGCACTCCTGTATATAGACTTTAACTAATAGAGTAGTTTTGGATATCTGGTTTATGTATTTGATTCACTAGTCTTTAATAGGTTTTAGAGAAGTCACATTCATTCTTTTATTTTGACATTTTTTCCCAAGTTCTTATGCAAAAAGAGAATTCAGCAATTAGTTCAGGGATAACCACAAAACTACCTTTGTTTGAAGAACACAATGTTTTCACTAGGACCTCCAAAGCCATTTTTTTTCCAATGCTATTTTTATTTAAAAATTTAATAGCTGCTGCTACAGTTTATGGCATTCTGATTAATTCAGAATGTTTTCCCTGTTTACTTTTTGGGGGGTGGTTATTTTTCAAGAAGGTGGCTTAATGAATTTTTATTAGACTCACATATACAGTTCATCCTTGAACAACGTGGGGGTTGGGAGGCACCAAACCTCACGAAGTCAAAAATTTGTGTATAACTTTCGATTCCCCCAAAACTTAACTACTGATAGCCTAATGTTGACCAGAAGCCTTACCTTTAAATAGTCCAATAACACATATTTTGTATGTAATATGTACTGTATATTATATTCTTACAATAAGCTAAAGAAAAGAAAATGTTATTAAGAAAATCATAAGGAACAGAAAATATATTTACAGTACTGTATTTATTAAAAAAAGAAAAAATCCATGAATAAGTGGACCTGTGCAGTTCAGACCTGTGTTGTTCAAGAGTCAACTAGTATTTCAAGTAAACATGGTGTCCTAGCACTCTGTGAGATATACTTCACTTTTTAAACTTCTTAGTGTATTTATCCAGTTCAAAAACCCATCTGATGTAATCTATCATGTTGAAAACCATCTACAAATAAAATAATAAAGGCAACCTTTAGTTTTAGAATAGGCTAGCCAGGTTCTCATAGCAGTTTGACTATTTTTTTTTTAAGATTTTATTTATTTATTTGACAGAGAGAGAGAGAGCATAAGCAGGGCAAGCAGCAGAGGGAGAGGGAGAAGCAGGTTTCCCGCTGAGCAAGGAGCCCCATGCAGGACTCTATCCCAGGACTCTGGGATCATGACCTGAGCCAAAGGCAGATGCTTAACCAACTGAGCCACCCAGGCCCCCTCCCCTTGACCATTTTAAATGTATATAAAATGTATCTGTTTGAGAAGTATATGTTTTCCCATGATCTGTTTTGTTGAATTCTCTGTGAATATTATTAGATCAAAATCTGGAAAAAGTGAATTCTATCATTATTCAATGTTGAATGAAATTGTTGTTCCTCATAGCAGACCACAATGAAAGATCATGGCAATTACCAAAATCAGTTAATTCATCAAAGTGAAGCAGCTTCTGATGTTTGTGTGTTCTTTTGACTGTACAATGTTTATTTTCCTTTACTATTACTTTCATCTTCCTTCTTCTGTTTTCTTTTTCCTGTTTCAAATATTTTGATTATCATAAGCATTTTTATCTCTTCTGTTGGCTATCATGAATCTTTCCCTAATCTTCATGATTTTGAATACAAGAGACTTTAGTTTCTGTGGCAATATAATAAAAAAATTGGGGTGGGGCATTTTAAACCTTCCACCTGTCCTTTCTTTCTTTCAGTTTATGTTTTTGGCTTCCACAAGGATACTGCCTCCTCATCATAGTTGAATAGTGAAATAATCGCTAGTGCCAAAAAGTAAAGATCTAAAATGAATGTATATACAAGAGCAATTCAAATATGTTTTAAATTGCTGCTGCATTGCATAGAGCAATGCAATTGTGAAACCAAATTTCTTTCATTCTACATACATTGACTTACTGACGAAAAAGTATAGGAATTTTGTGTCTGAAACACTAGTTTCTTTAGACCACTTCACTCTCCTCGTGCCAATTTTGGTGCCATTTCATCTGAAACCACCAGATTTTGAAGTGGCAAGTACATTAAAATGCAATCCAATTTGTCAGGCTTGTACACATGTGTATACTCACTGCAGTACTGAGCAGGTTCCTGCCCTAGAGTTTTTTTCTGATAAATTCTGTTTGGCATGATTCCCATTTTTATTAGCATATAGTGTATTCTTAGTTTCAGAGGTAGAGTTCAGTGATTCATCAGTCTTATATAACACCCAGTGCTCATTACATCACATGCCCTCCTTAATGTCCATCACCCAGTTACCCCATCCCTCCACCCCCCTCCCCAAGCACAGTGCATTTTTAATGCACATGCTGCAGGATCGAGCATATACCTGATAGGAGAGAACTTCTAATTTGATAAACTGCCAAAGAAACTCTAATTCCCCTGCTTGCAAATATATGTGTCTGAAGATTAGAAGATTTTTTTCACAGATTAGCTTCCAGCTCACTCTGTTTCCAACACTGTTGCCCCCACGTCCTAAGTGCCTATAGAGCAGGGTGCCATAGGACGTGTTCATGTCATGACATGACCCCAGGTCCACATTTTCATGTCACAACTTGGGGTGAGAGGTTGGCCAAGTGGGCGGAATGTGTATTCCTGGAGCTCCCGCCCCTCCCCCAACCCCCGGTACCACTATACTGGTGTGACTAGATCCTAACTAAATGTGTTTGCAGCTCAACTTCCCTGAGCGGGGTCCCTAAATGCAGGGAGAAAGTGATGAAGTGGAGATCAGAATGAAAAGAGAAAGTGGTCTTGACTAATTGCAGTGAAAGTACTTTGCAAATTTTACAAGATTTCATGATCCTGTGAACACATGGCTAGAACTCCTTGTAGGTCCATGGGCAAAGAGGGTGCCAGTGAGGGGCCCTATGGCCCATGCTTCATTTACTTTGCAGCAAATTCTTCTCTGCAAGGCAATAAAACATAAAAGGGAGAGAGTGTTTGCTATGTCCAATGTTACCAAGGAGTGAAATAATATGAGGGCTTGAAAGAGGACTTCAGCTATCTCCATTTTGACCTCAGTCTGTATTTCCTAATTGAATAAGTTCTTCTTTCCAGCTTATCTCTTAACTCAGGCAAAAGACCCTGCGGGCAAAGCACCCCCTGATGGGAACCCAATCTACTGCCTCAAGAATAGGGACTGCCCTGGGCACCTGGGTGGCTCAGTTGGTTAAGCATCTGCCTTCAGTTCAGGTCACGATCTCAGGGTCCTGGGATCGAGCCCTGCATTGGGCTCCCTGCTCAGTGGGGAGCTTGCTTCTCCCTCTTCTTCTCTCTCTGTGATCTCTCTGGCTCTCATTCTCTCTCAAATAAATAAATAAAATCTTAAAAAAAAAAAAGAATAGGGACTGCCCTGAGCCAGCAAGCCCCTGCCCACTTGTGACTGACCCCAAGACAATGATTGACCTGACCTTCACTGCCCACCTGAAGGTACCCACGACCTTTGTTCCATGTTTTCCTTATTTAAATCTAGAAGTGGGACACCTGCATGGTGCAGTTGGTTAAGCATCAGACTCCTGGTTTCAGCTCAGGTCATGATCTCAGGGTCATTAGATTGAGCCCCAAAATGGCTCCACACTCAGCGGGGAATCTGCTTGAGATTCTCTCTCCCTCTCCCTCTGCCCCTCCTGCTCGTGCTCTCTCTCTCTCTTTCTCAAATAAATAAATAAATAAATAAGTCTAAATCAATCAATCAGTCAATCAATCTAGAAGTATTTTCATCACTTTGGAGAGTCTTTGAGATGCTAGTCCTCTGTCTTCCGAGTGTTGGCTTCAATGCAATAAATCCCTTTCTTTTATCACAACCACCCATCTCTCTGCCTTTGGATTTTGTAAGCAGTGAGTGGCCAAATCTGATCTGTGTGGGTCCCTGGCACCAGGTGCTCTTACACCCCTGTGCCCCAGTTATAGACTGAAGCAGCAACATTTAGATTTAGCAAGTGGAGATTTTTGGTGACTTGGAAGATAGCCATTTCACTGGAAGGGACAGAAGCCACATTAGAATGAATTGGAGAGAGAATGGGAGGTTAGAAAGGTTAGACAAAAACTACCAGAAGTTTGACTATGATCTTTCTGCTCTGATACAGAAAGACTGCCAACATCTGTTTTCTAGTGAAAGGTAAAGAACAGTGTGTGCCTTATGGTATTATTACTGGATGCTTCAATATGTATAGCTCTCCAAGTACATACAAGATGCTTCTAGCAAGGAGACTTTGCCTTTGGAGTTTTTGAAGCATGTGAATATATTATTTAAAACATCGTGTGTGTGTGTGTGTGTGTGTGTGTGTGTGTGTGTGTGTGTTTAAAGAAATGTAACTGCGATGGGAAGCAGTAAAGTGCTGGAAGTTAGAAGAGACACAGGTGGGAGGAAGTGGGCATTTAAGGATGGGTGGGTTTGTATGCTGACCCAGTAGAGAGAAAGAGAATAATAATGCAGAAGAGAAAGGCTAATTGTAGGAGCCAAGTGCCTTAGGAGAGAGGGGAGCCATTCATCTCTCCTGAGGAAAAGCTGGTTGCTGATAAGGTAAGTTTGTTCTCACCAAGATTAGGGAGAGCACTGCCTGCAGAGTCTAAGTGTCTCAGAGTGGGGAGGGCAAAATCAGAACATTTATGAGGTTTTGGAGTCTGGTTTAGGGCAGGTCGCTTCATATGGGCCACAGTGGAGGTTTGATTAGGATTAGGTAAGAATCATGATTTGATAGCTTAGGATCTGTGGACTCTTCTGCAGAGAAGGAAGCAAGAGAAGGTACAGCTGAAGGCAAATTGACAGATTTGTTGAAAGGAAGAGGTTTAAAGGAATCACTCCCAGATGATTAACTCTATTTTCTTTTTATTTTCCTGGTAAAGTCTGAAGGAAGGTCATCAATGAAGAGTGGGGGGGGGGTGCAGGAAATCTGAAGAGGAGAGTTACTTTGGAAAGTAACAAGAGAAGATACCACACAAGGATAGTATGAATACAGGCGGTTGATCGGGTGTGCTCCTAGCCTCTCAGCTAAAAGGCAGTCTCCCAGATGCAATTAAGCCTTCCCCACAAAAAACATTTAAAACCATTGTCACTCCCAAAGCAGATGTCAGCCACAGGAAATGGAGTTCCTCAAAATGTCTCTATGTCAGCAAAGTTTCTTTACTTTCCATTTTAGGACTAACAACCTATTAGAAGAATTGTTCCCAATCAGGAGGTAGTTGGCCACAAAAGTGACTTCAGGTTTCTATAACTTCCAACATGGAGAACCACCCAAGACTTTGAAATTACAATGTTTTCTGGTTTCCTGCCCTCTCCTCAAGACCTTGAAGATCTTTAAGGCCAAGTTTGTTTGTTTGTTTGTTCCTTTCTGTACATAATTTTTTAATTTAAATTCAATTAATTAACATATAATGTATTAGTAGTTTCAGGTAGAGTTCAGTGATTCATCGGTCTTATATAACACCCAGTGCTCATTACATCACGTGCCCTCCTTAATGCCTATCACTTTCCCCATCCCCCCACTTTCCCCATCCCCCCACCTCCCTCCCCTCCAGCAACTCTCAGTTTGTTTCCTATGATTAAGAGTCTCTTATGGTTTGTCTCCCTCTCTGATTTCAACTAGTTTTATTTTTTCCTCTCTTCCACTATGATCCTCTGTTTTGTTTCTTAAATTTAGCATGAGTGAGATCATATGATAATTGTCTTTCTCTGACTGACTTATTTCACTTAGCATAATACCCTCTAGTTCTATCCATGTCATTGCAAATGGCAAGATTTCATTTTTTGACGCTGAGTAATATTCCATTGTATATATGTACCACGTCTTCTCTATTAAGGCCAAGTTTTCATCAGATGTCAGTGGGCAATAAGACTTCTCCTTCCCCAGAGTTTCTACAAAGGACAGGAGAATGTCTCCTGCCTTTGCCCGGACTGCCCCTTTCCTTGTGACTTGTGTAGCCTTGACACAGAGCAAGCATTCAATAGATAATAGCTGCCATATAATCCATATTGTCCCTTATTTGCTTTCCAGTATCTCAGCCCATGAGACACACTTGAGGCACTGGGGACTCCTAGACCATTTGGAAAGAATTTGAGTTTCTTCAGAGATGGTGTTTAGAGAAATGCTGCTTTGGAAATATTTTTTTGACCCTAGTTCTCACTCAAGGTGAAGATGGTGAGAAATAGGGAACAGAGAGCCCAAGTAAGTTTTACAACACAGGTTGTGTTCATTCAGTATCAAACAAAATGAGCCAATCAGTAGTTCTACAGGGCTCCTTGTGTATGAGAGAGAAAGGGCCAAACCTCATCATATTAAATGATGAAGACATGCTAAAAGCTGGCCTAAAATTGGGGCATAGTTGGGGTTTTTTTTAAGTTTATTTATTTATTTAAGTAATCTCTACCTCCATTGTGGGGCTCAAACTCATGACCCCGAGATCAAGAGTTGCATGCTCCTCTATCTGACCTAGCCAGGCACCCCAAATAGGACATAGTTTAAATATTCACATCTAACAAATTAAATCATGTAATTCAAAAGATAATTGGGAGATTCATAAAACAAATTAATTCATAGTGCACTACAAGCATGGCATCCAGGAGGGGATACACATTTCAAATTGTGTGATAAATGCCTTCTGTTCTCAGTCTTTCCCGTATCTCTGGGGGTGTAAGAGTAATTTCATTTGGAGACAAGTGTAAAAATCTACATTCTGTTAAGAAAGAAACAGCAGGCCCAAGATGGAGTCACTTGTGCTGAGCCCAAGGGGCCGGCAAACTAAGACTAAATACTTAACCTAATTGCAGTTTTAGCCTCTCCTAGGAGCGGAATTTTATACCAATCAGTCTGGAATTTCCTGGTCAACACTCCAGAGAGAATCTGCATGGTGTATCTCCACCCTTCCCCCAAGGAAGGTGACCTTGCCCAAAATAATCCTTTCTTTTGTTTATGAGGTCCTTGTCCCTGCTCCCCTCTGCCTATAAACACCTTCCATTTTGTATAGTTCCTCAGAACTCCTTTCTACTTGCTAGACGGGATGCAACCCACTTCATGGATCAATGAATAAAGCCAATTAGACCTTCAAATTTACTCAGTTGAGTTTTGTTTTTTAACAATTCCAAGCCCTGAATGGTGTCGCCCTGTGTAGCCTTGTCCCGGGGATGCCTTGGTTATTGCTTATCGCGAAGAAGAAATCTCCCGTAACTACTATTAAATGGAAAATAACTAAATAAAATAACACAAAACAAAACCAAAATTACTCATTCTGCCAGAGTTACAAAACCAAATCCATTCAGTTGTTTGAGCATTAGGAGAACGTTTTGGAGTTTGCTATTAACTATTAACTTTATCATGGTTTTGTGTACAAGAGGTTGTGAGACAGGGAAACTGAAGAGACATATAAAAGACTGCTTTTTTACAGCCTCTACTCTTGCTAGTGATGTGGGAAACAAAGGCAAAAGAAAAATTAAATTTCCTTACTACTTACAGTCCACTGACAAGTCCTTAAAACAGGTAGAGTGACATTCCTCTAGACGCTCAGCTGCCTCAATGTTAATACTTTGCTAAGGGCAAAAGGCAATCTTAGCCGGACCCCCAGGATCCTGTGAGTCTACTTTAACATATAAAAATTCCTTTGGAAACTTCGTCTCTCCCCCTTAGATATATGTTGGCAATCATCCCCCAAGCATATGACACACTGATATATATCTGAAGGGTCTCATGACTGAGTTTTTGCCAAACAGTAACAAATGAACTTTTCCTAACAATAGCTAGCCCCCTCACCATCCTGGAAACTTTGTTTCCAAAATACCTGGGAGGCTTGTGCTCCCCTCCCAACTTGAAAGTATATAATCAGCCACTCTTCATGACCCCAGTGCAGCTTTCTGCCCACAGGTCCTATCCCCGTGGTTTAATAAAACCACCTTTTTGCACCCAAGAAGTCTCAAGAATTCTTTCTTGGTCATTGGCTCCAAACTGCAACCAATTCCTACATCACTAGGACCTGCACCCCCACCTTACACATGCCTGAAGGTATGTCCTCCTTGTAATGGTCAAGGAGTTAATGATTTCTTTGGCGTTTTCTAGCACAATAGATAACATCTAAGGAGTGACAGGGCAATGTCATCATGAACATTTTCCAAGACCACCAACCCCATACACCTTGATGCCAAGAAATCTGACTCTAGGGCATAAGTGACTTATGGAGGACACCTGAGCACTCATCTTTGATCAGTTCCTGGTTGCCTAAGAGAACGCATACTCCAGACTACAGTTCTCAATAAGATCCCCAGACTCCAGGCAAAGACAAGACTGTCTCCTTTTCTTTCTGAGTCTCCCAGACACCCTGTATCTGCTCTCCTTTTGACAAGGGAGCAGAAGGCTAGCTGAAAACAAAGCACAAGCTCACACCCTGCAACCTCCCCCACCCCTGACTCCTGGGTGGGACAAGTGTGACATACTTCCAGGGATCTCCCAACTATCTTAATGTGAATACATTGCTAGAGGGGAAAACAACCTTAACTTGAAGATGGCAAGGCCTCCATTATCTTGTAGGTCCTCTTTAGCATACGAAAGTTCTTTTGAAACCTCCCTTTTCCTTACCTCCCCCAACTCCCAAGTATATAATCAGCCACTTGTCAAGACCCCAGTGCAGCAGCTCTTTCTGCTCACGGGTCCTGTCCCTCTCCTTTAATAAAACCACCATTTTGCACTAAAGATGTCTCAAGAATTCTTTCTTGGTCGTCTGCTCTGGACTCCACCCCACCGAACCTCACCTATATTCCAAAACCATATCATTTCTGTATCCTCAATAAACTCTGTTCTCACTTTCTCTTGGCTCATGTTTGATTTCCATCCTGCATGAAGCCAAGGACCCTCTTGGCTGGTCCTGTGAGAGCCCCTCTGGGTCCTTGGACCCAGCCAGCCTGCATCAGTTGGAGCCAATTAATTAGTTTTTTAAAGTCTGAGGTACAAATAAAATAATGTTTTCAATTATTTATTCACAAGTAATGATTGACAATGCAGGACGATGAATGAAGTGTTCCCCTATTCTGGGAATCTTTGGCACATACCATAAGTCACCTGTGGAACTGCATATATTCTGGTTTGAGATGTCTTAACATGAAACTGATGAAGGATAGTTGGAAGAAAGGCAGGCAAGGACAAACCACCCCCCCGCCCCGCCCCTTAAGAGGAAACAACCCTTAAAAGAATTTTACACCCACCCTGGAAGGAGCCCTCCACCCTTTTGCACATGACAGACAGATGACAAAAACCTGATTAGATGACAGGCACATGGAAGGTTAATTAGATTAAAACAGCCCGCCACCAAGCCCATAAAAACCCTAGACTGAGAAACTCAGGGGGCAACCCTCTCGGGCCCCTGTCCCTCTTCAGAAGCTTTGTACTATCACTTTACTATCTCTCAGTAAAACTTTGCTTTGAAAGTATATAATCAGCCACTCTTCATGACCCCAGTGCAGCTTTCTGCCCACAGGTCCTATCCCCGTGGTTTAATAAAACCACCTTTTTGCACCCAAGAAGTCTCAAGAATTCTTTCTTGGTCATTGGCTCCAAACCGCAACCAATTCCTACATCACTAGGACCTGCACCCCCACCTTACACATGCCTGAAGGTATGTCCTCCTTGAAGAGGGCACTCTTTGGTCTACCTCTTCATTCTTCAAGTGGCATGACCAAGAACGGTGGGCACTAAAGGAGAAGGAAATCCTGTAATAAAACTATAGGTATAGACCACTAAATGCACATTTTAGCTTTCATTTAATCGTTTAGCATGTTTCAGTTATATTGAAATTTATTCATTTAAGAATTTCACCTACTCTATGCACAAAATATTAGGTGAGCCACTGGGGTGGGGGAGGCATGGGGGGCGGGTAATGGAGGTAATTAAGGTTGCCTCTAGGGTCAAAGATTTTACACATGAATCAAGATGATGCTTACCATCCACACAATACCATATTCAGTCTTAAAAAAAACAAATCTATAGTTAGTTTCTGTTTAAAGTTAAAGGCATTCTTACCTTTCATTCTTTGAGGTTGAAAATGGGAAAAGATTTGAACTCTTCAAGACAAGGAATGGCATAGCAGGAAGATGAGTCCTCATACATGTTAAAGTATTTCTAAAGCAATACAACTGCATCAGAACTGCCACCTGGCTGACAGCGATTGTATGATCACCTCATTTCAGAGATGGTAAAATGGGAAAAAATACAACAGTAAGCACCCACATCCCCATCACTCTGCTTAGATAGAGATCAGTTCCCCACTCTTGTAACTCCATATACATATCTCCCTATCACATGTCCTCTTCCCACTCTAGAGACAGCCACTGTCCTAAACTTCGAGTTTAACATTGGTTCCCTCTCCATTTTTACCAAATGTGTACCCTAAACAACATTGTTTGTTCTTGTTTATGACTTGATCAGCAAATGACACTATATCACCCATGTTCTTCTGTGATTTGTTTTACTCACCCTTAACTGAAATTCATCCATGATAATGTGTATAGCTGCTACTCATTTTCATTGCTCTATGGTGTCTTGCTGCCTGCTTATTCCAATACTTATGAATTTTTCTCGGGTCCTGTTGTAAGTCTAGCTATGACTAAAGCTATATTTTACTGAAGCTGAGTGAGGTGGGGCTAATTGTGGCCAAAGCCAAATCATCATCATCGTGAAGAAAAATTTAGAAGCTATTTAATGGGACCAGTGAGGAATCATGAATGAAAGAAAGCATCCTTCAGGAAAATTATGGAGATAGAATCTATACAATTGGTAAGTTTTTGGATTTTGGAAGTGAGAAAAAGGGAAGATCAAAGATGAAAGAATGTTGGAGTTATGAACTAACACAGGAAAGCCAGAAGCTGGAAATGAAGGACAGGTGGAATATCCAGGTTCAGGAAATGGGTTGAGGATAAAGAAGTAATTTTCATTAGAATCTTTGAAAAGGTGATCACCAAAGTTTGAAACTGCATTGTCTGAAGGGAGTCCATAGTAGAGGGCTCACAGTCTTGGAAAATGCCAAAGTAACATATCACAGCAGCTCTTTCTTGTTTGAATAGGACCCAAGATGCTCTTCAAAGTTTCCCTCAAGTATTTCTGGGAGTTCTTGAGAACTTTCATTTCCCCCTTTCTGTTTAGCCCCTCTTTGCTGGGCACCACTGCTACTTCCTTCTCACTCAGGGGGCCTGCCACCTCTGCTGGGCAATATGCTGTTTCTCTGGCTCCTGTCCCTGGTGTGGTACCCAAACTGCAACATTCGATGGCAATTTGGAAGTGAATGCCTAGCTCCCTATTATGGATAAATTTCTGTTGTTTAAGTCACCAAGTCTGTGGTACTTTGTTATGACAACCCTAGCAAACTAGTACACTCCCTTTTGGAGCTGACCTATATTAGAATGGAACCAGGTTGGTAGGCCCTTCTAGTAACTGAGATCACACTACACTTTGGGTCACTTCTCCCATAGACCAAGGCTTGTTATTCCTCAGTCAAATGTGTCATGCTGGATTCTCAGGAGACAACGCAACCTGTCATACACAATGCAACCATACACATGGTTGGTGGGTCTATCCTATAAAATCTTCAGATGTGCTTGGTCATGTCTCAATTTAAATAGTAGACTCAAGCTGCAATTACATTTACTGGATGGGAAAAGGAGCTTGTGATAGGAAGAAGCAATTGGAAACAGGAGAAACAAAAAGATATAACAAACACAGAGTATGAATATCTATTGTTAACCACACAAGAACATTTACATATGTTATTCTATTAATTAATTTATTCATTCAAAAATATTTATTGAGTGTCTATGACACGCAAGCTTTTCTGTGAGGAGCTAGGGCTTCAGTGGTGAACAAAAAAGATGCATCCCTGCCCCGGAGGTAGCTTCTTTAAGTCTAAAAGGAGATACGGAGATATGGAAAACAAAACAGATGATTATGATATCACATGATGAAGATTCTAATGGAAGAATTCTAGCATGTCCTGAGAAGACAGAAGAAGGATTATGTATTAGTCCGCTAGGGCTGTCACAGCAAAACACCACAGACCAAGTGGCTTATACAACAGAAATTTATTTTCTCAGTTCTGGAGGCTAAAAGGCCAAGATCAAGGTTGGCAGAATTGGTTTCTCTTAAGGCTTCTCTCTCCTTGGCTGCCTTCTGGCTGTGTCCTCACATGGGCTTTTCCCTGGTGTCTCTTCCTCTTCTAATGAGGAACCTAGTCTTATTGGGTTAGGACCCCACTTTTATGACCTCATTTAACCTTCATAACCTCCCTAAAGGCCCCATCTCCAAATGGAGTCACATTAAGGGTTGAGGCTTCAACATATGAATTTTGGAAAAACAAAATTCAGTCCAAAACAGATCAGCTTTTCAGAAAGAAGTCTCATTCAAAGTAAGGTCTTAAGTTTGCATGAAAATAGCCAGGTATAGGATATGGGAAAAGTGTGCTTTAAACATCAGGTAAAGCATAGTCAAAGACCAGGGCACAAGAGAGAATATGGCAAGTTAGGGAATGAAAGGTAGTTTGCCCAGTAAGCAGACAACCTGGGAAGACCTGGGAAATCATGATAGAACTGGAACTTGATCTTAGAGCAACAGGAAGACAATGGGTCTAAGCAGGACAGCGGCATAATCAAATTTGCATTGATTGCTCTAGTGTGGAGAGTGAACTGAAAAGTGGCAACAGTGGAGCTAGGAAGACAACTTAGGAGTCTGTTACAATAAAATAGGCAAGATGGTAGTGGGAATGGAGAGAAATATGCAGAATTGAGAACCCCTCAGGATGTAGAATTGACGGGACTTGCTAATGGACTGGGAAAGGAGGAATAAACTGAGGTTGGTGCTTAGGTTTCTGAGTTGGGCAAATGGGTGGGAAGCTGGTGTCATGCCCTAAGATAGGGAACAAAGAAACAGATGGTCGGGGGCGGGGACAATGGTGAGCTCAGTTTTCAATATATTGAGTTTTAGATGTGTGAGTCATACGAGTAAGGATGTTCACAGCCTTATCAGCTAGTTATTTCAATCCCTGCTTTAGAGATGAGGTTAAAAAAACAAAACTGAAGTTTCAAGAGGTTGAATGAAGTGGGATTGACACCCAAGTTTATCTGACTCCAAGGTTATACTTTTTCTATGATAACCTATAAAATTTTACCTAAAACTTTAAGAGTTGAATCTATTTCGGAATTTAGAATTTTCTGAGTTTTCAAAGCTAATATGGTGCTTTTACTCCATATCACAGAACAGAGACTGGGGCAGTATCTCATAATAAATGGATGCATTAACAAATCTTCAGTGAATCATGTAAACATAACACCAAGTGGGATAAAGAAAGACTAAATAGTCTCATGATAGCTCAAGAGAGGTCTTGCCACCAAATGAGTAATACAAAAACTTTTTGTTTTCAAGGTGTACTGGATTTTGGACTTGTGGATAAAGGTGCACGTTCCAGGGTAATGCAAAGTCATGGAAGTCAATGAAATAGAGTTTCCAGAAGAAAGTGGTGGTTAGTGATGTCAAATGTTACTGAGAGATGAAGGGCATAAATTGAAGAAAGGTCATTAGATGTGGTGATCAAAAAATTAATAGAGATATCTTCAGGAGCATATCCTTTACTAGGATAAAGTTTTGGGAGCACAAGTCAACTTTTAAAGAGTTAAATGGTAAGGCAAACTACCTAGCAATAGAATGGTTAAAATGATAAAGACAAAAAATGCAAAGTATCAACAGCAATTTAAAGCAAATGGCATTTTCACTCATTGCCAGTGTTAGTGTAAATTGATATAAGCATTTTGGAAAACTGGCAATATCTACTAAAACTGAACATAAACGCATCACAAATGAGCCAGCAGTTCTAGTCCTAGATAGATGCTCAGCAGCCATGCATGCATATGTGCTCCAAAATACATGGACAGGAATGTTCATATTACTTTTGTTTTGTAGTAGTGGTGGGTGCATGGGCGCTTGCTTATTATATTCTAAATACATCAGTTACAAATAAATAGAAAGTTCCATGCATGGATTACTAATGACATTTGGTCATGAACCAAGGATTATAATTAATTCAAATCAGCAGAGGTCCCCAAGAAAAGGGAGAGGTGTAAGTTGTTGATGAGAATGGTCCCTGAGGATGCACTACTCCTTCGGAGCGCACGGATGATCAAAGCAAAGGAAGAGGTAGCAGGTTGAGAGTTAACCTTGAGATGAAAGCCACGTGACTGAGTGTACAGTGGAGAGATAGTTTGGGCCCCTGCTATGTCTCTGCCAGGACAGGCCTGGACTGCTCTCCTCTAGATGTCTTTTACAGACTTCTATCCTACTTAAGCCATTTTTACTCTGGGACTTTATATTACATGCAGGAAAATGCAATTCATAACTAACAAGTTCAGCTAAATTTCCCATTTGATTTAATCTAGTCAAGGTTGGTTTCTGCTATTTCCCAACAAAAAGAGGACCCACTAAAATAAGTGGCACAAGATTCTTGGTTATAAAGTCAGAATTTGCTATTCTTTATTTTATTTACTTTAAGGCTTATTATAAGTGATATGTGAAGAAAGTATAGTTAATATCTATAGCCAATGATTTTATTTATTTATTTTTAAAGATTTTATTTATTTATTTGACACAGAGAGAGAGCACAAGCAGGGGGAGCGGCAGGCAGAGGGAGAGGGAGAAGCGGGGAGCCAAACACAGGGCTCTGGGATCATGACCTGAGCTGAAGGCAGATGCTTAACCAACTGAGCTACCCAGGCACTCCTACATCTGATGATTTTAAAAGACAGTGTGATCAATGATTAAAAATAGAGTGGGAGAGTAGACAACTGGCCAAGTTTCCTCCACAAGTAAATGTCATGAAAAAAAAAAAGAAAAAGGAGTCAGGATTTATCTAGATTGAAGCAAATTAAGAGAATTAAGAGATATAACCATCATATGCAACGTGTGGACTTTGATTGGATCTTGACTTGCTACAATTTTGGCATTTGGGGGGCAGTTGGGGAACTCTGACTATGATATAGGTTGATGTTAAGGAACTGATGTTACTTCCATTATGCACACCTAAGGTATTATAGTAAGTCACATTAAAGTAGGGAAAATGCTCTTATTTTTAGAGATGAATACTAAAGTAATTAGAGGGAAGTAATATATTGTTTATAATTTAAAAATTTTAGCAAATAGATGGAGAAAATATGGTAAAATGTTAACTACTAAATACAGGGGTTTGGGTATATGGATGTTCATTATACTATTATACTTTTTTTTTTTTTTTAAAGATTTTTTTATTTATTTGACAGAGAGAGACACAGCGAGAGAGGGAACACAAGCAGGGGGAGCTGGAGAGGGAGAAGCAGGCTTCCCGCGGAGCAGGGAGCCCGATGTGGGGCTCGATCCCAGGACCCTGGGATCATGACCTGAGCCGAAGGCAGACGCTTAACGACTGAGCCACCCAGGCGCCCCTATACTATTATACTTTTTAATATATTTGAAATTTTTCATATGAGGTATACAAAGTGCATCTATGCAAAAAAGGTTTTAATGGTTTATACAATTATAAAATATGTTTCCTGTAAAACACAGCCAATAATTACAATTTAATCAAGTAGTAGTTGCTCTGTGATAATTGAAAAATTCAAGAGAGTTCTGTAAATTATTTCAACATTGTGACCAAAAATTCTCCAATTGGTTTATTTCCCCAGTTACTTTTCTTCCTTCCCCCCCCAAACCTGAACTGAAAAAGAATAGTGTGATGAATATGGCAGTCAAGCCATGTAAGAGTCAGTCAGAGTTGTGCAGGTTTTAGAACTGGAGAGAGAGAATTCAGCATGGAATAACCCAAGTGTCTGGCCAAGGTTGAAGTCTGGCCAGCCTCCATGTATGCTGTGAAAATTCTCTGGCCACAGTCCCGAGGTCCTCACATCTGAGGTTGCATCATTCTTCCCACGGTTGCTTCTGGACTGGATATCAACAGCATATGATGTAAATACATCAGGATAGAAAGTATAATGGATTTGTCATATTTTCTTTTTCTTTCTCTTTCTCTCTTTCCCTCCCTCTCTCCCTCTTCTTTTTTTTCTTCCTTCCTTCCCTCCTTCCTTTTCTTTTCTTTTCTTTCTCTTTCTTTCTTTCTTTCTTTCTTCTTTCTTTCTTTCTTTCTTTCTTCTTTCTTTCTTTCTTTCTTCTTTCTTTCTTTCTTCTTTCTTTCTTTCTTTCTTTCTTTCTTCTTTCTTTCTTTCTTTCTTTCTTCTTTCTTTCTTTCTTTCTTCTTTCTTTCTTTCTTTCTTCTTTCTTTCTTTCTTTCTTTCTTTCTTCTTTCTTTCTTTCTTTCTTCTTTCTTTCTTTCTTTCTTTCTTTCTTTCTTTCTTTCTTTTCTTTCTTCTTTCTCTCTCTCTCTCTTTCTTTTTCTTTCTCTCCTTCCTTCTCTTCTCCTCTTCCTCCTCCTCCTCCACCTCCTTCTTCTCTCTCTCACTCTCTCTTCCTCTCTCCCTCCCCATATTCCCTCCTCCCTTACTTTTTGTTTGTTTTGGAATCATTTGCCTACAGGGCTTTAAAAGAGAAGCTCCCAGAGGGTTTTCCAGTTCCCTGAAGGGTGGGGAAAGTATAAAGACGTGAAAAAGACCATCTCAGAAGTAAAGAGTACAGTGAAAGCGAGAGGTAAAACATTCAATTAAGGAATTGAATATTTTGTCTGTGTTACTTTGCAATGACCCCTTCCTTCCCTGAAGCCCTCACATGGCATCCCAGGATCGTCGGTGAGAGGTGTCCGATGCTAGTGTCCTTAGGTGGAATGGGAGCAGGAAGCATGGGCACAGAGGGACTAAATAGATTAACAATGGACTTGCGAATCTTGACAACTTTGGGAAATACTTTTTTAAAAGGAAGCTGGAGGTAAATCTCTCCTAGAAATATAAGGAAGAACAATCTCTAAACTTCTGCCTCATGACTTCAATCATTTCTTCTTTACCATTCCATTTCTAAGTCTCCCCTCATCTATATTTATTTAAGAGTAACCAAACCCTATTATCTTCTAACATCTCAGGATTCCCATGATCCTTTCCCAATATGTGACCCCCTCTGTTTGAAACAAAGTCCAGATGGGCCAGCATTTTGCAGCAAAGGGTCAGAGCAAGAGGTAGAACTGGAAGTTTGAGGTCTGTGTAATCGGGGGTGGTGATTATAATGGTTGAAGAGGATTTAATTAGAGATGCCTCAGTGTTCTGAAGTGCTTGTAAAAAAATAGAGAGAGAGATGAGGGCGCTTGGCTGGCTCACTCAGTAGAGCATGTGACTCTTGATCTCAGGGTTGTAAGTTCGAGCCCCACATTGGGTGTAGAGATTACTTTGAAAGGAAAAATAAAAAATAATCTTTAAAAATAAATAAATAAATAAAATAATAAAATAAAATAAATAAATAAAATCATTGGCTATAGATATTAACTATACTTTCTTCACATGATTCCAAGACCCCATATATATATATAAAGGGTTTCCCTCATGCCAGATACCACGAATAAACAGGGAAGTTATTTTTTCTAGATGGAGATGAAGCAGCCCTGCTGATGCAACAGCAGATACATGGTCCAAGGACATTTTGGGATTTTGGAGAGTTCTCTTCTGCTCCCTTGTTTGACAAACACTAACCTGATACAAAGTTGTTTGAATCATTGCCTTTCTGCCTTTATTTGACTGGCTTTTCCCAGGTATCAGCTTACTGGATAAGAAACCTGCCCTGAAATTCTACTTTCCTTGGCCTCCCCTCTGTTGAACTTTGTTGAATAGAATGCCTGATTCCTGCCTAACTTGACTCTCTTCATCCTGGCTCATGCTGAAGCAACTGGACAGCTTGGCTCAGAGTCCAAGGAGTTAGAGCCTGTGACCTCAGGGCTACCCACCCCCTCCCTCACATGGCCTGTTCCTGCCCAGTCTGGTTTGTGAATAGTTCTTGGCAAATACCCCGGAGGAGAATAGAGCCACTAACAATAGCAACTCCCTTTTTAGCTTGAATCTCTTGGTACTCAGGACTGTGAATTTAGGAAAACCCAAAATAACCTATGTAATTACAGTGGGTTACCCTAACAGTCTATTTCTGTTATTACCAACATTCGACGTCACTCCAGTAGATATTTAGCTGCTTGTAGTGGAAAGAGTACTGGGCTTATGGCCAGACAGACCTAGATTTCAGACCTAGTTCAGCTATTTACCAGTTTTATGACATTGGGCAAGTCACTAATTTGAGCCTGTTGGAATTAAATGAGCAAGCGTACATGTAAGTGCTTGGAACCCTGCAAAGTGTTACACAAAGTTAAACCATTGCTATTGAGAAATGGGGGTAGAAAAGTTTTAGGAAAAAGAAGAAATTCAAATCTTCGTGAAGCACTGGAATCAACTTGAAGCGAGATAGTGTTTACCTCTGTTCAACATCATGCTCGGTCTTAAAAAAAAACAAAACTAGGGACACCTGGGTGGCTCAGTCGGTTAAGCGTATGCCTTCGGCTCAGGTTATGATCCCAGGGTCCTGGGATCAAGTCCCACATTGGGCTCCCTGCTCAGCGGAGATCCTGCTTCTCCCTCTCCCTCTGCCTGCTGCTCTGCCTAGTTGTGCTCTCTCTGTCAAATAAATAAATAAAATCTTAAAAAAAAAAACTATAGTCTCCACTTAAAGGTAAAGGAAGTCCTTTTTTAATTTTATTTTTACCTTTTTAAAAGATCTTATTTATTTATTTGAGAGTGAGAGAGAGAGAGAGAGAGGGAGAGAAAGCACGAGCAAGGGGAGGGAGAAGCGGACTCCCCGTTGAGCAGGGAGCCCGACATGGGCTCTAGCCCAGGATCTGGAGATCATGACCTGAGCCGAAGGCAGACACTTTAACTGACTGAGCCACCTAAGTGCCCCTTTAAAGATTTATTTATTTATTTGTGTGTGAGAGAGTTGGGGGGAGGTGCAGAAGGAGAGAGAGAGAGAGGGAGAGAGAGAGAGCGAGAATCCTGGATCAGACTTGCTGCTGAGCTTGGAGCCTGACCTGGGGCTTGATTCCAAGACCCCAAGACCATGACCTCAACCGAAACCAAGAGTTGGCCGTTTAATTGACTGAGCCACCCAAGCGCCCCTATAGTTAAGGGCAGTGTTACTTTTTGTTCATGATGAATTTGGAAAAGGGAAGGATTTGGCGGTTCCTTTCAAGGCAAGGATGGATGAAGCAGGAAGATGAGTCCTCATACGGAATAAGTACAGGAAAGAGGGTTATTATCCACTTACATGCCAACTATGCCACCTTAAACTGGTTTTCTCTGAAATGCAGCCATTGTTTTCATACTTAAATTTTTATTTTATATGTAGTGAAAGAGGCTGGTCCTTCAGACTTAGATGTATTTTTGCCCCATATCACTCTTGTGCATACATAAAAAGGTAAACATAAATGAAAGAAACTTGGTTAAAGGTTTTTTTCTAAGGCAACGCGACTAACTGCCACCTGGCATCGTGATGATAAGATCACCTGATCTCACACATGGTAAAATAGAGAAAAATCACAGCTAGAAGCACCCCCATACCTGCCACCCTGCTTGGATACAAAACAATTCCCCCACCTTGTTGTAATTCTTTGTGCATCAGGTCTGGAAGTACCTTTCAAGGACGTGTGTAAAGCACCTGCCAGAACCACTTACATGATTCTGCCATAACTGTGCTGGCTCCTCATCCTCCTGGGCCCTTAGGGCTGGCTGCTCCTGACATTGCTGTGTTGATCCGTCTTGGGCCTGCAGACCTGGTTGCTACCTTGCACGCAGCACTGTTGTTGCTGCCCCTGCTGCTACCCCTGTTCTTGACCCTTTGGCAGGGCCCGTAGGTTTCATGACTACAGAAGAGGCTGTGCTTTGGATGGATTCACTGGGAAGTCTATAAACAGCAGGTGTGAGAGGCATATTGGACTCCCTTTTCTACAGCATAATCAAAGGGGCTCCCAGACACCTCAAGGACCATGTGAAGCTTCCTGATACTGGCCTTATCCTGATCCCCTTTTCCACGGAACTCCTATGGAGTGGAGAGAACAGCAAAGGTAGAGAAGATGGAGCAGGAGACCAGAAGGGCCTGCTCTCCTCTCTTCCTGTAACTGAGTACAACAAAGGACTATAACTAGACAAACTTTTGAGGTCATCAATTCAAGCTCCCACTTGATGCAGCAATGTCTTCTACAACGTCTCTGCCAAATGGTCCTTCTAGATTCACTTGAGCGTTCCAGAACTAGGAAAAGCATTATTACAAAGCCCCAGTGAACTTCCTCACATACCTTTATTTTCTATATTTATGCTACTATTTCTGTAGGAATTGCTGAGTCAAGGGTATGCACACTACATTTTGATAGCAGGGAACAGACTGTGCATGTGTTCACACATAGGTGTTACAGTGATTTATACAAACTTAGGGCATGGCAGTCACAGGAAGACAGATTACAGTTCAAATAAAGGAAGAATTCCCTAATCATTAAAAATAGATCACAACAGATCACTCTTTGATTGGTGTAGTGAGCATTCAAGAAGAGATTGGACGATTATGATGCTATAGATGGGTATGAGATTAGAGCAGCTAATATACAAGGAATGTCTGAATGCCTTGTGGTAAATTCTAGAGAAACAAAGGAACCTCTCCGATGTGGCAAGTCCATCGGTGGTGGCCCATTTAGGAATGGATTCTTTAACATGAAATGCATTTTCCAGGTGAGCCACAGAAAGCACAAAAAGCTTTGCAGCTTTTAAATGTTCTTCCAGGGGCACCTGGGTGACTCAGTTGGTTAAGCGTCTGCCTTTGGCTCAGGTCGGGATCTCAGGGTCCTGGGTTGGGCTCCCTGCTCCGTGGGGAGTTTGCTTCTCCCTCTCCCTTTGTCCCTCCCTCCTGCTCATGCTCTCTCTCTCTCAAATAAATAAATAAATAAAATCCTAAAATAAATAAATAAATAAAATCCTAAAAAATAAATAAAATAAATGTTCTCCCAAAGGCCTTTGGCTCCATCTTGCTGAGTTGCAGCAGAGACCTAGTGCTGAGCTCTTCTCATCTCTGACTCAATAGTAGGAATGTCCACTGTGTTCCCAACTATGATGGCCTGGGGATTTCTATAACCCCCCACTGATGGTCTCAGGAGATAAATGGGCTTTTCCCAAAGGCAAAGAAGTCGTCCATGTGTCTGAAGCGATACAAACCTACAAGTAGTAAAAACAGCCAGTGGCAAGCTTCTGGCGCAGCTGCTGTTTCCCAACTTTCAAAGGAAATCAGCTTGGAGAGCTCTAAAGTCTTTGTAGGCCTCTGCCCTTTTCCTTTGATGACGTGGCCATCTCCAGCATGCTTCTTCATAGCCTGTGGCTAGGTGGGCCAACAGGGTGACAGCAAGTGGCAGAAACTAGGGCTGGTGGATGCAATGTCTGTGTCACCATTTGGATATGGTTGTGTACATCCAGCATGTCCTCTCTTTTACTGATCTGACCGAAGTTTCCCTCAAACACATTTGAGTGCTTGAATACATCATACTCTCCTCCTCCCTTGTCCAGCTGTCACTGAAGTTTATTAAACTGGTCCACTGCACAGCCAGCCACTGGAAATTCACTAGGGCAGTGACATGGATTTACCACCCACGTTTACAGTTTATCTACCCACCTCCAAGGGGTCTGTAATAGTTTGTTCTTTTTGCCTTATAACAAATGTATGGCTTAAAACAACACACACTCATTATCTCACAATTTCCATGGGTCGGGAGTCTGGGCATGGCTTCAGTGAGTCCTTGCCCAGGATCTCACAAGTATGCAATCAAGGTGTATGCCCGGGCTGGGGCCTCACCTGAAGCTTGGGATCCTCTTTCAAGATCACATGGCTTTTGAACAAATTCATTTCCTTGAAGCCATCCAATTCATGGTACCTCTATCCCAGTTCCTATCTGTTCCCTTTACAACGTAAATCACAATTATTTTTTGTCAGTGAATTCCTTGACAGGTAAGAACCTAGCAGAGTGGTTTAGCATATAATTGTTAGCTTAATCAAGTATTCTATTTGGCTATTTGTAACCCATACCACTTTGCTAATTAGTTTGCTATCATCTAGAGGGCAGAGCCCTTTATCATTCGTTTGTCTCCCTCCAGGGGGAGGTCTAGTCCAGCGCATGGTTTAGCATTGCTCAAATCTGATGTTTTTTTGTTTGAAAAAAATCAGATGCAAGAATAAAGGTAGGAACGGGAGAGCAAGAGAAGGTGTAGCAGAGCAGAGGGATTTTCCGAAAACTCACGGGGGCAGAAAATGGGAGAGGCCCAGAGCATAAGGCAGCCATCTTACTTAAATTTCAAGAAGGCGGTCCACCCCCACGTGACGTCAGAGAAGACTGCAAGAAGCTGAAGACACGCCTCTCGCGAGAGGAAAGATAGCCCAGGAGCAAGTGTACGCCCGTCCGTGCCCCGCCTTCCCTGAGCCCCACCCACTCCCCGGTCCTCACTCCCACCTTGAACCAGCCACGTGTGACGCCATGACGCGTGCGTGCCCGCGACGCAGGGGGCGGGCCCGCAGCGCGCCACCGGAGGAGGAAGTGGTGCGTTTGTTGCTCCCTCTGCGCCCACTGCTGGCTCCCGGGGCGCGGAGAGGGGCAGCTGCTGTCGCCGCTGCGTCGTCCCCTTTACTACTGTTTTCCTCCATGTGCCCCGGCGCCGTCGCTCCCCTTCCTCAGGCCGCCGCTTACCCCGGGGTCTATGGAAGTAATGGAAGGACCCCTCAACCTGGTGAGTAGCCCACAGAGGGTCGTGTCCGCCCTCGGGAGCTCTTGCTTCAGGAGTCCGGTCGCGTCTCCGGCTTGCTGCAGACCCTTGAGGCCGGGAGGCGGGTTTGGCGGGGGTGGGCCTGAGGGGTAGGGGAGGCGAGCAGGCGTGGTCCCCCAGCGGCTCCGCGCAAGCAGCCCCAGAAGTTGCCCCCTTTGGTATCCCCGGGAAGTTATCACGTCCCACTTCCCGCCGCCCCGGGGCTACTCTTGTCGCAGTGCCCTGAGCGAGGGGCTTCCACCAGCCGGGAAAGCCGCCACCTCTTCAGGCTGGAGGCAATGCCTCTAAGCGCCACGTAACCACCTCGTTGCAGCCTGGAGGGGCACTGAAGCCGGCCAGGCAGCAGTGGTGTGTAATGCTGGGTTTAACTTCTAACACATAGGGTCTGAAGTCTGAGCCTCCTTAGTCTGGAGAGTTGGAGTAATAGCCACCCCCATTTTTCCCTCCACCCATTTCTCATCTACATTCAGATGCATAAACCGAGAATCTCCCTTCTCGAATAAGTTAGAGACAGCTGGATAAAAAAGAGGGCCGTCCCTGTTTTTAGCTCCGTTTCATCACTTTAGGCATCATGAAAATACGGTAGGTGTTTGCCCTTCTCAGAAAAAGCACTCGCTCATAGGCTATTGGCATTTCAGATGTTCCCATTAAAACAGCAGCGAGCAACACAAGTTCTTTTCTGACTACTGACTGACTACTGCATCTTTCGGTTTCTTAGAGGGTACCTATTTTGGATAGAGAAGTCAGGTTATTTAAGGTTGTAGACAGGCAGGAGGAACTTTTGGAGTCACAAGTTTGCAGTTTATTTGCGGTAGTGGGCGATGGTGGCATTGGAGAAAGGGAGGTAGGGAGAATTAGTTTCTCAGGTTGGAACTCTGAACCCTAGTGTCGTGGAAGAGCCCTAGGCTGCATTTAAGCCATTCTATAGAGACGCAGTAGAGCTTGGTGGTTTGAATAAGGATTCAGGAGCTAGACTGCTTGGATTTCAGTTCTGGCTTTGTCACTTAATAGTTCTGTGACCTTGGGCAAATTAGTTGACCTCACCCTGTTTCTGGTTTGTTGTGAGGATTAAAGGAGTAAATAGGTGTAAAGGGCTTAGAACAGTACCTTGTACCTAGTACAATGTAAGAGTTAGCTATCATAGTAATCAGACCATAAGCTCTTAATTTAAAATCTCATTTGTAAAATGAAGGCTTGGGCTTGCTGCGCTTGAAAAGCCTAAGATTCTAGGACCTATAGCTGTTGTTCCAAATAACCGATGCCAGGTTAGCTGCTCTGAGAAGCGCCTCCCAGTTTTGAGTGGAGCCTGCCCCCATTGGTAAGAGTTGTTTACACTTAAAAAGAATTGGACAAGATTTGTGAGTTTTTAAAAACCAGGGACATATCTTGCACTTTTTTTGTTTTTAAGGTGACGTATAGTTTACAGTGAAATATAATAGATGGCTCAATACTGAAACTTCACAGGAATATTATTAGAAATAACCAGCAATTTACAGAGTGCTTCAAAGTTCAAGTGTCCTTGCAAAATGACCATTGGTTCAGTTCCAGTTAGCGTCACTTTATTTGGCTAGCAGCTGCAACATAATGCCAGCCAACTGCCCCACTAGTGTGTGGTAGCTTATGAGAAGACTGGAGCTGGGTGACAGTTGTAGATGGAGCAGCAGAATCACCAGTTTAGGGCGCCTGAGTGGCTCAGTTGGTTAAGCCACTGCCTTCGGCTCAGGTCATGATCCTGGAGTTCCAGGATCGAGTCCCGCATTGGGCTCCCTGCTCGTCAGGGAGTCTGCTTCTCCCTCTGACCCTCCTCCCTCTCATGCTCTCTGTCTCTCATTCTCTCTCTCTCAAATAAATAAATAAAATCTTAAAAAAAAAAAAAAGAATCACCAGTTTAGGAAAAATTAGTTAAATGGTGACAGTAGTATTATCTTTCTATAGAGGAGAATTTTGGCTAGAGCCTTGTCAAGTAGGCTAGCATAGTTCCACAATCCAGCCATAAAATATACGTGGACAAGTATCAGAAATTTGGCATCTTGAATTATTACCGTTTGAGATTTGAAAGATCTGAGTTCTAGCTTAGCTGTTTATTGGAAGATAACAGTTGGACAGAGATTAACATTTACTTGAATCATTAAGTGCTAAGTACCAATGAGAAGCCTCTGAATTTGTCACTCAGTTTTAAAAGATGGTTGGTTTTTTTTTTTTTTTTTTTTTTTAAGATTTTATTTATTTATTTGACAGAGAAAGACACAGCCAGAGAGGGAACACAAACGGGGAGTGGGAGAGGGAGAAGCAGACTCCCTGCTGAGCAGGGAGCCCGATGCGGGACTCGATTCCGGGACTCCAGGATCATGACCTGAGCCGAAGGCAGTCGCCTAACCAACTGAGCCACCCAGGCGCCCCCTGGTTGGTTTTTTTTAAGACTATCACTTTTTTTTATGTCAGCAGTTAACCAACTTAGTATCCAGTTGACTAAACGTGAGAAATAGTTCTCAGTGCTATGATTTAATGAGTGCCTGTGAAAATCCCAGTAGTTTATATAGGCTTTTTCTAATGACATTATAGTGTAGTCCAGATTTGTTGTATAAGGGTTTATTACAGTACCTAGGTTTATAATTATGTGTCCTCAGAGCATCCTTGGAATTTAGGAAGAATTGCTTCCCAGTTTTACAGAAAAATAAGCCTAGACTGAGGGAAATTAAGTAATTACTTAGATTGGTGGATCACAACTTATTTTAATATCATGACCTTTTCTAACAATAGTTCTGAATTAATGTACAGTACTCACCATTTTCATTTTAGTATGGTTCTTATTTATATTGAATTGTGGATTCTGTGTCATTAGTGCCTTTGCTTTAGTATTGATTCTCTTATGGAAGGTTTGCAGTAAGGGCCTTATGTGCTTATTTCCTGGCGGTAGATTTTTAAGATACAGAGAGATTGGTTCAAAAATAGTCATTTAAATATATAATACAGATACTGTGTTCTAGTTCTCTGGTTTTTGAAATTGGTCAAAAGAAAAACTAAATCATATTTCCATTGTTGGGGGCAGAGGAATAACTAGTCTTTGGACTGAATAAGTTTTGTTTCATCAGTTTTTTTTCTTTGGTCAATTTTTAATATAGGAAAATTATAACTTATAAAGCTACTTAGTGTATATTTAGGCATTTCTTTCCATTTAAATTTGTCAAAGGGAGTGCTGGTAGCGAATGTCAAAACTTGGCGTGAGATAATTTGTAGTTCTTTGATATGTTTACTGCCTATTTGGGAAGTGATGTCAGACCTTAATTTACACATGACTGTTGCTCATGCTTTGTTTACATACTCTGCAAACTCTTAAGGACAGGGTCCATGTGACTATGTGGCCACAGTTGTATGTGTTTGGCTCTATTAAGTGCCGAGGATGTTTTGTTGAGTAACTGAGCTTCCCTCTAGAGTGGTGATTTCTCTTCTAACACAAGGAATCAGATATATGTTCCAGAGAATGGCCTTGTACATACCTGGACCTTATATAATTATCCCATCTTACTTACGGTGGCAGTAAAATCTTTAAGGTAAAAAAGAGGCTGTTTTGAACCACTTCCTTGTTGCCCTAAAAAATTTCAAGTTC
This sequence comes from Neomonachus schauinslandi, assembly GCF_002201575.2. NCBI lineage: Eukaryota > Metazoa > Chordata > Mammalia > Carnivora > Phocidae > Neomonachus > Neomonachus schauinslandi. The sequence continues at coordinate 92,567,625 of NC_058408.1, forward strand.
ATCCTGTCACAGCTATGTTGGGCCCAATGGAAGCACTCTGGGGAAAGGTGGTAGAGCACTAAGACTTATCCAACAATTACTAAGTGCTAGGATTGGCATCCAGCACTTTACATATATAGTTGACCCTTGAACAATGTGAGGATTAGGGGTGCCAGCCTCCTGTCTGGTCAAAAACTCCATGTATAACTTTTCACTCCCCAAAGACTTTTTTTATGATTATACTGTCAATTTTTAATTATTTATAACATTACTACCTTCCTTAAATTTCTGAATATTCCTTTATTATTTCCACATTTTCTGTATATTCAACAATAATCATAAATAATTTTTTTAAAAGATTTATTTATTTATTTGGAGGGGCGGGTGATGGGCAGAGGGAGAGGGAGAGTGAATCTAAAGCAGACTCCCTGCTGAATGCAGAGCCTGATGTGGGCTTAATGTGACGACTCTGAGATCATGACCTGAGCTGAAATCAAGAGAGTCTAACGTTCAACGGACTGAGCTACCCACGCGCCCCCCCATAAAGAATATTATTAATACATGAGAACATAATTTAAATATGCCTCTGTTATTTCACCAGTATTTACATAAACTTAAATATTTCTCTTTCCATGACCCTAATAGTCTTATTTATTTAATGTTTCAAGTTTTTATTTAAATTCTAGTTAACATATAGTGTACTGTTAGTTTCAGGAGTAGAATTTAGTGATTCATCACTTACATATAACACCCATTGCTCAGTCACAAGTATCCTCCTTAACACCTGTCACTTAGTCCACCGCCCCCCCACCCCCCACCTACCCTCCAGCAGCCCTATTTGTTTTCTGTAGTTAAGAATCTCTCTAATGGTTTGCTTCCCTCCTTTTTTCTTTCCCTTATGTTCATCTGTTTTTTTTTTTCTTAAATTCCACATGTGAGTGAAATCATATGGTATTTGTCTCTCTAACTTATTTCGTTTAGCATAATACTCTCTAGTTCCATCCACATCATTGCAAATGGCAAGATTTCATTCTTTTTGATGACTAATACTCCATTGTATATATATATATATATATATATATATATACCACATCTCTAACCATTCACCAGTTGATGGACATTTGGGCTCTATCCATAATTTGGCTATTGTGATAATGTTGCTATAAATATTGGCATGCATTGTTCCTTTGAATCACTATTTTTGTATCCTTTGGATAAATTCCTAGTAGTGCAATTGTTGGGTCATAGGGTAGTTTTATTTTTAACTTTTTGAGGAACCTCCATACTGTTTTCCAGAGTGGCTGCACCAGTTTGCATTCCCACCAGTAGTGCAAGAGGATTCCCCTTTCTCTGCATCCCCACCAACCCCTGTTACTTCTTGTGTTGTTAATTTTAGCCATTCTGACAAGTGTGAGGTGATATCTCACTGTAGTTTTTATTTGTATTTCCCTGATAATGAGCGATGTTGATCATCTTTTCATGTGACTGCTGGCCATCTGGATGTCTTCTTTGGAAAAATGTCTATTCATGTCTTCTGCCCATTTCTTAACTGGGATTGTTTTTGGGGTGTTGATTTTGATAAGTTCTTTGTAGATTTTGGACTAACCCTTTCTCAGATATGTCATTTGCAAATATCTTCTCCCATTCTGAAGGTTGCCTTTTAATTTTGTTGATTGTTTCCTTGAAGTCCCAGTAGTTCATTTTCGCTTTTGTTTCCCTTGCCTCTGGAGATGTGTCTAGTAAGAAGTTGCTACGACTGATGTCAGTGGGGTTGCTGCCTGTGTTCTCTAGGATTTTGATAGTTTCCTTTCTCACATTTAGATCTTCCATCCCTTTTGAATTTATTTTTGTGTATGGTGTTTAAGAAAGTGGTCCAGTTTCATTCTTTTGCATGTTGCTGTCCAGTTTTCCCAACTCCCTGAAGACTTAACTAATAGCCTACTGTTGACTGAAAGTCTTACCAATAACATAAACAGTTGATTAACACATATTTTGTATATGTATTATGTACCATATTCTTACAATAAACTAGAGAAAAGAAAATACTAAAATCGTACGGAAAATACTTTACAATACTACACTGTAACTGGAAAAAAAAAATCCACGTGTAAGTGGACCTGTGCAGTTTGAACCAATGTTGTTCAAGGGTCAACTGTATTATTTATCTTCTTAGTAGCTGTATATTTCCCCATTTTACTGATGAAGAATTGAAATGCCAAGTAAATGTGATAGTGGGATTTGAAAGCAAGATTCTCATTAAAATAGTGATGTTACTGTTAGATCAGTGTTTGCCTATTTGTTTTGACTGTGATCCACAGTAAGATTTTTATGTAATGACCAGTACACACATACATATGTATATATTACTGCAGAGCTGCCACATTTTGCATATGCCTCTTGAAATTGTGCAAAATGCAGGGGCTCTCATAAATTTCACCCAGAACAAAACTCTAATATTTACTATTACAAATATTTTTTAAAACTTTAAGAGTAATATTTACTATTATTTACTATATAATGTTTCCTATTAGGTTTTTTAAACTCTAATATTTACTATTAGAGCTTAAATATTTACTCTAATATTTACTATTAGGTTTTTTAAAATGCTGGTTTTGACCCACTAAGTTGATTTCCCAACTCACTGGTGGATTGTATCCTACAGTTTGTCTTCACAGCAGATGGTGGCAGTTCTGAAGAAAAGTAAGCTACACTGGAAAGGAAGTAGGAAAAAAGATGCAGCAGAGCTGCATGTGGGAGAAATTGATCCTTAGACTTAAAATCAAAAACAGGTCTTGGACTTCTCTAACACTTGAACAGTTATCGTAAGTATAATTACATTACATTAGTTTGACAGGTCAATTCAGTACTTACTTTACTGTTAGGAGATACTACTTGCCTGTAGGAGACTTACAGTGAATTTATTGGGGAAGGGAGAGTAAATGCAGCTTCTCCTTTGCTCTCTATTGAAGACCCTACCACAAGGTTCAAGAGGACATTACATTTTCCTCTGCCTTTTTGGTATCGTGTTTGTTATGGTGTTCCTCTTGTCATCTTTACGTACAGCTTTCCCCAAGGGCAGGGAAATAAATACATGAAAAGTAATAGAAGGTAATACTGTTTTCCTTTGGGAAAAAGGACAATACTGAATCTGTATTTTTAAAGCAGTTAGTATGTGGAAGTAGGAGGTATTTCTTGGTGGGGGCAGTCACTATGTAATCTAGTTGTAGTTAGGATTTTCACTGGTTGCAGGTGATGAAAGCCACTTAAGATTAGCTAATGCCAAAAGGGATAATTTATTGGAATCAAAAGAAAGGTGCAGGAAGGGCAGGGCTACAGTGTAGGTGGGTCTAAGAACATACGGGACCTGAGACTCAAAGATAATCAGATTCTCCTTCTGCCTCTGCAGGCTTGACTGCTTTACTTCTCTCTGCAGACTTACATTATTTGGTTAATTCCTGAATGTCACATTAGTTACAACCACTTAAAACTTTCTTGACAGACTCTGTGTTCCTAAGCTTGAAAATCTAGTGGAACAAATTCTTTAGGTGTCCAGGGGACGAGGTAATATAAGAATATGGCAACTTCCACAAGAATCCTATTTGATTACCTAGGAAGAAGAGCAGTTAACAGGAGTGGGATTATGTGTAAAGTGTTGGCTGTTTCTGCGGAGGATTCAACAAGGGAGGAATTTGTACAGGGCATACAGTAAGACATTACTAAATCTGAAGCTGTTTTACTTTTTGTAAATGTTTTAGAACATTTTGTAGTATTGGGCTTTCATTTGTACTCAAGAGGGAGTAGGAAAATTCTGGTTAAAATGCTCTAGAGATTGGTTGTTGGATGAAATAGTGAATGAAGTAAGTGCACCAAGGACCAATTATTTCTTTGTATATATGTATATACATATGTGTAGTTATTTTAGATTTTGATGCAGTTTTATTCTGATATTTTTCTGAAATACAGTAATGTTATGTCAGCATTTATCAATCTCCCATCCTTCCATGCGACTTAGCATTCATTCCCTCATCCAGCTAACCCAACAACTGTGAGTAAGTACTGTCTCCTCAGATACTGTTCTGGATCTCAGGCATTCAACAGTGAATGGGACAAGGTCCCAATTCTTACAGAACTTTTGTCCCACGTCTCTAGTTTTCATCTGTTGTGTCCTCATTCCGTATTTTCTTTAATATCTGAAGCATAGTTACTTTGAGTTCCTTGATGTGAATTCCAATATATGGATTATCTCTAGGTCTGTTTCCGTTGTCTTTCTCTTTATTATCAGTCACTTTTTCCGGCTTCACATGCTTAGTAAGTTTATTGTATGTCATGCATTGTGGATGATGTGTTTGTTGTAGAGACTGAAATAGGAATTTTCCTCTAAAGAGTATTTTGTTCTGGTTGGCAGTTAAAATACAGGCAGATCACCATGATCTAGTCTAAATTTGGTTTTTAGGCTTTATTAGGGTGGGCCTATTTTACTTTTACCCATAATGCATAGAGTGTGATCCTTAGTCCCAGGTCTGACCTTCCTGGGGCCTGAACTGAAAGCTCTGGTGTTCGCCAAGGTTACTGTAGTCTGTACAGCCTAAACTGCAGCCTGTCTCCCCAATGTTGTGTGGCTTCTGAAATGTCTGTGCAGTGTCTGCTAGGCCTCCTGGAGTTATACCCTGTGCATGTGTAGCTTAGGCATTTGGTAAGGACCTGAGAGGACTTAAAAAAAAAAAAATTATTTATTTGTCAGAGAGAGACAGAGAGCACAAGCAGGGGGAGAAGCAGGCTCCCCGCTGAGCAGGGACCCCAATGCGGGGCTCGATTCCAGGACCCTGGGATCATGACCTGAGCCGAAGGTAGCCGCTTAACCGACTGAGCCACCCAGGCGTCCCCTGAGAGGATTTTTTATGCCTATTTTTAGGTTGTCTTCTTCACTGCAGTTCCCTCCAATCCTGGACCCTCCTCAAATTCCAGCCTTTTGACTCCAGTCCCCATTCCTCCTTCCCAATTAGATACTGCCGTCTACTTGGGTTTTATTTTTCTGCACTACATTTTGGAAAGTGCTCTCAGAAAGAGAGCCAGGTGAATGTAGTTCTCACCTTGTGCTTTTCCCTTTTCTTGAAAATGTAGCCTTCTGTTACTTTTTTGTTTAGTGTCTGTAAACTGTTTTTTTATATACTGTATCCAGCTTTGTAATTGTCTACAGCTGGAGGTAAGCCAATGCTAGCTACTCCCTCATAGCTGGATCATAAATCTAAATCTCCATGAGAATTCAAGAGGTTCTCAACAAAATTACATCAGTTTATTGTAAACCCTAAATGCCAGAGAGTACTTTAATATGAGATTGTAGTATCATGAAATCTAATACTTAGTACTCAGTGACAAGTATCACAATCTCATGAGGATTGGCCAGTCACTGCTTTCCCTATGTAAACATCTATTTCTAGGGCTGCCTGGATAGCTCAGTCAGTAGAGCATGTGATTCTTGATCTTGGGTTGTGAGTTGAAGCCCCACATTGGGTGTAGAGTTTACTTAAAGAAAAAATTTTCTAGATAGAGTTTGAGGCAGCTTACAATGAAAGATGAAGATGCCATACTATTAATATATGAATTATACAGTAAAGTATTCCAAGATTTAGGAGCTTAAAATAACACACATTTGTTTTCTCACAATTTCTGTGAGGCAGGAATAAGGGCATGGCTTAGTTGGGTCCTTTGCTATAGGGTCTCTCAAGACTGCCCTCAAGGTGTCATCTGGGGCTGCAGTCCCATTTGAAGGTTCCACTGGGTCAGGAGCTACTTCCGTGCTCACTCACATGGTTGATGGTAGGATTTAATTCCTTGAAGGCTTTGTAATCAGCGTTTGGATTCAGTTCCTTGCTGGTTGTTGGCAGACTACGCTCAGTTTCTTCCACGTGAGCCTTTCCATAGGGCAGTTCACAACAGGACTGGTGGCTTAGTTAAAGTGAGCAAGGGAGAGAAAGTGCTACCAAGATGAAAGTGACAGTCTTTTATAAACTAATCATAGAAACAACATCCACCACCTTTGCTATATTCTGTTCCTTTAGATGCAAGTCACTAGGTTTAGCACACATTAGAGGGGAAGAGATTACATAAGCGTGTGAATACCAGAAGGCAGGGGTCATTGGGAGCTACATCAGAATCTGCTTACTACAGTTGTTGATAGAGAAGCAAAGAAAATAACTGAATCAACAAAGAATATCAAGAAAATATAATTGTGTGGGACTACATCAAACTAATAAGCTGCACAGCAAAGGAAATCATCGACAAAATGAATGGGAGAAAATATTTGCAAATCCTACATCTGATAAGGTGTTAATGTCTAAAATATATCAAGAATTCATATAACTCAATAGCAGAAAAGCAAACAATCCAATTAAAAAATGGGCAGAGGGGGGCGCCTGGGTTGCTCAGTTGGTTAAGCGTCTGCCTTTGGCTCAGGTCATGATGTCAGGGTCCTGGGATCGAGCCCCTCATCGGGCTCCCTTCTCCTCAGGGAGCCTGCTTCTCCCTCTCCTCGTGCCTGCCACTCCCTGTGCTTGTGCTCTCTGTCAAATGAATAAATCTTTTAAAAAAAATGGGCAGAGGATTTGAGTAGACATTATTCCTTTTTTTTTTTTTAAGATTTTATTTATTAGAGGAAGAGAGCATAAGTGATGGAGAAGTAGGATACCGTCCTGAGCAGGGATCCTGACGCAGAGCTCAATCCCAGCACCCTGGGATCATAACCTGAGCTGAAGGCAGACACTTAACCAACTGAGCCACCCAAGCACCCCAAATAGACCTTTTTCTATAGGAGACATGCAGATGGCCAACTGGTACATGAAAAGATACCTAAATCACTGATAATCAGGAAATGCACATCAAAATCACAATGAGATACCATCTTACCTATGTTAGAATGGCTAATATCAAAAAGGCTAGAAGTGACAATTGTTGGCTAGGATGTGAAAAAAAAGAGAACCCTTGTGCACTATTGGTGGGAATGCAAATTGGTGCAGCCACTGTGGAAAACAGTATGGAGGTTCTTCAAAAAATTAAGACTAGAACTACCTTATGATCCAACAGTTCCACTTCTGGGTATTTGAAGAAAATGAAAACACTAACTTGAAAAGATATATGGACTCCATATTCATTGAAGCTTTATTTATTTATGTATGTATGTATGTATGTATGTATTTATTTGACAGAGAGATAGCGAGAGCAGGAACACAAGCAGGGGGAGAGGGAGAAGCAGGCCTCCCCGACGTGGGACTCGATCCCAGGACCCTGGGATCATGACCTGAGCCGAAGGCAGACGCCTAACAACTGAGCCACCCAGGCGCCCGAAGCGTTATTTATAATAGCCAAGATATGGAAACAGCCTAAGTTTCCATTGATGGATGAATGGATAAAGATGTGGTACTTATACATTGGGCACACACACACACACACACACACAATGAGATCTTCCCATTTATGGCAGAATGAATGGACACAGAGGGCATTATGCTATGTGAAGTAAGTCAGAGAAAGACAGATGTGTGATTTTACTTACATATGGAACTTAAAAGGCAAAAAAAAAAAAAACAGGCTCATAGAACAGATTGGTAGTTGCCTTAAGTGGCGGTGAGGGGGTGGTCAGAATAGATGGGAGGAGGTCAGAAGGTACAAACTTGTAGTTATAAATAAGTCCTGGGATATAATGTATAGCATGGTGACTGTTGCTAATAATACTGTATTGCGTATTTGAAAGTTGCAAAGATAGTAGATCTTAAAAGTCTTCATCTGAAGAAAAAGTTTTGGGGCAACTGGATGGTTCAGTTGGTTAAGTGTCCAACTCTTGATTTCGGCTCAGGTCATGATCTCAGGGTCATGCTTAAGATGCTCTCTCTTGGGTGCCTGGGTGGCTCGGTTGGTTAAGCGACTGCCTTCGGCTCAGGTCATGATCCCGGAGTCCTGGGATCGAGTCCCACATCGGGCTCCCGGCTCAGCGGGGAGCCTGCTTCTCCCTCTGACCCTATCCCCTCTCATGCTGTTTCTCTCTCTCTCTCTCTCAAATAAATAAAATCTTTAAAAAGAAAAAGATGCTCTCTCTCCCTCTCCCTCTGCTCCCCACCTCTTAAAAAAAAAGAAAGTTTTTTGTAATGTATGGTGTATGATGTTAAATTATTGTAGTGATCATTTTCTAATATATACAAATATCAAGTCATGTACACCTGAAACTAATAAAATGTTACATGTCAACTATACCTGAATTAAAAAAGAAAATATCCTGTGGGAAGCAACTACTAATGATTAGTTAACTGTGATGTATTAGAATGGAAAAGATAATCAGGACAGAAAAGACTAATTTTTTATTTTTATTTTGAAGTATTTTATTTTGAAGTATAGTTGACAGTGTTATATATTAGTTTCAGGTGTACAACATAGTGATTTAACAATTCTGTACATTACTCAGTGCTCACCATAAATAGTCACCATCTGTCACCATACAACGTTGTTATGTTGTTATTGACTATATTGCACTTTTCATCTCCGTGACTTATTTTATAACTGGAAGTTTGTATCTCTTAATTATCTTCACCTATTTCGTTCATCAGCCCACCCCTCTTCCCTCTGGCCACCACCAGTTCTCTGTTTATGAGTCTGTTTCTGTTTTGTTGTTTTGGAAAACACTGATTTTTATGAAAGATTTATATACACTTTTATAAAATCCAGAGGGTTAAAACAGACAAAATATTGAGCTCATTTGTTTATCAGCAAGGGAGATGAAGATGGGTTAATGGAATTGAAGCTCTTGAAGAGTGTTAGGTTCCTTTTTCCGACTAACAGTTTCCTGGTCAGGATTGATACTTTAAGAAAAAGATAAATAAAATTTAAGCTTAATTTGTTTTGTTTAGTAGCCAAAATAGATGCATTCTTGGCTTAAACATTTTTTTTTTTAAAGATTTTTTTTTTATTTATTTATTTGAGAGAGAGAGAGAGCACATGAGAGGGGGGAGGGTCGGGAGGGTCAGAGGGAGAAGCAGACTCCCTGCCGAGCAGGGAGCCCGACACGGGACTTGATCCAGGGACTCCAGGATCATGACCTGAGCCGAAGGCAGTCGCTCAACTGAGCTACCCAGGCGCCCAGCTTAAACATTTTTTGACTGGTTAGTGAAACCATTCATAAAGACCTGGAGTGTCTTTTACCCTTTCTTAATGAATATGAAATATTGAGATACAGCCTTTTCCATAAATCAGTGCATCTTGAAATACTTGGCAACCCCCCCCCCATGTTATCAGAATTAAAATATATCACTGCCCAGACTGCTTTTAGAATCTCTCAACCAACATTCCCATTTCAGTTGCTTCTTGTTCCTGTTTTATTTTGAATTACCAAAGAAACTTATTTATAGACTTAGTATGTTTAATGGCTGTGATTCTACCAAGAACAGTATTTAAAGAGATTAATTTTAACTTAACAGGATCTTTAAAAATTGTTTTAAAAATAAGTATTGGGGTGCCTGGGTGGCTTAGTAGGTTAAGTGTCCGACTCTTGATCACAGGGTTGTGAGTTCAAGCCCCAGCATGGAGCCTACTTAAAAAAAAAAGAAAAAGGAAGTATCAATAATAATAAATAAATAAAAATAAGTATTACCAAAATAAATTTCCTATAATATCTTCAGTTAGAAAAAAAAAAAGCAATTTAGTCTCCCCAACTACATTGTGAACTTGATGGCAAGTACCGCCAAGGCTTCTCTTGTCTTTTAACTAGTTTAATTTTCATAATACTCTTATTTTAGAGATGGGAAAACTCAGGCAGAAAGTTAAGAAAGCCAATTTCATGTGTCTAGTAAGTGTTCAAGCTGAGATTTGAACCTAAGCAGTCAAGCTCTGTATGGAGTCTGGGCTTGCTGGGTGTCTAACAAGAACTTAGTAGGAACTGTATTTTTTTTTTTTTAATAGGGAATTTGATTGCTATGATGCCAGATGACCTAGAGTAGGTGTGTGTTTTTATTTATTTATTTATTTATTTATTTAAAGATTTTATTTATTTATTTGACAGAGAGAAACACAGCGAGAGAGGGAGCACAAGCAGGGGGAAGTGGAGGGAGAAGCAGGCTCCCCGCTGAGCAGGGAGTCCGATGCAGGGCTCAATCCCTGGACCCTGGGACCATGACCTGAGCTGAAGGCAGACGCTTAATGACTGAGCCACCCAGGTGCCCCAGGTGTGTGTTTTTAAATGAGCTGTAACTCCTGAATTGGCAGAGTGATCAGAGATTGGACTTTACATGGGGAGGTTTTAGTGAATTCAAGACGAGTAGGAGATACTGTTCTCACCACTTAAGAACTTTTTTGGTGTTCAAGAAACAATTTATTCTGTTACTGTGGAGCTTGAAGTTGAATTAGGGAGCTTCATAAGTATAGTACAAGGTAGAAAGTGGTTAATGTCATCAGAGACACAGATGCAGCATCAGAGTGAGGTGACCTCAGAGAGCATCTCATCCCTGCTTCTCAGTGTGTGTCTAGGAGCCAGCTGCTTCACCTGCACCCGCTCTAGACCTACAGAATCAGTCTGCATTTTAACCAGATCCCCAGGTGACTTGTATTCCATTAAAACTTAAGCACCAATCTGGTCCATGTCTATCATTTTACAGAGCCTGAAGAATGAAGTAATTGAGTTAGTGGGAAAGCCAAAACTTGAGTCCAGAGCCCTGGGTTCATGGTAGGGATGGATCTGCACTTTGCCATGCACAGTTAGGAGGTACTTTGGAATTTCAGAGCAGGTTTGTCTCTTATGTATGGCTTTTCTTGCAAAGCTCAGAAAGGTTAAGCCACCTGCAGATTCACCCCTTTCTTTTTTTCTTTTACCACCTAGACTTAGAGCCTTGTTGATAGAGTGCCAGTTGCTTTATATTAGCAGAACACATTACTTAGAGAAACTGTGTTGATCATAACTTAGCTTTCTTCATGTATAGTCTCTTCCCAAAAGATCTGTATCATTTCTGGGTACTATAAAATACTCCTGTGTTAGAACATATAGTCATTTCTTTTACCCATTATTATTTTCAGGAATAAATTGAGGTTTAGAGAGAAAGTTTAGTTATTATTTGAAGAATAAAAGCCTCTGAAACAGTTGAAATGGATGATCTTGCTTTTAAAGAGTGTTGCTGTGTCTTCCTTCCAAAAATAGAAGGGAAAATGTAAACAACAGGCATTGCCAGGAGGGCTGTTTTCTACTTTTGTCTTCACCTCTGTTTTAGATTGAGCATGATTTGCAAACATGCCCAGAATATTTCTAATCTCAGTTGCAAAACTGATTCTCTGAAGTATTTTTGTGAGGCATCTGTGGCACAGTTTTTGAAAAACATTCAAGTTAAGCCACTTTACACCTGACAGTACAGATTTGCTTTTTGCCTTCTTAAAACATTGAGGTAAAGGGATGCCTGGCTGGCTCAGTTGTAAGAGCATGTGACTCTTGATCTCGGGGTCCTGAGTTCAAGCCCCATATTTGGTAAAGAGATTACTGAAAAAGTAAATAAACTTAAAATTTTTCTAAATTGTGGTAAAGTACACACAGCATAAAATATACTCTATCATTTTTAAGTACACGGTGTAGCAGCAAGTATATTCACTTACCGTGCAGCAGGTCTCCAGAACCTTTCACCTCGCAAAACTGAAACTCTACACCTTCAACAACAGCTCCTCACTTTTCTCTCACCACCCCCTGGCAACCACTATTTCACTTTCTGTTTTGATGAGTTTGACTACATTAGGTACCCACATAAGTGGGATCATACATATTTGTCTTTTGGTAACTGGCTTATTTTCTATTTTATTGTTAGCATAATGCTCTCGGAGTTCATCCATGTTGTAGCATGTGTTGGAATTTCCTTCCTTTGTAAGGCTGACTACGAATTCCCTTGTGTGTGTGTATATATATTTATATACCGCATTTTGTTCCTCCGTTGATCTGTTGATCCCATGTTCTGACTGCTGTGACTAATGCTGCTGCGGACCTGAGTGTACGGTGCTTTTCACTTCTTTCTTAAGCTTTGCTAAATCATCTGTGAGTTTGTGAGGAAAACTACACTAGTTAGAAGAATTGAGTTGATCATTTCTTTCTTCTTTGCTGCTAATTGTATAACCTTAGGTGAGATATGTGGCCCCTAGGAGTCTGCTGGACGTCCTTATGTCAGAAAGGGAAATACATAAAGTTGTAGGAATTCATAAAGTGTAGCACAGATGCGAAGAGGCCAGTGACTACTTATTAATCGATTTTCCTTTACATTCGGGGGCACTTTAGTCATTTGCTTTCAGAAGTTCTGAGTTTGTTGTTTTGTGGTCAGTGGTACCTGAAAAAGAAATCACTGTAATATTAATTAAATATTTGTATAGTCAGGGGTGCCTGGGTGGCTCAGTCATTAAGCATCTGCTTTCGGCTCAGGTCATGATCCCGGGGTCCCGGGATCGAGCCCTGCGTCAGGCTCCCTGCTCGGCGGGAAGCCTGCTTCTCCCTTTCCCACTCCCCCTGCTTGTGTTCCCTCTCCTGCTGTGTCTCTGTCAAATAAAAAAATAAAATCTTAAAAAAAATTTTTGTATAGTTAATTTTTCAACTGTACAGTGCAAATTTTTATCTTAAAAACAAATAGTAACTGTAATGTTGGAAGGGAAGAATGAGTTGATATAAGAGAAGCTTGACTTTTCTGGAAATTTCCTGATTTTAGTTGTTGAACGATACAAACTAGTGAAAGGATCCACAAGATGACTTTTGTTTTGAAAGGTTGTTAAAAATCAAGTAACTACACATTTTAGGTAGCAATCTGTGATTGTAACTCTTGGTTAATCTCTGAAGAGTGGAAGAATGTGAGTCACTGAAGTAGTTAAGTGCCTGGTGTGAAATGTAATGGTTTATTGGTAGAGTTGAGAAAAGTTGCCAATCCTTTCAGATGCTACAGCTCAAGGAGCTATCCATTAGATTTCTTACCGATATAGCTGTAATGGTTTGATGTGTGGCAAAAAAGGGCATCATTTATCTTGTCCAAAAAAAAAAATTTTTTTTAAGAGATTTTATTTGACAGAGAGAGAGAGCACAAGTAGGCAGAGAGGCAGGCAGAGGGAGAAGCAGGCTCTCCACTGAGCAGGGAGCCCAACATGGGGCTCGATCCCATCATGACCTGAGCCGAAGGCAGACGCTTAACCGACTGAGCCACCCAGGTGCCCCTAAAAAATTTTTTTAAGTCATATCTTTTTATATAATTCAGAGGAATTTGGGAATGTTTGTCTTCTAGGCTCATCAACAGAGCAGACGAGCAGATCGTTTATTAGCTGCAGGGAAATACGAAGAGGCTATTTCTTGTCACAAAAAGGCTTCAGGTGAGTATTCTTCTAAAGAAATACTGAGTCTAAAACTGGAGGGCAATTTCTTTTCTCCAGCCATCTCTCAACAAGTTATTCAGAATGAAAGTCTCAGTAGTAATGATAGGGTGTTGCCCTGCATGTACAAGGTTGACAGTACTGACCCACCAGGACATCGGTTTGGATTACTTTTCAAGTGAGTATGTTGGATTTCCTAGTTCCTCCTAACCTAGTCTTCCTAAACTATGAAGGTTGCATATGCCATATTGGTAAATGACTCTGGACACAGCTTTCTGAATCCAAAGATTCCTAAAGGTAGAAGTGATTGCAAGAAGTCTACCACTTTATCTTAGTTGTTATGGAAAATGAATTTCAAATAGCCGTTTTGGGTTATGAAAGTAATAACTAAATTTTAACCGATTAGTTTTCGCTGAATTTGTTTTCTAAGATGCTGGTAATACTCTTTGTTTAGCTTCTTTCTGAATATTTCATCTGTACATTCGTGCCTATGGTATCATGCTGATGATCGCTTTCTTTTAGGTATGAAATTTAGAATTAATGACTTCTTATCAAACAGTTATTTTATCCCAGTCAGTTGCAGTTTAGCATATGTTGAACTCAGAAATAGATATTTGGGGTCTGTTATGTAAAGACTGGTTTCTGTTGGCTGATTAACAAACCTAAAAACTTCGGGGAGGGAGTGATTTACTCATGCTGCATTCAAAATAGGCCACCTTTCTTAGAGCGAGGAAGACACTATTTTTTTCTAGGCCACTGTGATGATTAAAACCATGTTGTTTCTTGGCAGAGTGTACCCTCCAGTGTTGCCTTAGGGCTGGACTACAGACCACACGGTGGATACTGGTTTGACTAAGTTCTTTTATGTCAGTGATTTTTGCCTACACGCCCGTGATTTTCAGAGAAAATTTCAAGTCTTATTTTTAAAAGAATTAATTTTGCCACTGAAGTGTACCCCTTCAGCAGTAAGGCTGAGGGCCTAATATGTACCCTGTAAGTCTTTGTGAATTTTTATGGTGAGTTTCATGGAGAGCTTTATACAGAATTAAACTTGGCAGCTAGTGCTCTTTAAATCTTTCATAAACGGTATTTTGTTGTGAATCAAATTGTTAAATTTATAGTCACCTTACAGAAAAGACAGTGTACTACACTATTAAAAAAAAAAACAAACAGTGTTGTGTAGGGTGACTGGGTGGCTCAGGCGGTTACGGGTCTGCCTTTGGCTCAGGTCATGATCCCAGGGTCCTGGGATCGAACCCCTGCTCAGTGGGGAGCTTGTTTCTCCCTCTACCTGCCACTCCTTCTGCTTGTACTCTCTCTCTCTCTGTCAAATAAAGAAAATATTTTTAAAAAATGCTGTGGATGAATGCCACTGAAATAATACCTTTGATTAGATAACCCGCAGTGGTTGTGGTTACATGTATATAAAATAAAATACAGTGGAGTGACCAGCATTATGTTGTGCATTGAGCAGTAGGAGATTCTGAGTATATAAAAGGGAGAAAGGTCTCCTTCATTCCTAACCTATATCCCTGTCTTTTTTTTTTTTTTTTTAAGATTTTATTTATTTATTTATTTGAGAGAGAGAGAGAGAGAGCACAAGAGGGAGGAGGGTCAGAGGGAGAAGCAGACTCCCTGCTGAGCAGGGAGCCCGATGTGGGGCTCGATCCAGGGACTGCAGGATCATGACCTGAGCCTAAGGCAGACTCTTAACCGACTGAGCCACCCAGACACCCTCTACATCCCTGTCTTTATTTGAGGAGTTAAGATTGATGTTGGGCTTTACACGCCCCTTCCTACTTTCTCAGTATCTGCATTCTGCCACATTCTCAGGAGTAGAAAAGATAAAGGCAGCCTTTTGGATCCCATTAGCTCTAATTAGGGAGACAGAATTTAAGTGTGATTAGTTAATCCCACTGAGCTGATTTGATTTGGAGTTCAGACTTGGTTAAAAATAGCCTTGTGGGGCGCCTGAGTGGCTCAGTCATTAAGCTTCTCCCTTCAGCTTAGGTCATGATTCCTGGGATCGAGCCCTGCATTGGGCTCCGCATCGGGCTCCCTGCTCAGCGGGAAGCCTGCTTCTCCCTCTCCCACTCCCTCTGCTTGTGTTCCCTCTCTCGCTCTGTCAAATACATAAATAAAATCTTTAAAAAAAAATAGCCTTGTGTTCCAGAGTGGAGTTGAAAATTGACGTGGTTAGGGGTGCCTGGGTGGCTCAGTCGTTAGAATTCTTACTTGTGGTCTTACACAGTCCACTTCCCTAAGTGGGTTTCATTTTTTTCACAAATAGCGAAAAGAGCAAATTTACTTTATTTATAAGTACATATTTTTAAGATTTTGTTTTTAAGTGATCTACACCGAACGTGGGGCTGAGCTTAAAATCCTGAGATCGAGTCACACACTACTGACTAAGCCAGCTAAGTGCCCCTTAAGACCCAAATTTTATTTATTTATTTATTTATTTTTATTTTTTAAAGAGTTTATTTATTTTTGACAGAGAGAGTGTACAAGCAGGAGAAGCAGCAGGCAGAGGGAGAGGGAGAAGCAGACTCCCTGCTGAGCAGGGAGCCCGACGCAGGGCTCGATACCAGGACCCTGGCATCATGACCTGAGCCGAAGGCAGTCTGTATGCAGCTATTCAGACTTACTATAGGAATAAAGGGCAAAAGTTGAGAAAAAAATATAAGTATGGCTAGAGCAAAGGCTATAGAACCAACTGTTTTCTGTTGGGGAGAGACCATCCAGTTAATCTGTATCTTAAAGACTATGATGGAAACTGGCAGACAACAAAACCATTTAAAATATTTGAATTAAGATGACAGAAACATTGCCTTGTAGTATCTGCAAAAAGGCAAAAAGGAACTTAATGTAGGGATGAGAGACACTGAAAAGTTTATAGTAAGCAAGAAATAAAAAATGGAGATTGTGCGTGATCTATTATTATATTACTTTTCATTTATACCGTTTTGTTCCACAGTATATAAAAGGCCTTAGAAAGGAATATAGCAAAATATAAAATGTAATTAGAAATAAGCAGATGAGGAAGCCACAGAAAGATAAAATGAGGAGTGCCTGGAAGCATAGTTCACAAAATGCACCATGAGTTCTTGCTTATTTGATAGAAGGAGAACTTGGCTTTGAGCTTTCTAGAAGGTAGCTCAGAGAGGAAAATTAGGGATTTTTACAGTGACTTTTTAAATCCAAGTAAATTAAGTCACCCAAGAACTGATCCTAAGGTCAGAGAGAAGTTTATTGAATTACCATTTATGGTCTTCATAAAGGACATTATTCTATCCTCAGCAACTTGCTTACAATAAATAAGTCAGCAGGTTCTTATGGCTCTTAACTACCTGATTCATGGTAGGTTGATGGGATAGCTCAGAAATAATTCAATAAAAGTAGTTCTATAGGAGGCCAAAATGATATAGTCCAGGTATTCATGTGGGTAAAAAGACACTAATAATCAGTCTCTGATTTTGATTTGTGATCAAAATGAGTAGTAGGGTTTTGATAGGTTCCTGTTTAATTTTAATCCTTCCCGATCCTATATTTCTAATTAGGCCATCTTTACTTTCTTAATTATGAAATCTACAAGGATTTTGAAGAAAAACCCCTTCAAAATGGGGTAGAGAATATCTCCAGTTGGTTACCACTGACTTCTTTCTTGGAGAAGTTAAGAATCCTGTCTTAAAATCCCCACCTTGTTTCTGTTCAGGAACAGGATAACTATGTAGCAGAATTGCTTCTAAAACCAGTTCTTTTTGTCCTAGGAGTACTAAAACTCTTCCTTTGACCTGTTGATTAAAAGATTATGACACTCATATTAATGTGCCTTTTTTTTTTTAACCAGCATATCTTTCTGAAGCCATGAAGCTCACACAGTCTGAGCAGGTGAGACAATTTCTTAGTATTTGTGATAAGGGTTAGAAGGATTTTCTTGTGGAGACTTGAACTGTGTGTAAAATAAAGTATTGCGCCCCTCTCAAAACACCGTAGTCCAAAATACATAAGTTGGATAAGAGAAGAGTACTTCAGAAATTAAAACTCAGTGAACTGCTATCAGTGTCCCAGACATGGCATGCAGAAACTTCTGTTTTTTCTTAGTTACTCCTAGATCTCAGATCACCAGATGTGTTCCTTAGAGACTTCTAGGGCCTCTCCTGAGCATTAGCTCACAGAGAGTAAGCAGGTCTGGCCAAGGGGGAAACCAGTTGGCCTTCCCTTTGCATGCCAAAAATAATTTAAATCTGAATTTGTCTTTTCCTGAATTCCTAAGCAGTTCTGGTACCTTTAAATTTTGTTTCACCAACGGTTTTAAATTTCTTCTGTGTTTGGGGAGGGCCTTTATCTTTGGATAAAGGTTTTGAAAATACCTTTATCCAAAGATGATTTTCTAATTATAAAAGTGGCAGGGTACATAGGAGATACTCAGTAGTGTTTGTCTAATTGAATTAAGGAGATCCTTAGGGGATATCAGCGGGCAGGGAAGAAATACCACTTCCTCAAACTGAACCAAGAGAACCTGAAAGTTATGTTCTATTCCATGCTCTTCCCTTGGTATAGAACTGCTCATGTTAGCCATGTAATACAAACATGCACTGAGCCTCCTGAACCCTTGTTAATAAAAAGGGATTTTAGCTGGGGCACCTGGGTGGCTCAGTTGGTTAAGTGTCTGACTTTTTTTTTTTTTTTTTAAGATTTTATTTATTTGTCAGAGAGAGCACAAGCAGGGGCAGCGGCAGGCAGAGGGAGAAGCAGGCTCCCCGTTGAGCAAGGAGCCTGACGTAGGACTTGATCCCAGGACCCCGGAATCATGACCTGAGCCAAAGGCAGATGCTTAACCGACTGAGCCACCCAGGCATCCCTAAGCATCTGACTCTTGATTTCAGCTCAGATCATGATCTTAGGGTCCTGGGATCGAGCCCTACTCTGGGCTCTGCACTCAGCCTGGAGTCTGCTTAGAGATTCTCTCTCTCCTTCTCCCCCCATCTCTCTCTCTAATAAATAAATCTTTAAAAAAAGATCTTAACTAGTTGTAGAATGAATATCTAAAGAGGAAAGTTTTCTAATTTTAAGCTTAGTACAAATGGCATTTCACAGGGGTAGGGTTGTTCAAAAAAGTTTTCAATATGTTGATTTGGAAAGGACTTCTGACTTTCTGAATGAATGGGGTTTTGTTTATGAATAAAAAAGTTAGCTTATCTAAGATAGAAAGGTCCAGTTATTTTGTTTTTGCTTTTTTGTTTAAAAAATTTTAAAACATCATATCAGAATAGAATTCTGATTGAATCACATTGTCATTATTATTATTTTTTAGACCACTGTTTTTCTCACTTAGAATTTTTTTTAAAGCACCCAGTATGGTTAACAGAATGCCATAGCATTTTAAACAAAATATTAAAGCTTTTTTTCCCCCACACACTTTACTGTGGATATGTTACTTTTACAAGTAGAAAATTGTTAACAGAAAGTTTCCACAAATACTCATTGACAACACGTTCAGCATAGAAAATGTGGAAAATACAGTTGAGTCTTGAACAACTTGAGGCTTACAAGTGCCAGCCTCCTAAATAGTCGAAAGTCTGCCTAAACTTCCCCCCCCCATCCAAAACTTAATTACTGATATTCTGTTGACCAGAAGCCTTAACAATAACATTAACAGTTGATTACACATACTGTGTATGTTGCATGACTATATACTGTATTCTTATACAGCCATAAGCTAGAAAAAAGAAAATAATAAAATCACAAGAAAGAGAAAATACGGTTAGCGTACTGTCCTGTATTTGTCGACTCTATATAGGTTAAAGTTTCTGTTGCCTGTTTATGGGATGAATTGTCTGTTAGTACCGACATCAGTACTGTAGATGTTACATGTATTACTGACATGAGACATCAGAAATAAAAATGTGAAAAGAACTCATTTATTTGCAGGTATAACAAACAATGCATGCGCTGATAACGAAGAAGAAGCAATATGGTTGCTTTATGGTAGACCAGCCTAAACACTAATGTATGACTCATTCATTATAGAATGTTTATGGTGTATAGTGTTACAGTCATATTCATAATACAGTGTTGGAAATATTGTTACATCTTTAAAAACCCACTTACCTGTGATGATAGGCTAATATGTGGTTTCTCCCGTTTACGGGAGAGGCGTACCAAATGGTAATGTAATTCTTTGAAAGCAAGGTCATAAAACAGTAAGAAAACTTCATCATGATGCCCATGTAAAGGTAGACTGCTTACACACAAGCCTTGCACATGGTGTCAGACATAGTAAATGAATACTTCAGCAATGTTGAGGACAGACAAACATTTCATGCGGTTCTTGCAGCATAGTTACTAGATTTTCACATGAAGCTGCTCACACACAGGTAAGTTCATTAACTATATGGCATGATGATTTACTCTTCATTAAGTGGAAGGAGATCATAAGGTTTTTGTGTTATCATAAAAGTTTTTGTTTTTTTTTTTTTCTTTTTAAATAGGCATTTGTTCACAAATCAGGTTGACTGGGCTCAGCTGGGCAGTTGTCAGTTGAGGGGGTGGGGAGCTATCATGCAGTCAGATGGTGGCAGCTGATGATGTCATCTCCCAGGTGGCTTCTCCCGTCCGGTGCTGGGATGGGGAGACTTAGCACGGCCTGAGACAGCTAGGGCTCCTCAGGTAGCACAGCATCGTTCTCCTCCTCCTCCTCTTTCTGGTCTCTGTAACCTGGCCACGTGGCAGTTGAAGTTTCCCAGCACCATCCCTTCTTCTGCATTGTTCCTTGAATTGACCCCAAAGGCTCACCCAGGTTTGAGGGGAGGGTATTAGACTCCGTCTCTTGATAGGACTGTTCAAAAGTTTATAGACGTGTTAAAACTACCACAGTGGGGCTCTCCTGCCCTGGTTGGTCCACACCCCAGCTTTGCCTTTTGGCTCTGTGACCTTGGGCATGTTCCTGAGTCTCTCTCTTCCTCAACTGCCATTCATTCATTCGTTTTGTTTATTTTTTTTTTTTTCGTTTGTTTATTTTTAAGTTTAGTTGATAATTCAGTGTTACATGAGTTTCAGGTGCACAGCATAGTGATTTGACAGTTATGTGTATTAGGCAGTGGTGACCATAAGTATAGTTCCAATCTCTCACCATACAATGTTACTCCAGTATTAATGACTGGATTCCCTGTGGTGTACTTCTCATCTTCATGACTTACTTATTTTATAATGGAAGTTTGTACCTCTTAATCCCCTTCACCTATTTTGTCCATCAACCCATCCCCCTCCCCTGTGGCCACCACCAGTTCTCTGTATTTGAGTCTGTTTCTGTTTGTTCAGTTGCTTTTTAGATTCCGCATACAAGTAAAATCATATGGTATTTATCTTATCCCTGTTTTATTCACAGGTGGTAAGATCGCATTCTTTTTAATGGCTGGATAATATTCCGTTTATATACACCACATCTTTTTTTATCCATTCATCTATCCATAGATACTTAGGTTGTTTCCATATCTGGGCTATTGTAAATAATGCTTCAGTGAACGTAGGGTGTGCGGAGATCTTTTCGAATTAGTGTTTTTGTTTTGTTTGGGTTAATACCTAGTAGTGGAATTACTGGGTTCTATGGTGGTTCTATTTTTAAATTTTTAAGGAACCACCATAGTGGCTGCACCAGTTGCATTCCCGCCAGCTGTGGGTTCTTTTTTCTCCACATCCTCACCAACACCTGCTGTGTCTTGTGTTGTTGATTTTAGCCATTTTGACAGGTGTGAGGTGATACTTTATTGTGGTTTTCATTTGCATTTCCCTGATTGGTAGTGATGTTGAGCATCTTTTCATGGGTCTGTTGGCCATGTGGATGTCTTTTTTGGAGGAATGTCCATTCGTGTCTTCTGCCCATTTTTTGGATTTTTTTTTTCATAAAGTTTTATGAATGCTTTATATATTTGGATATTAACCCCTTATTGGATTCATCATTTGTGAATACCTTCTCCCATATTGTAGGTTGTTGCCTCTTCATTTTGTTGATGGTTTCCTCCTTATGCAAAAGCTTTATATTTTGATGTAGTCCCATTTATTTTTGCTTTTGTTGTCCTTGCTTGAAGAGGCAGATCCAAAAAATAATCACTGAGACCAGTGTTAAAGAACTTACTGCTTATGTTTTTTCCCAGGAATTTTAGGTTTCAGGTCTCATGTTTAGGTCTTTAATTCATGTTGAGTTTATTTTTGTGGGTGGTGTAAGAAGGTGGTCCAATTTCATTCTTTAGCATGTAGTGGGCCAGTTTTATTAAAGAGACTATCTTTTCCCCATTGTATATTCCTGCCTCCTTTGTCATAGATTAGCTATATGTGCATTTATTTTTGTGATCTCTGTTCTGTTCTGTTTGATCTATGTGTCTGTTTTTGTGCCATCCCATACCGTTTTGATTACATAGCTTTGCAGTATAGCTAGAAATCTGGAGTATAGTACCTCCAGCTTTGTTCTTTTTTTTTTTTTTTTTTAAGGTTTTATTTTGTGATAGAGGCAGAGAGGGAGCGAGCATGAGTGGGAGAGGGGCAGAGAGAAAGGGAGAAGCAGACTCCTTGCTGAGCAGGGATGCCCCCCCCCCCCCAACTTGGGGCTTGATCCCAGGACCCTGAGATCATGACCTGAGCATGACCAGGCAGATGCTTAACTGACTGAGCCACCCAGGCGCCTCCAGCTTTGTTCTTTATCAAGATTGCTTTGGTTATTTGGGGTCTTTTATGTTTCCATATAAATTTTAGGATTATTCTAGTTCTTTGAAAAATGTCATTGGTATTTTGATAGGGATTGCATTGAATCCATAGATTGCTTTGGGTAATATGGACATTTTAGTAGTATATCTTTCTATTTATTTGTGTCATCTTTAATTTTTTTTCATCCATGTCTTAGTTTTCAGAGTATAGGTCATTTTCACCTCTTTGATTATAAATTTATTTTTAGGTATTCTTTTTGATGTAATTATAGATGTGATTGTTTTCTTAATTTCTGCTACTTTGATACTAGTGTTTAGAAACATGATGGATTACTGTATATTTTGTATCCTGAAACCTTACTGAAATCATTTATTCTCATACTTTCCTGGTGGCTTCTTTTTTTTTTTTTTAATTTTTTTTTTTAGATTTTATTATTTATTTGAGAGAGAGAGGGATAGAGCACAAGCAGGGGGAGCAGCAGAGAGGAAGAAGCAGGCTCCCCGCTGAGCAGGGAGCCCAATGAGGAGCTCGATCCCAGGACCCTGGCATCATGACCTGAGCCGAAGGCAGACGCTTAACCGACTGAGCCACCCAGGCACCGCTTTCCTGGTGGCTTCTTACGGGTTTTCTCTATATAGTATTCTGTCATCTGCAAATAGTGACAATTTTATTTCTTCCTTACCAATTTGGATACCTTTTATTTCTTTTTCTTATTGCTGGGGCTGGGACTTCAGTATTACATTGAATAAGTGGCAAGGGCTGATACCCTTATCTTGTTCCTGATCTAAAGAGGGAAAATTTTCAGCTTCTAACCATTGAGTATGATGTTAAGCTGTGGGTTTTTCATATATGGCCTTTATTATAAAAGTTGAGGCATCTTCCCTCTAAACCCATTTTGTTGAGAGCTTCTTTATCAAGAATAAATGTTGAATTTTGTCAAATGCTTTCTCTGCTTCTGTTGAGATGATTGTATGATTTTTACCTTTTGTTTTGTTAACCTGGTATTATCTGGTTGATACATTTGCAGATATTGACAGTCCTTGGAGCCCTGAAATAAATCCCACTAGATTGTGGTGTGGTGGATGATCCTTTTAATGTGTTGTTGATTCGGTTTGCTAATACTTTGTTGAGGATTTTTACATCTGTGTTCATCAGGAATATTAGTCTGTAATTTTCTTTTTTGTAGCGTCTTTGTCTGGTTTAGGTATCACGATAATGCTGGCCTCACAGAATTTGGAAGCTTTCCTAGCTCTTCTATTTTTTGTAATAGGTTCAGAAGGATAGGTATTAACTCTTAAAAAAAAAGATGTTTGGTAGAATTCACCTGTGAAGTCATCTGGTCCTGGATCTTTGCTTGTTGGGAATTTTTGATTACAGATTCAGTTCAGTTACTAGTAATCAGTCTGTTAAATTTTTCTATTTCTTCCTGATTCAGTTTTGGGAGGTTATATGTTTCTAAGAATTTATCCATTTCTTCTAGGTTGTCCAATATGTTGACATGTAAGTTTTTGTAGTAGTTTCTCATAATCCTTTGTATTTCTGTGGTATTGGTTGTAACTTCTCTTTTCATTTCTGATTTTATATGTAAGTGTCCTCTTTTTTTGATGAGTGTTGTTGAAGGTTTATCAATTTTGTTGTCTTTTCAGAAAACCAGCTCTTCGTTTCTTTTATCTTTTCTATTTTTTAAAGTCTCCATTTCACTTATTGCCACACTGATCTTTATTATCTCCTTCCATTTACTTTGGGCTTTCTTCTTCCTTTTCTAGTTCCTTTATCTGAAAGGTTAGATTGAGATTTTTCTTGTTTCTTGAGGTCATCAGTATCACTCTTAACTTGCCTTTTGCTTTTGCTGTGTCCCGTAGTCTTTGAACTGTTGTGTTTTCATTGCTCCGTGTCTTTTTTTGGAGTCCTCTTTGATTTTTTCTTTTTTCTTTTTTTTTTTTTTTTTTTTTTATTTTTTGACAGAGAGAGACATAGCGAGAGAGGGAACACAAGCAGGAGGAGTGGGAGAGGGAGAAGCAGGCTCCCCGCCGAGCAGGGAGCCCGATGTGGGACTCGATCCCAGGACCCTGGGATCATGACCTGAGCCGAAGGCAGACGCTTAACGACTGAGCCACCCAGGCGCCCCCTCTTTGATTTTTTCTTTTTATTGACCTTGCTTAGTAGCATGTTTTAGCCTCCACGTGTTTGTGTTTTTTCCAGTTTTCTTCTTGTAGTTGATTGCTAGTTACATACTCTGGTGGTTAGAAAAGATGCTTGAAATGATTTCAATCTTAAATTTATTGTGGACTAACGTGATTTATCCTGGAGACTGTTCCATGTGCATTTGAGAAGAGTGTGTATTCTATTGTTTTTGGATGGATTTAAGTCCATCTGGTCTAATGTGTCTTTCAAGGCCAATGTTTCCTTAATAATTTTATGTCTGGATCTATCTTTTGGTGTAAGTGGGGTGTTCAAGTTCCCTGTTACTCTGTTACTGTCAGTTTCTCCCTTTGGGTCTGTTAATATTTGCTTTATGTATTTAGGTATTATGTATTTAGGTTTATGTATTTATTTATGCTCCTATGTTGGCTGCATAAATGTTTCCAGGTGTTTTCTTCTTGTTGGATTGATCCTTTATCATTGTGTAACGCCCTCCTTTGTCTCTTATTACTGCTTTTGTTTTACAGTGTATTTCTCCTGATGTAAGTATTGCTACCGCAGCTTTTATTCTGTTCTGTTTGCGTGGAATATCTTTTTCCATTTCTCCGCTTTTAGCCCGTGTGTCTTTAGGTTGGGAGTAAGTTTGTCGTAGGGAACATGTATGTAGGTCCTTTTTTTTTAAATCCAGTCAACCACCCTACCTGTTTTGATTGGAGCATTTAGTCTGTTTACATTTAAAGTAATTATCGGTTGGTGTGTATTTATTGCCATTTAAAAAATTGTTTTCTTGTTGTTTTGCAGTTCTTGTTCCTTCTATTGCTCTCTTCCCTTGTGATTTACTTTCTTTAATGTTATCATTGGATTCCTTTCTGTTTGTGTCTGTTACAGATTTTTGATTTGTGGTTACCGTGAGGTTCCTATATGATTGCATGTATATAGCTCTCTGTTTTAGGTTGGTGGTCATTTAAGTTTGAATGCATTCTAAAAGCAAGTGCATTTTTATTCACTTTATCACCCTCACGCACACACGTTTTTATGTTTTTGACATCTGTTTTATACCTTATTTAATGAGTCCCTTAACTAATTATAGTAGATTTTGTCGACTTCGTTCTTTTAACCCTCATACTAGCTTTATCCGTGGTTGGTCCACTCCTTTTCTGTGTTTTTCCTTGCTGGCAAGATTTTTTCTTTCATGTGTTTTCTTCTAGTTTTGGTCTTTTCTTTTCCACTTTAATGCTTCTTGTAACTGGTTTAGTGCTGATGAGCTCCTTTAGCTTTTGTTTTGTCTGGGACACTCTCTTATCTCTCCTTCAATTCAGAATGATAGCCTTGCTGGGTATTTATTGATTCGTTTCAGCACTTTAAATATATCGTGCCGCTCCTGGCCTGCAGACCTTTTGCTTAGAATCCACCTGATTCTGGAAATGTGCAAATACTAGAATAAAACAGAACAAGCATCCCATACTGTTCAGTAACTGAACACAGCTACTCTTGTTTGGCAGAGGATTCATTAACTGGATTGGATCATCTTTGTAACAACATCTAATTTTTAGGGTTCAGGATTTAATAACTGAACACATCTCTTTGGCAGAGGATTCACTGTAACATTACCACCAGAGGCCTAGCCTTCCCCCTTTTCGTAACTGGCATCTTGCTGTGATGTGGATGGAATTGCATTAAACCTGTATAGCGATTTGGGAAGAATTGACACCTTTCGTGTTCCAGGTCTTCGTGCGGCAGGTGACATCTGCCCCAGTTGAGCCTCCTCCTCTGTGGCAGCTCCACAGAGGGCTGACCGCGGAAGGTCACGGGGCGTCCTGCTGAGGCCCCACGGCCGCTCCCCTGCTTGCTTTGGGAGGAATGGGAGAGAGCCAGCCTTCTCCCTCTTCTCCCCGCCCCCTCCCCCACCCCCGCCAGGGGTTTCTGCCCTTGGCATGGGGACCCAGGGACTTGCAGGCATGCTTTGTGCAGACATGAGCACCAGCCAGAGCATTTATCTTAAAAGGCCAGAGCCTTTCCAGCATTTAGGAGAGATCATGTCAATGACCACGGCCTTAGTTGGTCCTAAACAGAGTACCAGGCAGATAAAACATGTTCTCCATTTCCTTCCAGATACCGTAATTGATATTATTTGTTAGGACTCTAGTATTGTTAGTGTGAATAGGGTTGTGATGTTAGAAGACCTAACAAGACTTTAGGGGAAAAATAGATGATCACATTTTTGCACTGTCTTCCTCACGGTGGTGGTCAGAAAAACACACTTCCAGGCAGGAGTTTTGCACTTTTCTAAAATTTGTACCACGTGGTCTATGGTCAACTCTCCTAAGGTTTTTTTGGTCCCCCTCCTCCTTAGTGACACTTCTCCAGTCTGTGTTTCTACTCCAGAAACTGAGAATGAAATGTGCTGAAATTATGAAAACTTGTCCATGATCACTGTCCTACTGCATCCTGCACTTGGTCCAGTCGCTGAAGAAAGAGTAGCTGTGTTCAGTTATTGAACAGTATGGGATGCTTGTTCTGTTTTATTCTAGTATTTGAATATTTCACATTGGTCTTTCTATGGAACTCATGTACGTTGGAAAAGTGTTTTCATTTCTGTAATTGCCAAACTGTTTCCCATGTTGCTCCTCCCAGTTGCTGCTGCAGTTCGGTGATGGCGGACTTTACACTGCTGTTGATAGAATGTGGTCATTTTGATGGTGAAAATAAAATTGATTTAGGGGCGCCTGGGTGGCTCAGTCGGTTAGGCGTAGACACCTTCGGCTCAGGTCATGATCCTGGGGTCCTGGGATCGAGCCTCACGTCTGACTCTCTGCTCGGCAGGGAGCCTGCTTCTCCCTCTCCCGCTCCCCCTGCTTGTGCGCTCTCGCTCTCTGACAAAATCTTAAAATAAAATAAAATAAAATAAAATTGATTTATATAATTAATAACATCCCAATGTTATTTTATAGTTGAGGTTATATAGTTTTCATCTAAACCAGAGTGCAAAGATCTGTACAGAAATGATATAAAATAAAACCACCTTAAAAATTAGATGTTGTTACAAAGGTGAGGAAAGAGATTTACCAAAAAACCCCCACAAAAACCCAGCTGATAATCCTGTGGGGATTCCCTTATATGTAACTAGTTGTTTTTCTCTTGCTGCTTTTAAGATTCACTTTATCTTTAATTTTTGACAGTTTAACTATAATATGTCTTGGTATGGATCTTTGGGTTAAATTTGTTTGGGGCTTTTTTTGATTCCTGGACCTGATGTCTGTTTTCTTCCCCGTGTTAAGGAAGTTCTCAGCTATTTCTTTTTTGTTTTGTTTTAAAATAAAAATTATTTTTAAAAAGCTCTATTCCTTGTTTTTTTTTTTTTTAATTTCAGGGGTAAAATTTAGTGATTCATCAGGTGCATATAACACCCAGTGCTCATCACAAGTGCCCTCCTTAATGCCCGTCACCCAATTACCCCATCCCCCTCACCCACCTCCCCTCCAGCAACCCTGTTTGTTTCCTAGAGTTTGGTGTCTCTTATGGTTTGTCTCCCTGTTCTCGTCGTATTTTATTTTTCCTTTCCCCTATGTTCATCTGTTTTGTTTCTTAAATTCCACATATGAGTGAAGTCATACGGTATTTGTCTTTCTCTGACTGACTTCGCTTAGCATAATACCCTCTAGTTCCATCCATACCATTGCAGATGGCAAGATTTAATTCTTTTGATGGCTGAGTAGTATTTCGCTGTATATATATATATATACCACATCTTCTTTATCCATTCATCTGTCAGTGGATATCTGGGCCCTTTCCATAGTTTGGCTATTGCAGTCGTTGTAATTATTTCTTCATACAAGTTTTCTTATTATGCTTTGTTGCCCCAGAGGGGCAACAAATAATAACTGTCCTCATCCAAAAAATTTTTTTCTTTTGATGTTGATTTTGGGTGATTTCTACCCTTTCAGATGGCTGATCTCTTCTTCTGTATCATCTAATCTGTTTATTCCCTATAGTGTATTTTTTGTTTGTTGTATTCTGCTCTGCTTGGTACTTTCTTATTGTAGAGAGATTTTTGTCTCTTTGTTGAAGACTTACGTTCATCCATTCTTCTCCCAAGTTTGGTGAGCATCTTTATGACCATTACTTTGAACTGTTTATGGGGTAGATTGCTCATCTTTGTTTTATTTAATTGTTTTTCTGAGGATCTGTCTTGTTCTTTCATTTAGAATGTGTTCTTCTGTCTCCTTATTTTGACTGTCTTTATTTGTCTGTTAGGGAGTTCACCTTCGTCTCCTGGTCTTGACGGAGTGACCTTATGTAGGAGATGTCCTGTGGGGCTCAGAGGTGCAGTCCTCCGTAATCCCCTTTGTGGCCTGCAGGGACCCTCTTTGTGGCCGGGCCGTGACTGCTGTGGGTGGGAGTGGCCTCTGGCCCAGCTGAGACCTAATACTTGTTTAAAAAAATTTGAGGCTCTGTTGAATAGCAAACATAGTATGTAAATTTTAAGTGTTACAAAGTTGTTCAGAAAGGAGGATAGGATCTTGGGATTATATTCATTGGATATTACTAAAGAGACTTAAATATTAAATGATCCCTTTCCTTCTTGTAATAGGCTCATCTGTCACTGGAATTGCAAAGGGATAGCCACATGAAACAGCTGCTCCTCATCCAGGAGAGGTGGAAAAGGGCCAAGCGGGAGGAGAGACTGAAAGCCCAGCAGAGCACAGACAGGGAGGCGGCCGCCCAGCTGCAGGCATCTCCCAGGCCCTCTTCTGAGGACGCCGAGGGCCAGAGTCCCCTTCTCTCTGAGAAATACGGCCCTTCCGCGGAGAAGCGTCTGCCTGAAATTCAGGGGGTCTTTGACAGGGACCCAGACACACTCCTGTTTTTACTTGAGCAGAAGCGTGAGCCGGCAGAGCCGCGCGTCGGAAGCAGAGCCCCCAAAGATGATAAGACAGTCATAGAGGAGCAGGCGACCAAGATCGCCGATTTGAAGAGGCACGTGGAGTTCCTCGTGGCTGAGAATGAAAGATTAAGGAAGGAAAATAAACAGCTGAAGGCCGAGAAGGCCAGACTTCTAAAGGGCGCAGTAGAGAAGGAGCTGGGTGTGGATGCTGACTTCGTAGAAAAGTCGGAGCTGTGGAGCTTGCCGCCGCCTCCCGAGACCGCCGAGGCCTCGTCCGGCTGGCAGAGCCTGGCCGCGAGCGCGGGGAGAGCCAAGGACATCCCCATACCCAGTCTCCCGCCCCTGGATTTCCCGTCCCCGGAGCTTCCCCTTATGGAGCTCTCGGAGGATCTTCTGAAAGGGTTTATGAATAATTGAAACGGAAGGCCATACAAGAGCTGAGGAGACAAGACAAAATAATAGAGTAATACAGTTCATCCAGAAAAAAAAAGGGAAAACCACACGGGGGGCGATAGCAGAGACGGGCCGGGGAGGGGGGGGGCCCGCGGGGCCGGGAAACGCTCACTGTGACGCGTCCCGTGTGCGGCGGAGCCCGGGTGCTGAGGACTCCAGACGGGCCAGACACCAGGCTCCCGGGGGCTCCCTCTCTCCTGATACAAACCAAATGGCTACCTGGAATAACTTTTTCAAGCAACAGTTATTTTTCTTATCTTCAGGGTTAAAATGTATAAAAGTCTGTTATGTATAATTAATCTATAATGCCATAAATGATAATGCAAAACCTAAATAATATGGCGGCCTGAGGGGCCACCTTGTATTTGAAACATGCTTTCTATCATGCATTGACTCTATGCATTTTGTTATGCACATTTCGTTTGTTGAGTAAGGTGTGTAAGACACACCTTTCTAGCTGAAACTCTGTGCGCCACACTTTGCACTACTCATGACATAATGAGAACCTCAAGACTATCAGGAGAAATATTTAAATTTCCATTTTATGAAGAAAGGAACCAAATTGTTATTTTTTTTTAAATTACCAGTTTACATAATTAATCAGGGTGCATTTTAAGTTCTGTTTTATTGTTTAAATGTATCATTTGAAAGTACTAAGGAAATATCCTTTTCTTTACTGATGCATGAGTGGAAGTGATGGTAGTTGGCAGTGTTTGATTGTAAGAAGTCAATAAAGTAATTGTGTTTTATACCTTTGTTGAATGTGGTTGGCAATTGACAAGCAGGTTTTGGGTGGCTCCTCTGTTGTCAATCCTGAATATGCCCTTGAAGAGATTCAGCCAGGTGATTCCTTGCGTTTGTTCAAGACCTGTGTCCGTTTCCCCTGCGACGGGGGGGGTGAAGGACAATGAGGGAGCCCCTGAGGTTTCAGTGTGCCCCCTGTTGTCCAGCCGCACGGACAGTGCGCAGGCAAGCGGCGGCTGTACCCCGGGCCGCCCCCGCGCCCCCGTCCCCGCCCCCCCTCCTCCGCCGAGTCCCCGGATGTGCCATCCCAGAGCCGGAAGGGAGGGAGGAAGAGGACAACGTGAGCGCAACGCGTGGCTACAAGCCACTGGGTGTGTTTAAAGCCTAGACTTTGTTCACTGTGTGGAACTGTGGGAGGGCCAGACGGACGGACGGACCCCACACTGCCTCCGAGACTGACCTCAGGGACAGTGGGGCCGAGGGGTAGGACTGCGCTCACATGTTTGGCGACGAAACTGGCAGAAGGAGGATGAGATGGAAGTGAGCTTGCGGAGGCCACGTTTTTTCATGTCTCGTCTTGCTGCGGGTGAAACCAAAAATAAACTAGCTTCTTAAAAGACTTCTTCCAATTCTGTTAAAGTTATGTCAGTTTGTCCGTCTCAGTGTTGTAATATCCCAGATTCAGAATATTTTGCTTGCCTAACCTTCCTCACAAAACTTCCGATTTTAAAAGTTTGTGCCCCTGGGGCGCCTGGGTGGCGCAGTCGGTTAAGCCTCTGACCCTTGATCTCAGCTCAGGTCATGATCTCAGGGTCGTGAGTTCAAGCCCCACGTCGGGTTCCAGGCTGGGCCTGGAGCCTGCTTAAAAAAAAGTATAAAAGTTTGTGCCCCAAAGAAACTCACGCAGCTCACCATTTATCTCCCGGATCTGAGCTTTGCTGTATTTTGACCTGAACCTTTTCTAAGTCAATCCCCTCTCCCCCGGCCAGCGTGCCCTGGCCCCTCGCCCTCCGCTCACTGTCGGCACTTGGACCTGTTCGGCAGGACCCCGTTCTGAGCGTCTCCAGAGCAAGTGCGCGTTTCACGGACTTCGGCTCTACTGTTGTTCTGAAGCTCTCGCACTAGTTCGTATCTGGTTTATCTGGTTGAGTTTTGTGCTTGAATCTGTTATAGAACATATGTGCCTCTTGACCAGCATAACTAGCAGCTTTGCAGCAGTCTCGCGGTGTCTTCCCAGGAGTAGATAATGAAATAAAAAACCCTTGTTTTATTTAATTGAAAGACCCGGCCTCTCGGCACATGGCCCCGCTGCCAGCCGGGTTTCCCCGTGTTCCTGGGTCTTCGTTTAGCTTGAGGTGCGGAGTGGGATTTAGGAATAGCCTGTTTCCACGGAATGACAACGCGTTCTGCTTGTACGGGATGCTTAGCGGGCTCTTGTCCTAACTTAACTTGGTGGTGGCCTCTCGCTGTCGACCACAGATAACCAGCTGCATGTTAGAAAGGCCAGGAAGTTTCTCACTGTCAGCTTTTCACAGAAGGACAACAGACATTTCGTTCAGAAACTAAGTGGTATGTAGGAAGTCTCAGCTATCCTGGCATGGTGACCGCAGGTCGCCCCTCCTGCCTGGAAACCATTATTAGGAGGAAACAAGATATTTTCAAGATCGTTCCTTCAGAGCCATTGTCTGTCCCTCATGTTTTATCAAGGTTATTGAGATAATAAAAATACTTTGTCTCTAAATCAATTCAAAATATTAAATCCATTATGTTCTGCTTTTAACACTTTGTAGGTACTGCTTCTTTTAATATATTTTGTGTGCCATAATTTTTAAAGCCGACTTGATATTGAAACAAATTGAGGCTCAGAAGGTTCTGACTTAGGTGAAGTTTTCTCCCAGCGTCGGAGCAGAGCCAAGAGGGAAGCGGCCCAGCAGTCCCCTGCTGTCTTTCCAGGGCCATGCGAGGCCGAGTTGGCCAGTTTCCCTACTTGGGCTCAGTGACCTGGTCATTCACATTTCTCTGCAGGCACACACGGTATCCCTGGGCCTCAGCTACTCTGCTTCCCGAGGGTTGTTTGAAGCCGAAAGTTGTCTCTACCCTCAATTGTAGAAAGCCTCATCTCCATTTTCGGTGGTGTCCCTTTTCATTTGTGGGGAGTCGTGATTAAAGTTTTGTTGTTTTAGAAGATGAAGGTGAATACTAGCTTGGGGCAGTCAGCCTTAGGATGTTATAATACTTGAAGAGCCAAGGGCTTACAAACTCTAATAATAGCAGCTATTATTGGGTCATTTTAGACCAATAGGCTATAGATGTGAAGACTAAAAGTGATCACTGTTATATTTCGTCATAGTCCCAGTGTGGCCTAATTGGAGACCTCTGCAGGGGCAAGTGGCATGGTTTACAAAAGGAGAGTGTCTTCAAGATTTGTCTACTTTGTCCCAGTTGGAACAGTAGCCTTTAAGCGTCACCACTGAACAAGTAAGCAGTGCCATCTAGTGGGCGGTGAGAAACTTCTGGTTCATGTTGGTCAAAGGGAGTGTGGGCAGCAGAGGTAAAAAATCCTCAGTTGGTCACGAGTAAATGCCTCATATTTAAATACTCCTCTAGTATTTAGTAAATATTCTCATATTCGAGTCATTTGTAGATATGTATAGACAGAAAGAAAAAAAATCCTCAAATTTGTGTAATCTGAACACAGGCACCAGATATTTAACACAGGCCATCTTTTCTTCTGCCCCTAAAACTATAAAGTAGCTAGTGTAGCCTTCACGGGAGAAGTAAGGGCGATCAGAGGATGGGGAAATGGCTTTCTTGGTAGAGAACAGCATGAACAAAAGTATGGAGTCAGAAATGGGAAAGAGGAACTTAAGTTTGGTCAGAATCCTATCATGGCAAGACACATGAGGAAATTTGGTGGAGGCTCATGTGGATTGTCATTTCCTAAAAGTGAGGGGGTCAGGATCAGGTCCTGGTCTTGAGGAGTGCCCCCAAACCCTTTAGTTTTAGGGTTAAAACTAAACTACGGAGGCAGCAAGAAATTGAGTGGGATATGGGTCATAGACCCCTTTTCATTTTTAGGTAGTTTTCATTTATTTAAATACCCAACACTTTGGTTTTTGTTTCGTTTTGTTTTTTAAGATTTTATTTTGTCAGAGAGAGAGGGAACACAAGCAGGGGGAGTGGGAGAGGGAGAAGCAGGCTTCCCGCTGAGCAGGGAGCCCGATGGGGAGCTCAATCCCAGGATCTTGGATCATGACCTGAGCCGAAGGCGGATGCTTAACGACTGAGCCACCGAGGCACCCCTAAATACCTAACACTTTGGGTAATGTTAAGTTTTAGAAAGACCTTTGTTCCATACTTTAAAGTTGATTGAGATTTCTGGGGAAGATGGTGGGGTAGGAGGACCCTAAGCACACCTTGTCTGGCAGGTACAGCTAGGTAACACAGCACTGTAAATAACCCAGAAAATGATCCAAAGTCTAGCAGAACAGACTTAACAGCTAAAGGCAGAGAAGAGGGTAGGAAGGGTGGCGATGTGGTCGAGAGCTAAAGGGACCTGTGGGACTGTCCATGGGAGGGAGGGAACTGTGGGTGCCAAAGAGGAGAGAAACAGACCCTCACAACAAGCACCCCAGGCACTGGAACCCACACGGGGAAGACAAATCCCCAAAATGTTTGGCTTTGAAAACCAGAGGGGCATAATTTCCTGAGTTCTTACAATCTGCAGGGCTTAAACCCGTAACTTTGACAATCAGTGGGCTCAGCTCTGGGAGAGCCAGGAGGGGAGAGGAAACAGAGTCCCCACCCTTAGAGAGCACTACAAACAATCCTGCAGAGACACAGCACAGAAGCAGCAATTTGAAAACCTCTGGGGCACATGGGAGGCAGATTTGTTCACTAATCTGAGAGTGCATGATGGAGGCGCAGGGATCATTGAGATTCCTCTGGAAACCAAGGAGCTGGTGGGCGCCATCCCCTCCCCCCACCCCCCTCGCCTCCAGCCCAGACACCTGCAGGAACCAGCGCTGTGTCAACACTCACTACCTAATTGCTAACAGTACGCCCCGCCCCCATATGCCCCTTGGGACACGCCCCCTCCAGCCAGGCCTCCACTCCAGGTCCCCTCCCAAAGCACACCTGTGCAAAGCTGGCTAACACCGTTCACCCGGCCCCTGAATTCTCCTGCGGACCCTACCCCTCCAATATGCCCTCGGCCGGAGCCTATTCATAGAGGAGCCACAAGCCTGGCATGGGGCAAGCAGTCCCAACAGGGACTGGGACCCTCCAAAGTGACTCCTGCCCTGGGCAGAGGGTAAGATAACCACACACACTAGTCGGGCTGGGGACAAACCACTGGTCTGACTGCAGGCCCCGCCCACCAATGAAAGTTTTCCAGGGGACAACACAGGAAAAGCAGCCCACAGTTTGGTGCTACTGCATCTCTGGCAAATGCCTGGTCTGACTCAACTCAATACTATCAGATAAAATAGACTTTAGGGGCACCTGGGTGGCTCAGTTGGTTAAGTATCTGCCTTCGGCTCGGGTCGTGATCCCGGGGTCCTGGGATAGAGCCCCGCATCGGGCTCCCTGCTCAGCGGGGAGCGTGCTTGTCCCTCTCCCTCTGCCCCTTGCCCCCTGCTTGCACTCTCTCTCTGAAATAAATACAATCTTAAAAAAATATATTTACAAAATAGACTTTAAAACAAAGACTATAGCAATCATAAATGTAACAACCCAACAAGATGATATAACAATTATAAATATTTATGCACCCAATATGGGGGGGGGCAGCCAAATACACAAAGCAGCTAATAATAAACATAAAGGAAGTAATCGACAGTAATACAATAATAGTAGGGAACTTTAACACCCCACTTACATCAAGGAACAGATCATTCAAACAAAATCAAGAAGGGAAGAGTGGCTTTGAATGACACATTGGACCAGATGGATCCAACAGATATATTCAGAACATCCTAAAACAGCAGAATACACATTCTTTTCTTTTTTTTTTTTTTTTTTTTTTTTTTTTTTTTTTTTTTTTTTTTTT